>NC_045698.1:3706229-4009259 GCF_009834535.1 Camelus ferus | reverse complement strand
TGAAATTTCTGAGTTTTACTTTATAAATTATGATTGACGTCTAGAAATTTTTGCTGCCAAATGTATAATTTATTTTAGATTTGCAAGATGTTCTTGGCCTTCATGACCAAACCCAGGAAGGCCCAGGCATTCTGGCTCACAATTAACCTAAATGAGATGTGAAGCTAATTTGGTACATCAGCATTCCAGCCTGGAAATTGTTCCACTCATCTTCCAAACAGCCATTCTGAAGCCAGAGAAACATGTTGGCCCTTTGTGCCATACTCTTGTTTTCTAAACCCAACTGGGGCCTCGAGGTCCAAGAAGCATCAATGTTCCCATGGCAACCAGGATAGATGGCTTGAGAAGACCTGGGGCAGGATTGCCAGGATGAAGGCACTGGAAGAGAATCCACAGTCAACAGGACTGGTCTGGGTCCTGGGGCGTGCGCACATCCTTCCCCTGATCCTCCTCATCTCTTCTTGTTTTCATCCTTACTCCTGAATCTTGCTTGAGCCTAAATTCATGCACATCAATCTAACTGTGCTCACTTCACAGTCTACACTGCCCCTGTTTTTTTTTTTTTTTTCCCCTCACTCATTTGGTTACAATTTGCATCCACATCAATGCTTTATGACCTTAGCTGGAGCCTCCAGGCTTTGCCTTGTCGACGTCACAGGTAAAGCAGCCACCTACCAGTCACCGACCCTCAAATCCTGGGAGTCCCTGCGTCTCTCCCCTGAACCTCTGCTGGGCCCCAGAATCAAGGCTGCTACACACCTGACAGATTCTGCCTCTACACACAGAAAACAGCAAAAATACTGGTTTGGTAAACCTGGAAGCAGAGCATTTGTTTACTGAAACATGATCCACTGAGGACCATGGATGGTCCTCACTGGAGTGGTTCATTTATTCCATATTCATTCAGTTGTTCATCGAGTCATGTATTCATTCAACAGTTCATTCAAACGTACAATTTAGTTACTCATCCTATACAGATTTACTGAGCATCTGCTGTGTGTGGCACCATCCTAGACGCTGGGGAAACAGCGTGAACAAAGTGGATTCAAATTCCTACTGTTATGGAGCTAACTGTGTCATATGTGTTATGGAAAACAGTAACTCTTGAGGGGACAGAAATGGCTAGGAAGGGCGTGGCTTCAGTTTCTTAGAGAGCAGGCTGGGAAGGGCTCATAGACGAGGCGCCCGTACACACAGGTGAGGAAACCATCTGACACCAGGAAAAACTCCCACAGAGGACTGGGGGCGTGGGCTCGGCGCTCCCACGGAGCTGGGGATGGTGCCTGTTTCCACCAACCAGGCTCAAGAATCTCATGGGACTTGGGAAGGAACTTCTGCAGGGCAGGAGGGGGAGTGGCCAGAAACAGTATTTGAAAGAATAATGGCCAAAAGTTTTCAAAATTTAATGAAAGTTGTAAACTCACAAATTCAAGAAGCTCAATGAATGCCAAGCACCAAAAGCTTGAAGCGGGCTACACAAAGATACATCACATCCTAGTTGCCCAAAGCCAGCAGCAAGGGAAGCTTTTTTCAAAGCAGCTATTGACAGAATAAGCCACAATAAAGAGGGCTGCAGATAAAGGTGTCAGGGGATTTCTCATCAGAAATGATGCAGGTGAGAAGATAAAAGAACGTCTCCAAGGTACTGAAAGGAAACAAACGCTGCCCACCTAGAGCACTCTACCTCACAAAATGTATTTCATAAATAGAGGAGGACTTTTTGGTGTACATAAAGCTGAGAGAATTCATGACAAACAGATACGCAGACAAGATATACTCAGCAAATACCTTTAGGAAGAGAAGTAATGCCAGATGGGAAATATGAACGTGCACAAGGGGGAAAGAACACGAAAAAAGATAAATTCCTGTGTAAATTGTCCCTGTTAGTTGAGTCTCTAGAAAAGATTGTTGATTCTTTCAACGAGAAGAGTAACAATGTAGGTTGGGGTTTGTACCGTGGGAAAGTAAAGCGTATGTATGTTAGTAATAGCACCAGTGTTGGGAGGGGAGAGGTGAGAGCAGACAGTGTTGTAAGGTTCCCTGCACAATATGTCAAGAGGTAAAACACCACCTGAAGGTCTGTGATCAGTTAGAGATGGATACTACTGACCTGATGAGTCATGACTAGTAAGGAGATAAAATGGATCAAAGACAAGTACACAATTACTTCAAATGATGGCAAAAACCACGAGGAAAGGGAACAAGGCACAGATGGGAGACATGTAAAGCAAATAACAAGATAACCGATTTGAACTCAGCCGTATTAATGACCTCATCAAATACAAACGGTCTAAGCATCTTACTTAGAAGACAGGTTGTCAGATTCAACTACATGCTATCAACAAGAAAAATGCTGTAAATAAAAAGACACATATGAGTAAAAAGTTAAAAAGTTTGGGTAAATGTATACAATGCTAACACCAATTAAAAAAATAAAACCTGGAGGGCTATGTTAATAGCACATGAAGTAGATTTTAGTAAAGAACGTCACGAGGTGTAAAGATCATTTCATAAGGATAAAAGGATCAGTTAACTAAGACAGCATGTTATCGTTAAACGTTCATGCATCTAAGAGCAGGGTCTTCAAAAGACTTGAAAGAAAAACTAATAGAACTACAAGAAAAAAAATACACAAAATAGTCAGATATTTTAATAGCACTTTCCCAACAATTTGTATCAACAAGAGGCATACAATAAGTTATGGCATGCAACATTTGAATGAAACTATCAACCGATTTGACATAACTGACATTTACAGACGACTCCAGCCCACAGCAGCAGAGTGTGTGTTCTTCCCGCATTCACCAAGATAGTCCATATTCTGGGCCATAAAACAAGTCTCAATCAACAGGAGAAGATTTAAGTCCTACCAGAGGTGTTCTCTGGTCTCTGTGGAGTTAATGTAGAAGTCGGTAATGGGGAGACCTAAAGGAGGTGAGAGTGCCGACTCTTTGGATATTTGATGGAGGAACATGCCGGACAGAGGATTCAGGAACAAAAGCTCTGAGGTGGGAGCCTGTCTGCCATGTTCATGCAAAAGCAAGAAAGAAGGAAAATGTGGCAAAAACACGGGGAGCAAGGGAGGAAAAAGAAACAGTAATATCTAAGAGGCAGTGAGAGTGGAAGTCGATTTGTAATTCTCATTGGAAACCATCAAAGTGTGAACTTGCTCTTACTGAGATGGAAACCGCTGGAAGGTTTTACGTAGAAGAGTTAAAGGATCCCTCTGGTTACCAGGTGGATAACAGAAAGAGTAGCGTACAGGGCGGGCAGAGAGCAGAAGAGGGAACCAAGTCAAGGGGCTTATGCAATAACTTCTGTGATTGCCCATGCTCTTCCCGCTGCCGCAGTGGCCAGGAGAGCAGGTGTCCAGTGGGCAGCTCTGGACGCCAGCCTAACACACGGCGGAAGCGGCTTTGACAAGCTGGCTGGGACCTGACTGGGAGCAAGAAATGGGCTGAGGTCTGCTGTTTGTCACCTCAGCGAACCCTGCCCTATCCTGACGCATGCAATTTCTCACTGACCATGACGGGTGATGGTTAAATAAAAGAGAGCTTGGAGAATGCTCAGCACGGAGCCATGGACAGGAGTCCAACCTCTCAGAATATTTTACAGTCCAGACCACGTGGTTTTAATGACTTCCAGAGCCTTTGTGGGACTTTGGACTCATTGAGCCAACGTGCGTGTGTGAGTTGGGTGTGCAGTGCCCTAGGAATGCCATTCATCTCCCCCTTGTGCAGCCAGAGCTAGCAGATACCAAGCATCAGACTGCTGCGTGCTACATAGCACGGGGTGGTGGGCTGAGCGCCCATTCAGACTTTCTCCAGAGTCTGCTGGACCGATCGTCAGAGGCTCGCCTACCATCAGAGCTTCCAGGATGGCAGATAGAGGACCTTTCTCTCTCATCTTTCTCTTTCATCTTTCCCTCTCTATCTCACCACCCACTATTGGCCATCTCCACACAGCTCTCCTGCCTGCCTGCCCCACCCCTCTCTCACACACATACACACACACACACACACACGCACACGCACACGCACACGCACACACAGACAGTGCTAGTGATGCCATAGGCCACATCAGCAAATTCTCAGCTCTCCTTTGCCAGCATTGACCGGCTTTGCAGGGCAGAAGTGGCTTGGAGGGCTGACAGATGCAGCACCCAGAGGCCTTTGACTTGGGGACAGTACGAGGGAGAGTCAGGTTCAAATGTACCCCCTTAGTAACTAGTGTCTGGGACCAAAACTTGGAGATGCTCAGCCTGATAGTCCAACCTGTTTGCTCCCTCCTAGCATGAAACAGAAGCAGTCATAAGACTCCTTGGCATCGTGGTCTTCAAACTGTCTCTTCTATGTTTTTCCCAGTTTTCATCCTTATGTGTAAATAATGCATGGAAGATACGTCTGCTTCCATCACGAGAGGTTCACCTACAAAGGGAGTGCATGCAGTTGAAGACACATCTCGCTCACATTCGAGGTGAACCCACATTTGTACCCAATGGGGCCTGGTCCTCCAGCCATGGGGCCATGTGCAGTCTGGAGAACACCTGAGCGCAATTCCCCACGCCGGGACCGACTCCTAGGGTGCTGCAGAAAAGCACATCCACTAAATTGCAAACAGAAGGAAGCTGGTGCAGCCTTCACTTATTTATTCAAGGCTGTTCGTGCATGAGCCACACACCGTTTAGCAGACGCCACATGCTCAGTTTTACAGCACATATGCAGCACAGGGGAGGAGTGTGTTACAAAGATATGTTACATGGTATGTTGCAAAGGCTCAGTGCTTGGGGATCATCTGCTGATGCACATGACATTGATAAAAGCACTGGCTGAGTTGTTGGTGAGCCTCGTTCAGCTCTGCACTGGTGCGGTTTAAAGGCTTGATGGATCAAACAGGATAACCCAGAGCTCATTTCACCCGGGCCTACCCGGCTGTTCCAGCGACACTGTGCATCAGAAGGCTGCTTGCTGATCTCCAGGACAGCCGGCTGGCTGCTCAAATTTCCATACAAAATGACTCTCCAGGTCCAGAACTGGTTTATTTGGTTTTGCTTAGAGTTCTGCCTGAGCTGGATCTATTTATCTGCCTGCAGCCTGGCTTAGAGACCATGAAAATCACAGCTGTTAGAGTGAAGAGCTGGCATGCAAGAAAGCAAATCACTGGACCACGCACGCACCTTCTGCATGAAATTCCTGGGAAGTTGCAGGAAACATTTATAGGATTATTTTGGCTTCTCAACCACTCACTCACCAAATATTTATGAAGGATCCATTTCATAAAGTCTGACCCTTCCCAGAGACAAGGGAGCGGTCAGTGAGAGGCTGGCCAACTACGCTCCGGTGTTGGTCACAGTTTTCCCTTCTGCCTCCATCCAGCCACCATGAGATGCTGATTCTCCGAGATGACACGTGGCCTTTGACCTACAAAAGGACAAGCACATATGGCCAAGGAGCAGCTACCAGCCTCTTTAACCAAAAGGAAACAGCTCCAAAGGGGGAGACACGCAAGGGCATACGAACATCTGCCATCCAGAGCGTCTTCAGAACACCTCCATCACATCCTGCTTCTTCTTCATCCACTTCTCATCCCTAACATGGAATCTATGAACATTCTCCACTTTGAAATGGAAGTTGATAAATAATGTCATGGATCTTTTTTAGGCTCTAAGTTAATGCGCGAGAGGAATACTCCTGGGGCATCTGTACTCAGACAAGCCTTTGGGGACTCGTTTAGCCAAGTCTACAATCTACAAAGGGAAAAGGAAGATGGCATATAACCCATGGATTCCAGTCTTGGATACAGTTAATCTGCATGGCGAATCATTGCTTCCTCCACTCCCAGTTCCCAGGCACACAAGCAGTTGTTTGGGCAGGAGATCTTACATCTCTCTGTGGCAACCTACCGAAAGTTACAGCAGATTCCAATGCACCTGCATTACAAAAGGGAAGTTTGGTTTTTTTTTTGTTGTTGTTGTTGTTCTAGGGAAATTAATGGCAGGATGGAAAAAAAGAAAAACAGGCAGAGGCAACTTGTTGCTATGCTAATGAAACTGTTATAATAAAATAGTGAAACTTAGAAAAGATTCTAGATATGCTTTCCAAAAAAGAAAAGTTAGGAATAGGGGAAAGAACCATAAAAGATGATCATGGCACTATGACTTGGGACATTGCACACGCACAATTAAGAAGACAGGCATGGAACCATGAATGAAGAGAGGAGAATTAACCCAAATTACACAGCTACATACTTCTGGAAATCATGAAACCAGTACTTTGATCCTGCCTCTTTGGGACTTGTAGCATTTAAATTTATCACCGTTTGGATTTTTCTAAACAACACCAGCCAATATCCGCCTCACAGGGGACCGTGGGGACCCTTGAGCTAACATGTGTGTAGAGCTTAATATTCTGGTGATGAAAGGATTCATATGAACATGAGATATTATCAAAGCTAAACACACTTTAAAGCCCCGGGACTCCAATTGCGTCTTCGTTTCTCGCAGGCCTGCTGAACAGTTTCAATGGCGCCAACGTGACTTTGAAGTTTTATTGAAGATGACTGCAAGATCAAAAGCATGAAAGCTTAACGCATAGAGACATGTGATTGAAGGACAGGCTTAGACAAGCCATGCCGATGTGACATTGTTTTACTAGAGATCCTTTTATAAATTAATTTTATTAAGCAAAATTTTAAATAGCAATAACTACCAAGAGTAGGAAAACAAAATCCCGTATTCCTACCATTTATAATTACTAGTTGGCGTGTGTACACTATTCAATTACAATCTATTTAAAGACGTGAAATGTTAAAGCTGTAGCTGAAACCTCCTCCTGCTGCCCCACCAACAGGAGGCCTGGGTACCCCAACTTCTGCGCTAAGAGTCAAGTGTTAGAAGAAAAAAAGCAAACTGTTTTTTAAAATTTATTGCATTTCTGTATTTCTTGCATAATACATTGCACTTCTTAAATTATATACTAGTTTGTGCCTGCTGTTAACGTGGGAGGACATGACAGTGGGGCTTTAGATTGAAATTATATTACTTTTGGAGGCCAATTTGGGCAGAAGCTACATTTTTACCATATCGGTCTTCTTATCTATGAATAAGGCAGTTCTCTGCATTTATTTGTATCTTCTCAGCCTTTCGTGTTTTTTCCCCCATGATTAATGGTCTGTGCATTTTTTGTTCAGTTTATTTTCATCTCAATATGCAGTTTTGATTTTTGTTTGTGTTTTTCCTGTAAGGAACTATATTTTTTTTAAGTAGTACACTTTAAAACATTCTTCATTTCCCTCATAAAGGACATATTAATTGGTATCCATCAATCATAAATGCAATTTGCATTGGTTCTAAAAGCCTGTTCATTGATTTTCTTGGTTTTCCTGGGTAGACAATCGTATACTCTTCACATAGTGACAGAACTGTCTCCTCCTTTTCTGTCTGTTATAAATCTTTTTTCTTATTGTTTCCCACTAAAACAGTGAGTGCAATCTGGAATACTGGTGTGAGATTGCAACCTGGTGTTATCTCTGATTTAAAATAGTGTGTCCCTCATATTCCACCATGACATGGAATGTTTGTTTTAGGTTTTATAGGAGATACTCTAATGCATCAAGGCAGAGCCCTTCCATCCTGATTTGTTAAGGTTTGTTTGACGATGAACAACTATTGACTTTTATGAAATGTTTCTCCTGTGTCTACTTAGATAAGGGAATGATTTATTTCTCCTTTACTAATGTGGCAAATTACATTGAAATTTATTTTTCAATATTCATTCAAATTATCTTTTTCCTTTTTAACCAAAATAGTAAAAGCACATATTTCAAAAATAGGATACGAAAGAAGAAAAAGCAAGTAAAGTTTAAGCAAAATACACCACCTTGCTACTCCTCTGCCTGTTCTTCTGACTTGTTCCACAAAATCAATGGATTTTAAGTTTCTGTTTTCAGTGCTAGGATACTGACCTTTGTCTTGCTGAATACTGAGTTTACACTTGCTTTCCTGGTCTGGGCAGGACTCTAAATCCAGGACTCCTCTTCTGCATGCTCTGGTGTTGAACAGCTTGTGTCTTAGATTCTCGGCTTCCTGCTTCTCAGTCTCTTGACTCCCTCAGGACCAGGAACAGGGTTGGGGACGAGATGCTTGCTCTAGGGTGGGTCAGGTGCCCCGTTTGCTCTTGCAGACGCTTCTCATTTACTCCCTCTTTCTGTCACATCCAAATTTCCATGGCTTCCTAAGAGATGTGCCTTTACAATTTGTTATGAGTGTCAGTTACTGCACTTGGCCATCAAATTCAGTCATTCGGCTGGGTATAGAATACCGCAATGAAAATCATATTCTATTGTATTTAGAAAGAACTGCCAAATTGTCTTCATGCTTCCAAAGTTGATGAAGAGAAATGTGAACCTATTTTTTAAATTTCTTACCTCTCAAACACAATCAAAATTTTAAATCAAATTTTAATTCATATGTTTTTTCCTGTCCACCCCCCACCCCCTCATTCCCTGCAGTAATGAGATTTACTTTTTGGTGAGTCATTTTTATCTAGTGTCCTGGGCTCACAAAAGAAACTTTCCAAACTATGGGCAGTTTATCTTTTTTTTTTCCTCCCCTAGCAATCACTTTCTCGACTCCTGTACCAACCTTCCCACTTCATTTACTCATCCAATTTTCTGTCTATTTGGTCATTTTTCTTCTGCTGCTGAGGGTTATTCTACACCTTGTCTCATGCCCTTATGTGAAATATTTCTGCTTTAAATATCTACTTCCTAAGAGCCTTCTCTTGTTTTCTGGCTATTCCTTTTTCATGGCATCCAGTTCTTGTTTGTAGATGAAAGATTCTTTTGTTTTTCAAGATATTTACTATAGTCTCTGTCTTTATTTGTCTTTCATCCCATGTGCTTCCTCTGACTTTCCCCCTTTATCTTGGTCTCTGTCTTTCATGTTATCAAAGACCTCCTGATTACTGGATATCAGCTCTCAGTGACCAGTGAGACATTAACATGGTGATTAGATCATATGTATGCATGACGATGTAGATTTTTGCATTTCCATTATCCAAATACCCTTATTTGAAGAGGGTCTTTCTTCCCTCTTGGGTTCTTAGTTTTCCTGTAAAGCATTCTCTCCTTCTTACTTACTTAAGGATACACCCATGACTGCTCAGATTCAGAAAGCTGAGAACAAGTAAGCAAATTGGGTTTTCATGGTTCAAAATGGTGAGCTTGTCTCTCCCTTTCTGTTTTCAGACTAGGGTCCCACCTCTGCCCTCTCCTTTGCATCTCCCACTATAGAAATTTGGCTGCAGTTTCCTCTTAGTTCCTCATCAGTTTAGTGTCCCTTACTTTTATTTAAAAATATTTATTCCCTTGATTTTTCTCTTCCCATTGCTTTGCACCTCATAGAGAGATACATGTTTTATGACTCTACTTACACCTCAATGGTGTTGCAGAAGGTAAAAAAGAGAAGATTAAAAACATGTGGTTTAAGTCACAAGATTTGCCAGAAGTAGTATCGGATTTTCTAATATTTACCTGTTCTTTCAACCCTCATATAAACCCTTGGCAGTGAAAATATATATTCATTACACAGTTGAATTCAATTCAATGAATTACCAATATCTTACTAAGATTTTTTGCATTTATTTCAAAAGAAAGTTTAATTTTTTCTTGTACTTCTTTTTTGTGGTTTAGGAATCAAGTTTATACTAGTTTCACAAATAGTTCATTCTTCGTTTTTGGATCTATGTTTGTTACTTCCTTCTCTGACAGAGAGGAACCCATTATGCTGATATGACCACTTCAGAGGACTCGAGCCAAGCCAGGATGACAGCCTCTCAGATTGCTCTGAGGGACTGCTCCTGATCAGTCCTTGTGATACGAAACCGAAACCAAGACAGTAGCCTCATGCAGCCCTTGCTTAGCCCGACCCCTGCACCCTACCTCTGCAGTGCCCTGAAGCCCGGCCACTGTCCTGAGCACACCAGGCCAACGACTCTGCTCCAAGTGGAAGCCAACCTCACTTGGCCCCACTGAATGGTTTTTGGACTAAATTGTTTACAAAAGCAGAAGTGTTGCCTATACTTCCTTACTTAAGAAAAGGAAGAGGAAGTAATTGACCCAGTTTCTTCAAAATTATCCCAATGAGTCAGGGAAATAGAAAGATTTATTATTGTGGGGAAAATAAATACATGTACTCTGTATAATACATGTATATTATTATATTAGTAGAATATAAAATTTTATTTATATATATATATATAACTGAATTCCCTGAACAAGAATAAGCCCCGTTTCCAGTGTGATTAATTTCAGTATGACCTCGCCAGCGGAGGATGGCATAACCCCCACCTCCTTTCATTCCTGAGGGTCACTGAGAACCAACTCCACTGTAGTTACAGCAAAGAAGAATGATTATGTCTCTGTCTTCTCAGTGCTCTCAGTTTTAAAATTGGAAGTTGGCTGAGAATGAAGTATTATTATGCAAATTTATACTTTAATTGCCTATTAGAGTCCTGCTGGTCTAAAGCCAATCTATTTTTTAGGGCGCTCAGCCACTGGAAATTTTTTTTTTTCCAAAACAGTTTTATCATTTTGGATCAGAACACAATTTATTTTTTATCCTTCTGTTTCTCTTGGAGTTAGGTCTGTGTTTTGTTTTAATAACGCTGTGGTGGTTATGCATAAATTGTAAGCACTCTGAAAATGTATTTTAATTCATCCTCATGAGAGTTGTGAATGTTTGAACGTTTTTTTTAATGACTTTATTATTTTAATCTTATTAAAAAATAGAGCAAGTCCATTATTAAACTTTTGCATACAAAAGATACAAAGAAAAAAATCTAAAATTGCTTTTTTCCTTTTACCCAAAGATAATCAACTCAACTTAAATAATTTGATGTATAGTGTTACCTTGTTTTTTAATGTATACCGATACCGTATAACATTTAGACTATACTATATTTTGAACACATTTTCCTTTCTTCACTAATTATTAAACACTTAGCATGTGCTACACCTATGAATATTATTTTAAAATTATAAATAAGAACATTTTATTCCATAGATAGAATAAATTTTATTTTGACTTTCTCTTATTCTTGAATATTTGCCTTGTGTCCAATTGATTAATATAGTTGATTAAATTGTGAATTTTGCATGTTTTTTGCTCATTTATTAATTACATTTCTAACAGTTCTTAGAAAATAAATTTTGAGAGGAAATTGCTGTAAGACCTTGCACTGGCATCTGTCTGTCCTGTTCTCCCTGAGCCTACTATGTTGTCTAACACACAGCAAGTTCCAGCACTTCTGCCTAATGAATAAATGGAAGAGTAGTAATCAGTCAACCCACGTCTAGGACGCATTAAAGCCTCTTTATATATCGCCAAGTTGTCTTCAAGAAAGACGCCTCCAAGTTATATCCCCTCCGTGGGTGGGACCCACCAGAACAGGCTGGCTTACATGACCAGACAAATGCTGCTGTTCCAGGAGCTTAACACACAGAAGGTCCTTTTCTTGTTCGTGTCCCACGTGCACGGCAGGTGGGCAGTTTCTCTGTTTGTCAGCATCCTGGAAGAACCCGGGATGAAGGAGCTGCATGGAAAACGTGCTTCCAGTGGGGACTGGGGAAGATGGTGTCCCCATGGCTGGAGGGACCCTGAGCCCCGCCCACCTGAGACGCACACCACCTCCTCCTGAGCCCTTCGTCCAGAGTAGGTCCTGTGGCCACACTTTCCTTCAGGAGCAGAGAAGGTGCCCTGAGAATAAAAATCAGGAACACATTTGGTAGATAGGGTCCATCATTACCACAAAGTGAGTAGCCTTTACTTAGTGTTCATTATAAAAATTTTTAATAAACTGGTAGACAAAAATTGTATCTAAAAATTTAAAGTTCACTGATTGCAAGTGAGCATGGCCATTGTTTTATGTGTTTTACCCTTACTTTCAGAACCTTTGGACCTTGTATTTTCTCCCTATATTTTAGTAATACCAATATTAACAGTAATAATAAACAAGCAATAAAAAGCTTGCATTATTCAGAGGACTTAAAATGTTCCATGAAGGTGTCAGTGCATTACTAATCAATGTGTATGAGATTCTTACAGATTCAAAGCCTAAATTCTTCACCAAACGTATTGCAAATATTTGCCCAAATTTTCTTAGTGCTTTAATTTTGCCTACAACATTGCCAATAGGATGAAAACCTGTATCAAATCAAATCAATTAACATTCATTGTATTTTATTCTTTTGCTATTATATTGACAAGTTCTTCTTCCATCCTTAGATTAAATGTAAATTTATTTCAAAAATTATTGAAGCATCTTCTCATTTACTAATAAGTTTACATCTAATCTCTTTGGGATTATACTGAACCATAATGTGATGTGGCAATCTGGGGAGCTTCCTAAACAGCTAAAAAACAAAGACAAATGACACAATGTATAT
This sequence comes from Camelus ferus, assembly GCF_009834535.1. Taxonomy (NCBI): domain Eukaryota; kingdom Metazoa; phylum Chordata; class Mammalia; order Artiodactyla; family Camelidae; genus Camelus; species Camelus ferus. The sequence continues at coordinate 3,996,815 of NC_045698.1, read as the reverse complement.
ACAAAGATATACACCAAGGAATCATTGTTTTCTCCCTGATTTGTGATGAGCCCTTTCCTATGTGCTGAAATCTCCTGTTTGCTAGGCTCTCCTCGGGCACTGATCTGATGTCTGTGCATTACTATCATATTGATGTGTGTCCCTTGCAGGGGGAGGTTGGAGATAAGGGAAGGGACCAGTCCACGCAAGTTTTGTCAGCTACTTCAAGGTGATTTGTCCTCATCCCAAAGACACAGAACATTACAGGAGCTTTTAAGAGAGCCAGGTGATGCTGCAGTGGGGAATGACAATAAATACTTGTGAAATAGAGAAGTGAATTTCATGACCAAATGAGCAAATGAATACATTTTGCTGCAGACATATGTAAAAATGTGGTGGTAACAGATTGGATGGTCTTGAAGAGTAAGAAAGCATTTTCCAGGCAGTGAAATGCTAGGGAGGGCATTTTAAGCCAAGAAGATATCTAGGGTTGCATGTGAGAGATGATCCTTATCTCTCTCTCACACACACACACACACACACACACACACACTCACACAAAAAATGCAATTTTTACATCAGGATGATAGTTTGCGATTATTTGATTCTTTGATGGATAAAGTCTTCATGTTTGAGACAGTGAGAGAGAGAGATAGATGTTGAGGGCAACTGAAGTGGGGGCTTGTGGACAGACATCTCCTTACTCTCCTCCTGCCTGCCCCTCCCCGTCTGCTTCAGGGCTCATGCATGCTTCATGAGGGAACTGTCCTCCCCTGAAGATTACAGGTGATTTGATGGGATTTCACACAGTCAGGGCTGAACTGATTATGTAACAGTTTGGGTCCTTGTATTAGACTTTGAATGGGAAGCTAGGTCCAGTTAACATTCCGAAAACATTGTTTATTCTATTTGGAGGGAGAGACAGGTGAGCAGATTAGAAGGAAAGGCAAAGTTGAAGACCAAATTGGTACAAGATTATTTTGTTTCTGTCTGGGAAGTCCCAGAATGGCAAGCAGTGAGAGTAAAAGGTGCAAGATGGGACTGGCTAGTGAAAGGACCGGACAAGTGAGCAGGGTCAAATGGTCAGATAGGGCATCCTACGCCTTGTGAGTTAACTCAGATTTTGTCACTGAAGGTCACTGAGCTACAAGGCAGCGTGACCAGGTGTGGGTCGAAAGAAGACGCTAACAGCAAGATGGGGGAATAATTCTGAAGGCCAAGATAGGAACCAAAGAGACCAGTTTAAAAGAAATGTGCTGTGGTTTCATCTCAGGACAAACGGTAGTCAACTAAAACAGGGTACCATTGGTCTGGATGGAGAAAAGTGAATCTGATTCAAGAACACTGAGGAAATGGAATTTTCACGAGTGAGTTGGTGATCTGTGTGGATGATACAAAGAGAGGCTTTGAGAATAATGCTTGGTGGGTGGCTGGGGTGGGCAATGGGTTAGAGGAAACAGAGTAAGAACAATATTAGAGTTTCTGAGAGAGTGGGGTTGTCACATTCAGCTTTGACATTTCTGAGTTCGAGGAGCTTGGCAGCCCTACCGGTCAATGTCCGGGTGCCCTGTGCTTGTCTCCCCTCCCTCAGCAGGCTTTCAGAGGGAAATGTCGGCAGCTTAGCTGGTCAGACTCCCCAAGGCAGCAGGTGAATGACCAGGGAGGAATAAGCAGGAAGAGCTAAGAAACAGTTGAACAGTGGGCTCCCAGGGCCAGCAGCTCTGAGTGTCTGGTGTGGAGCCATGTGGGGGCATCTGGGGTGTCCCAGCTGGCCGAGTTGGCCAAAACAGCCAGTCACAAGCCACTCACCCGCTGTCTGAAGAAAATCCAGTCACCAACTAACACCACCTGTGTTGTGATGCTCAGGCAGACGGCCCTGGGATTGCCTTTGAGACAGAGAAAAGAAGCTGAGGACCCTGTGTCTGCTGATGCTGCCAGCTCACAGAGAGAGACGAGCTCTCCTGCTCACACGGGAGGAGCCCAGGAAGGGGCTGGACAGAAGGCCCCTTGTCCTTCCTCCATGCCCCGACCTGGGAGTTGGCTCTACCCACTGTAACAGCAGAGATGCCGTCAGTCAGTCTCTGCAAGAGAGTCCCACTCAGAGAGGTCTGACCAGTGAGCTTAATGAAAGGGCTGCTCCTGAGCAGGTGAGCCAGCTAAGGCAGCCAGCTGGGGTCCGGGCGCCCTGCCGTCGTCCTGAGGAGGCAGTGGGGGGGGGGGAGCATCACCCGAGACAGGGGAGAGGGTGGAGTCGTGGAGCAGCATTTGGAACCTAGAAGGATGAACCCAGGCCACAACCCCTGGGTCTGCAGCACAGAGAAGGGGAGGGCACCCGCCTCCCTCACGGACCTCACTCTGTCCCTGTCCCCCCTGAACGTCCTCAACAGGAAGCCAGGGGGAGAGGGAGCTGGTGACTGCAGACTTAGTCTCCCTGGAGCCCAGGTGGGATGGAGGCTGGGAGGACAGGTCGAGAGGGGCAGCTGGAGAACGCCCAGCACAGGGCTCCCTGCACGAAGCATGGCTGCTCAGACCAGATGTGTGCGTCCAAACGCGCCTGCTCGAGATTGTGGCCACGCTCCTCTGCCCTCCTCTGGCTGCGGGGTTGTCCCGGGTCCTTCCCTCCAAAAGAGAGGGGCAAGTAGAGAGACAAGGAAGCCAGCTAGGGGATTAAGGGGGCGGACGGATGGAGGAGAGAGGGAAAGGGGCACGGGAGGGAGGCTGCAGCCCTCCTCACTGAGGACACGCTTCTGTCCCCAGCACCTGCACGGCGGCCTCAGAAGCACAGCCGGCTCCCATGCGTCTCTGGAAGCCTCTGCTCCAGGTCTTCATCGCCACTTCTGGAGGATTACCCGACAGTCGTCTACACCATGGCTGCTGGTCATGCTGTCCTGTTGTCATAGAGAAGGGTGGCTGAATTCTCTCTAAAGAGAATAAAACTACTGTTTGTAGTTCTGAAAGTAACGAGAGTCACCATCTAGCAGGATGGTGGGAAAGGCGTTCAAAGCCATCACTCTTGCCTGGCCATACACTCCACGTCCCCCCACTGTCCCCACACTGCTGTGGTCAACGCCATCATGGGGAGGGGACAGCAGATGGGCTGTGGTTCACGTTCCAGGCCTTTTCTTGCCCCTCCTCCCTCCCTAGGACTCCCTCCCCTTAGGCCTTATGTTAGCTGAGGACCAGCTAATGCTGGCCTTGCCCCAGTCATCTGAGATTTTCAACCCACCTGTGCAGCACACAGATACACACACACCCACCCACAAGCCCACACACAACCACTCACCCACATCCGCACACACACACACACACACACACAGATACTCACATACTACACACACCCACCCATACCTACCCACAAATCCACACCCCTACACGTACTCACACACCCACAAACCCCCTCACACACACCCACACACACCAACCCCCCCACCACAAATACACACACCCATCCACCCACACCATGGAAACTCTGGAAATGACTTGCTGGGTTATTGTCCTCTCAGAGGCTCTAAAGGCCTCACCCTGAGCTGGAAGCCAGGGAGCTGTTAAACTCTCTGCATCTTGGTCAGGCCCTCCCTCCCCTGATGCACAGACCCATCAGGTAGGAAGCCGACACTATTCATCACAGACCTACAATTTCTAGTTCCCTGTGAACCAGGCTGATCCTTGCTGACAAAGGATTCTCCAACTCAATCTGAGTTAAATTTAACTCAGAGATCCTGGTGACTGCACATTTTATGAAAACGGTCTACAGTGCAAGGGATTAAAATGTCACTGATTCAGAAGCAAAGCAAAGCCGCCTCGTGGCCGCGTGTAGGTGAGGGTGAGTCATAATCCCTGGTGGAGGCGCGGGTTCCTGGAGTTAGTGTGTCACATGGCAGAGGGACTGTCCCACACCGAAGCTGATGGAACAGCTTCACCACCTCCCTCGTAACGAACGTGGCACTAGCTAGTCAGTACAATGCTTTATGGTTCCTTCTCTTTTTTCTTACATTTTGAAGGAAGAGAGGTGCTGAATACATGTATCAATGTTGCCATTCCTTCCAAGTAAGGGTGTGCCAACAGAGCGTGGAAGTTGAGTATAAAATCTTCAGTCTTTTATGCAAGCATTGTAAAAACATTTAAGTTTCCTCCTAAAGATAAAACTAAGTGTATATCCTAAGTGTTTTAGGATGCTTGAACAATATGCAAAGGGGCGCGCACACACATACACGCAGAGTCAACTCTCCCTTGTCCGCATCACCCAGTGATGAAGGTAGCTTTGCTATTTGCTTGTATCCTGTATCTTGATAGATGGGCAGATAGATAAATGGACAGACGGGTGACTGGTAGATGATGGATGGATAGACAGGTGGGCAGATACAAAGGTGAGGTGGAGCACTCGTACAGAAAAGGATGATGTAGCACACAAGAATCGTGATGAAAAGGATGAGGTGTTCTCTTTTTCAGTTAAGCATCTGTCTTAGTTTGTGTTCTCCTGGAGCTGACCTCGAGATCAGGATGTGAGTGGAAGTGGTTAATTGGGGAGGTGACCCCAGGAGGCACCAGGAAGAGGGGGGAAGTGAGAGCAGGAAGGGGGAAAGCCAGTGCGGCATGCATTCCTGGCAAGTTACAGCTGTGGAAATCTGGGACTCCATCCCAGGGGCTCTGGGAGACTGCGCAGACTGCCTCGTAGGATGCGGAAGCGGGACTAAGCGCCCCCACCCCAGTCCTCCATCGCCTGGGGCTGCTCCCAGGCTCACTGGTGTGCTGGCACTCTCGGTCAGCCTCAGGTGCACCCCTCTGAGCAGAGAAGACAGCCAGAGATGGAGCTGCAGGTGCTTCAGAGGAAGCCAGTGGTGTGTGCTGGAGGGAAGGGTCCAGGAAGATGAGCAGGATCCCGTCAGCTTCATGCAAGACTGCTCATCTGCTTCCAGCCAGGTCCACCGTGTCTGCATTCTCTCCTCCATCTCATGAGACGTTCTGGGGTCCCGTGGGGTCCAGCCCAGCAGAAGTTCTCAGAACTGCTCCCTTCTCTCTCCCTTCCAACTCCCAGAGCCCAGATCAGACCCTTACCATGTTTTATCCACATTTCCCAAAGTATTACCTACAAACAATCATCCTGCAGATTCTTCCAGAAAAAGGAGTTCTAGGAATCAAATAGTTTTCTAAATTCTTCCTTTATCGCCTCGTTTTTGGAAATCCACAACCACCAATTTAAAAAATATTTAATTTTATTTATTCTTACTATTGTCATATCCTTATTACAAGTGATATAACAACATAAAATTAATCACCATGGATCTCGCTTGAGGGAGTGCTAGATTATTGTAGTGACTTAACTTGTACGTCTCTCATCGCTCCCCTTCCAACACGTGTTACCGTAATTTTTATGCCACATTCAAGCTTCTCCAAACCTGCTGTCCATCTTATAATCTCCTAATATCCTTTCAAAGACTGGGTACTGTAGCTAAATTATACTCAGTTCAGTTTCCCATGTGTTACCTGTGATTTTCTGCATAATGGTTTATTATTTACTCATCTATACATTAAAAGGGCTTTTCTGACACGTAATTATCCCAGCATTTAAAAGAGATGAAATAAAAAAATCTCCTGCACTTTGCTGAGCTTTGCTTGTGCTCTGGCTGAACAAACCTGCGTTCCCGGCAGACACCTATTTGCTTGGTCACCCCACTCGTTTATTCATTCAGTTGCTATGCAGGCACTAACAGGGCACAAATGAATAATCAGCCACAGTTTTATTTGAAAATTTCATCTATCTGGGATCTTTATTCTCAGATCAGCACCTTGGGAGAATCCTATCCTTTGCCACTTTTGTGGAAGTCAATGGCACAGGAACACCTCCACCCAGTGTCTGTTGACCTGCAAAGACTGGAATCTTTAAAGACAGGAGGACTGGCCACTCGCCAGCCTTGCAGACCTCCTGTGTCTCCAAACAGAATAAAGGGCGCATGATTATCACTCGCTGTGGAAGGTACCTGCCTACGTGTGCTGGTGGCCTCCTGGGTGGCATTCCATAAAACACACAGCTTTTTTACATTGGGGACACAAAAGAAACTTTTAAAGGACCCACTAGTCTTGGGAGAAGTGACTAGGGTCTGGCATGAGCAGGAACATTGATCAGAGAAAAACCAAGCAAAGGTCTAATTTCCATTTCTTATACTCAGTTGGAAATGAAAGGAATAAAATATAATACACTCCACATTTCCAGAAAGGCGGGGCAAGGTACTGACTCTCTGAGTCACTCAGAACTGCTTTTTAGCAAATACGTACCGTTTCTGTGCAGACGGTAAGACAGACGATTAAACGTCAGGCTCCTCTCCTCACATAACAAAGCAGTCCCGTTCTCCTCTCACATTTCTGATGTCACATTCAGCTCCACCTACTCTCGCTTTAATCTGTGGGTCGATAACATGAACCAACTTGGGAGCATCCGTAAGCCCAGAAGAGTAGGTTTCCGGGGAAATAAAAGAAGTCCCACAAACACACCAAGAGCACGTGCTGGACCCGGCCGAGCACAGACAGGAGCGGTCATGAGCGGGGCCTCGTCACAAGTCCCCTTAAGTTATCTCCAGAGGCCAAGGGGCCTTTGCTCAGTGTCCAGAGGGAAATGCACACTTTAAAGTTTTCCCCAGCAAGGCAGGCATGGACTAGAGTCTGCCTACATGGAAGATCTCAGATGAATTAGACTTGGGGGAAATCGCCCATCATGAATTTTTTAGAGATGCTCCAAATGCAAATACCTCAACTGAAATGCTAACCACAAAGCCAGGTGTAGCCAGAATCTCCGAAGGAGAGTCCACGTTGAGCCACCGACGGATTCTGAGATTTCTGGCTTTGGGAGAGTCCCCAGGATAACTGAGAAGCTGGACTTACTCACTTTTGAACTTCTGGCAGATGACCGGTCCAGCTGCTAAGCTATTTATATGTCTCTCACATCTCTCTCTCCAGAGATAAGGAATCCGGCTCTTTTTAAGAAATGGATGACTGCTACAGTCTCATAATGAAAAAGCTAATAAAGAAAGAATTTTTAGCAGGATAAGTGGCTTCTTGAATAAAGGATTCCTTTATTACTTCATGAATCACAGTTAAGAGCTAATGTGAAGCTGAGGAATTGTCTGCAGTGAAAAAAAAAGATAATTTATAAAAGCGGGAAACTTCTCAGAATGTTGGCTGTTGGTGCAGTTTATCAGAAGAGAACCAAGAAACTTACTGACATTGCCAGGTTATCTTAGGGAATGAGAAACTCTGATGCCCCCTACGTGGCATTGACATTGGTACCCAGACACGTTACTGACACCGCAAGCTTGGTGTTTGTTGTACAGTTATTGCCAAAAATAACAACGCCTGGGTTATTAAACACCGTCCATTCCTGTTTTCCAATTACCAGGGACGAAAGAACAGGAAAAAACAAAAAGCAACCAACTAAACAAACTGTAGCAGAGTGGGGACTGAGTCTGAAGGAGGAAGAATTACTGGTGGCGAGGCCCCAGGTGGGTGGGCCAGGGCCCCACCGTGCATCCGATGAGTCCAATCGCTGGGACTCGCAGTTTTCCGGAGTTTTCCAGGGCCCTGCAGGGAGTAACCACGAGTAGCAGACCGCACACCTTCCGAGAAGTGGGCCCCACCAGGGCGCCCACGGGTCGCCGTCCCGCTGGCAGGTGAGCGGACCCAACTGCAGCCTGTACGTGGCAGCGCTTGGGGCGCCTCTAAAATCCAGGGCTCAGGGGAGGCCAGCTCTGCGTCTCCGCGCAGTAACTAGTGGTCCCCAAGAGGGGCGGTCCCCGGGCTCGCTGGGGTCCGCGGAGCGCGCCCAGCGCACAGCGCTGACTGGCACGAGCGAAAGGCAGTTCTGACACCGAACAGCTGGCAGACGCCACCCCCGGGGCGCGGGGACCTCCGCGCGGGGCGCCCCGGCCAAGCTGCCGCGCGCCCTCTGCCGGCGGAAGCGAGAGTCCGCGTTCCCGGCTCCGGGCCTGGGGGGCCCAGGGACACAACAGCCAGGCTTTCCGGGAGAACCCTTTGCAGCCCGCGCAGCCGTGCACGCGTTTTCCAACTGGCTTGTGCCTCTTCAGAGAGCGGCCTTCGGGGTGGGGGCCGCTGCAAATACTGTTGACGTTGACAGCACTCAGGGGGGTGATGGGAACTGGGAAGAGGGGAGGGAGGAAACCAGGCGTCCACCCGAGGCCCTGACGTCTGCGTGTGGATGAAGCAGTCTCATCTTCGCCAAGAGGGCGTCGGCAGTGGGACATCTAAGTCCATCAAATAGTCTTAAAGCCTGACTTGCTACCTAGGTGACCGGGGCCTTTCTAAGTAAAGGGGTGTGGGAACGGAAGGATGGAAGGGAGGGAGGGAGGGAGGGAGGAAGGAAGGAAGGAAGGAAGGAAGGAAGGAAGGAAGGAAGGAAGGAAGGAAGGAAGGAAGGAAGGAATATTGCTTTGCTCAGAGAGCAGTCCTCAACTCTGTTCTAAACTCCTTCTTCTCAAGACATTGGGATCCCTCCTTCGCGGGCTCCAACGCCAGTGAGCAGGCGGGAGGAAGCGGAGATCTGTAAGCCGTGCAGCAGGTGGAGGCTCAGCCCAGACGTGCTGTGGTCCCCGGTCCGCTCTCCTCCACCCCTCCTGTCTCTCGCCTCCGCCGCATCGGTCACTCTGGGGCCACCAGGTGGGGGCACGGAGGGAGGACCCTCCCCATCTGGTGAGGGCGACTCTGTCCAAATTTACCTCCTAACGTGTCCCCCTCAGGAGGACGCCGGGCTGCTGCAGCTGCTGTGGCGTCTGGGCTCTGGTGCCGTGGGGGCACGCAGGATAGAAGTGGAGGGGACAGGTGCACACAGGGATCAGGGCCCTGCACCACCCCACCCCCCATCCCCCGTGCCCTGGACGTCTCCAGAAGCCCCTCCGGGAGCTCCTAAGGCCTGGCAATCGTGAGTCCCAAGGCTCTCGGCTCTCCTCCTCGGATGCCCTCACTTCCATGACGGTGGAAGGGAAGGCCTGCACAGGACACTGCTCCCTGCCCACTGTGTCTGTGACCTCAGTGCCAGGACAACCCTCCTCTCTCCAGTGACCCCTCCTAGACAGCCATGCCCCTTCCCCAGGTCTCGGGACCCAGAGTGAGCACTAGTCTTGTGATGCAAACAGGACCCATCTCACCATTGACCCACAGCTCCTGGGCGACCCTGCCCAGCCCCCTCCTCACGGCCTGGCTCTTGGTCAGTGGTGGCACCTGTCTGAGATGGTAGAAGCCTTGAAGACAGGACCAATAACATTGTTTCTTCCTCTGATACGACTTGGCACTTAAAATAATAGAATGCACCGATTTTTTAAATGAATAAAGAATTAGAAAGGAAGCCAGTTCAGACCAGTTTACCTGAGAGGTCTGGCTTTATTTCTCTCCCCACAGGATTTTAAAACCAAGAACTTACAACAGCCAGGACATGGAAACAATCTGAATGTTCATCAACAGATGACTGGAGAAAGAAGTTGTGGTACATTTATACAATGGAATACTACTCAGCCATAAAAAGAATAAATTAATGCCATTTTCAGCAGCATGGATGGACCTGGAGGTCATCAATCTAAGTGAAGTAAGTCAAACAGAGAAAGAAAAATACCATACGATACCACTTATACGTGAAATCTAAAAAAGAAAAAAAAGGACACAAATGAACTTATTTACAAAACAGAGACAGACTCACAGACATAGAAAACAAACCTATGGTCACCAGGTGGGGAAGGGGGCGAGGGAGGGATAAAATGGGAGAGGAAAAAAGTATTTGTAAAGTAGGAATCTAGGCTTGAATAAACAGATGGGGAGGTTGTGAAGTGAAGGGAGGAAAATAGAAAAAGAGGAAGAAATGAGGAAGGGAGCAGAGAGAAGGAGAGAGGATTGGCACATGTAGGAATGCATGGATTTGGGGGAGAATGGCCAGTGCTACGTGGGAGATGGGAGAGCCCACTGGATTCCCCAGTGTGTCTAAAAAATGCCTCCCCAGCCAGGGCAGGGACGGACGTGCCAGCAGAAGTCAGACAGGGACTCAGCGAACCGCCCTTTGTCTTCCCTGCCAAAGCTTTGTGCCACGTGCTAGCCTGCCAGGGTCGTAGCAGAGCAGCTCCCCATCACCCCTGCTGCTGGGGAGGGGGCGCCAGAGCACTGCCAGCCCTGGAGGCACAGGTGGGTGCCCAGCAGGTCTCGAGCCCGAGCCCAGGTGTCTGGGAAAGCGCCTGGGAACCGCCTGGCCGCTGCTCCCTCCCCACCTGCCCAGGAGCAGGAAGCTGCCCGCAGGCTCTGCCAGGCTTCCGTGGGCCAGGCTGCAGGTGATGCCCAGAGCCCTGCCCGGGCCAACTGTGCCTGTCTGGCTGGGAGCACAGCCCGTTCCTGGTCTTTGAAGTTGCAGGTGGGCCAGAAGGCAGCTGCTGTCCGCAACCAGCACTTAAAAACAAAATCCCTGCAGCCTTTTCGTGTGACAGAGAAAGGATTTTTAGCGTTTACATTGGAGAGACTAAGAGCACACTACTCACCCCAATTAAAAATCGTTGCTATTACGTATAAGGTAGGAGAGTTGAGTCTGCATAACATGAAAACGAAGAGAGAGTCCACAGCTGGTTTTCTTCGACTCTAACTTCGGCCCTTTGACACTCAGTTATCACGGAAGCAGGAGGAAGATTAAACCAGGAAGGTGTGTCTGAGTGACTGTGGGACGTTGGGACTTTGGGGGAGAAACACCCCTGTTGTTCCCTGCACACGGTTTGCTTTTCTTATTGCTCTTCTTATCCATGAAGATGGTGCTGTCAGCCCACCTCAGAAGTGCTCGTGCGTTGGTCATTTCCAGAGGACACCAGGGATTCGGGTGGGTTATGCAGACGGGGAAGGCGACATTCCTGAAGCCACGCCCAGAACTAGGTTTACCTTCTGTGCAGCACAACGGAGCAGAACTCTTCGGGTCCGTGGGTGGCAGTGGGGGCTGACTCTGACCTGTAGCGTGTGTGTAAGAACCGGCCACCACTTTCTCCTCGGGGAATGTCCTGGAAGTCTCGCTGGAGACTGTGGGCACATGGGATGGACTGGAGTAAGCGAGCAGCTTGCTGGAAAGGAGCTCCAGGCTGAGCTGTGCCCCGCAGCTCTCGCTCCTACAGTGAAGCAAGGAGCTCTCCTTTCCAACAGCCTCTCGCGGCTGCGTCCGGGCCTTTTTGTCCTGCACCTGCGTAGGGATGAGACACAGGTGCTGGAGCTCCTCTCCTGCTGTCTGTGCTCTCAGCTGCGATTTGGCCTCGATGGACGTGGGACTCGGAGGTCCCGGCCAGCAGGTCTCTCTGTGTCCTGATCAGCTGCTTAAAAATCCACCTTTTTGTCCTTCACCAAAGAGCAGAAGGAGGTGTAGCAGAGCACAAGTAAGTAATGGGAAACTGGACTTGAAAGGGGTCCTTTGTGGTTTTCAGCCTCCAATAGGTGCCGGACATTACATATCTGCTGGAACTACCATCGTGGCTCGCCTGCAATGTCGTAGCGTTAGTTAGGGGCTCAGGGTGGAGGACCTGCAGCCTGTCAAATGCCCAGGTGGTCTCACTGCTTGCCCAGACCCTTCCAAGCCAGCTGAGTCACATGCTGGCTGGAAAAGATTATATTACAGATGGAAGCCTGGTGCCCTGAACAATCTCATTTATAAGCTCAGACCAAGTGTTCTGTGTCCTGTAAGAACTATTTTCTATTTCTGGCCCGTGCTGAGGTAGCTCCCTGTCTATCTAAATCAAACATATTGAAAGCCTACATCCTATCCAATTACTACTCCCAAAATCCAGTGTCTTGCAGACTCATTTTGCATCATTTCGGGGAAGAACTATAAGACCAGCTACTGTTTCTCAGCGCAGCTCGCGTTGGCAGATTCACCCAGGCTGGCCATCCCATCCCAGTCTTCCCCTTGACGCCTTGCCTCAGTGTGAAGGTGCTGATGCGTCACGGGTCAGGTCCAGGCTCCCGACTGGCACTCAGAACCTGCTTCCACTTGGCCAAACCTGCCTTCATCGCTTGCACACGACAGACCACAGCCAGCCTCGCCAGGCTGCTCACCCATCCCCACGTCTACACTCTTGTTCCTTCGGGGCCCAGTTCTTTTCTTTTTGCTTGACTGTAGTGTGCTTTTGGAGTCAGAGGGCCAGTGGGGAGGATGCTAATGCACCTTGTCTCCCCATCTGAGAAATACGCTTGGCAAGGGTAGAGAGACCATCATTTCATCCTCTGTAATATGTAACTCAGGGTCCTGCACATAACAGGCCCTCTCTCAATATCTGCTGATTGATTAATGTTTATTGACTGAGTGACTGAATAAATGAGTGATCATCTTGAGGACAGAGAACCAAATGGATACATAAATATGTCGGGTTTACAATAATAAACATTCTAGCTGACACTGCCCTTAGTCACATTTGGGGAAAGGTATAAAGGTTTATCAGACAATTGTTTATAAGGGAATTTATATGCTTGACTTTTACAGCCAGGATTACTTTTTTTTTCTTAAAAGGCAGATCCCATAAGCCTTGGGATATACAGAGATGTCTTTCTTAAAGAAAACTGCTGAATACACTCTCATTTTGCAAAATAACTCATCCCAATTTTTTAAATTAATAGTTATCTTTTATACAAAGTAGGATTGATGGGATATTCAAGACAATTTTTATCTTGTCAATCAAGTGGACTCCGATTACAAAAATTACTTTCTCTCTTTGCTTCTTGCTGTATAACATTATCTACACTTTCTAAATGAAATATACACACATGTATACTTTGGCCAACTCAATGTACTCATCTTGAACAATTTTAATGCTTTTGGTTTTTATTATTAATTACCTAGGTTTTCTGTGTTTAGCTCAAACTTAACTCCTTAGACAGTTGCTCTGTTGGCCCAATCTGGATATTTAAGATACTCACAATTGCTGTCTTTTCCCTTATTCAATCAATAAATAGTAACTGCTATGTGGCATTTTCGTTTTTCTAGGCACTGAAATACCCCTGATAAAAGAAACAAGTAAAATATACAACAGCTTAGATGATAGATATTTTGGAGACAAGTAATCGTGGAGAGGGAGCAGGCGGTGCTGGAGAGAGTGGCTGCAAATTTAAATCAGTGGAAGGCATTCCTGAAAAGGGGACATCTGGGTAAAGAGATGAGGGGTGAGTGGCGTGTGGGTCCTGGGAGTAACATGCCAGGCTGACCTTGATAGGAGGTCAGAGTTCGGGGCTGACATCTAGTGACTTCTCCCCACCCACTCACCCCCGTCATCACCCACCTATGCCACCTCCGTGGTCCTGGCATGGCCCCCCGACCCAGGCTCTCACCACTGGGGGCCCCAGGACTGTGACCGCCCTCAGTGACTTTGCTGGTGGCTCCTTGGATGGGATCTGGGATCAAGGCTGTTTCTCCCTCTCACAATCACCCTGTCCACTCTGAGGACAGTGAGGGTGGCTTCCCCAGAGAGCAGGTTGAGACCAGAGGGCCTCGTCTGGACGAGGGTTCCTCCTTCCTGTGATGCCAAAGTGTAGCCTTTACTTAATCTCTTAAATGAGATGGTTTTACTTTTCTTCTGTATAATTTGATATTTAACTCATCACAGACACTTAAAATTATCCAGTTACATTCACTGTGAGATGTGAGTGGGCAGATGGTGGAGCACAGCTGTAATCACCACATTTATGCCTCAAAGATATGTTCAAAGTGTATTCCTCCTCCATGGAAAGTAATTTGAACCTATGATTTCATCTAGTCACTCCTGGGCTTAAAAACAAAGCAAAACAAAGAGGTAATTGTCACCGACACGGGCCCCTAGCCTCTGCAGCCTCCTGCACCCTTAGAGGCTTTATACGTAATTACTGACACTTCTCCTTCTACTCTGATTTAAGAGCATTGTCTTATGCCCTTTGCTCAGTAGGCCCATCTCCTTTACTTTATGAAACAACCTTTCATATCGTCATGGCTCTGTCTTCTCTGTCACGCAAACCTAATTTGTACAGCCATGGCCAGCTTCCTACAAAACTGTCAAATAGCTCTTTTTCCCTTCCCAAGTCCCTTTATTCCCATGGGTTCCAAGGATCAGGCATTTCTGACCCAGGGGAGGCTTTGGGAGGAAATATAACTGTCACCAGGTGGAGAGGAATATACAGAATATTTAAGTGAAGGAAGGGCAGCTGTTTAAACATCTAGTGCAGGCTGGGTGGTTGTTAAGATTATACTGCCTGCAAAAGCAGCAGGCCTCTGAGCACATGCCTTGGGGGCACCATCCCCACCCCGCAGGGTCCCTAGGACACCTGGCAACCACCCTGGTGTCCAGTGCAGGAGGCCACAGAGCCCGTCCTGCTGACAACCTCTACACACGTGGAGTTTTGCTCCAGGAGTTTGAAGACCCTGTCTGTCCTCTCATCAGTTCCTTCTGAGCGTCCCAGGACCTGGGCTGCGCAGGATCCCTTTGTTCTCCTGACTGTGCAGTTTTCCAGCAGGGGTGCGTATTGCCCTCCTGCAGTGGCATGCAGCATGGCTGTCACGTAGAAGTCACACACATCCACTGCTTCCTACAGAATGCCAAGTGTTGCCTGATCGCCGAGTTTATTTGAGGACAAAGACAGTAGCTTCCCCTTAGTGGGCTCCAGGCTAAGCAAATCGTGTCATGTCCACACTCCGTGTCACCCCTTCCATCTCTCTCCCTATTACCCATGAGGAAAGCACGTTCCAGCATCACATGCACAGGTTGTGAGCTGGCCCAGAGGGATGGGATACAGCCAGGAGAGCATCCTTCACACGGGGCTGCCTGTCTCCCAGTGCTCCTGGGAGAGACGTGTGGATCTGAGAACTGGAAGAGATCGTGGGTGTTATGTAGCCAAATCCACGCCATCTATAGGTGTGCAGGCCAGGGCTTAGAGGAGCGAAGGATCTTGTCCAAAGTGGCAGAGCGAGAGTTAAATGCCAGGTTTTCTGAATGAGTGATAGGTGTCATTCTGTGTTTATAACACTGGGGGAAAAAGAATACGTGGTCCTGTCATGGCAAGAGCAAACTCATCTGTCAAGCAGGGAGAGGTGGCAGCGAGTAAGGAGGCAGCAGAAGAGGCCAGAAAGGGCAGGGGCCAGGAAGCGAGGCTGGTGCGCCCCCTGGGAGAATGACGCTGGTACCCTCCTCCTCCACCTCCACGGGGGGGCTTTTCCCTCCAGCAGCTGCAAATCATCCCACTCAGCCTGTGAGTTACTGATTGATCTGTTCAAACTGTATTAAGTGCCTATATTGTGCCAAGGACTGAATTGACTGCTGGGAATTGAATATTTAAGACGCACATTGGCTGCCTTCCAGAAGCTTCCAGTATAGCTAAAATTTTCCAAAAAAACAAACAGGCAAATAGCCAGCAGCAGCAAATCCTGGAAACAATTGTAGTTCACAGGAGCTTCGCTTCACGTGGCTGAATGGACAGTACCTCCGCACAACCCTAAGAAAGAATGAATCAGTGGGAGGGCTGGTATCAAGACAGAAGCAGAGCAGTAAAGACAGCATAGGGGTGGGGACTGCGAATACGAGAGAGAGAGAGAGAGAGAGAGAGAGAGAGACACGAGGACCGTGGATGTGCCCAAGCCCCAGAGTCTGCTGCCTTATTAATGCAGCCCAGCATGACAAGCAGGTAGACGCCCTAAGACCAACCCATCTCTCTGGCTCCAGAGCTCTGACCAGAGGGTGCCAGCCCACCAGTCTCGAGCCCAGGCTCAGGACTAGGTCACTGCCGGGGAGATGGGGGACCTCCAGGGAACTCACAGTTAATGGTGTAACATCTACATCAGCCTGAAGACTTAGCAGCAGCTGCCTACACGCGTGTGCTGCCTTCAGCCGCCCGTGTTGTTGTGACAGGTGATTAGAAGGAAGTGCTTAGGGAATTGTCCTCGCTCCTCATTATGAATTCATGCAAAGCCATTTTGAATTAAACATCTGTCAGCAACTAAGTGAGAGTCACTGAAATCCAGCCCCTATGGCATCTGTGCGTTCGTCTCTGGGAGAGAATGAAACTTCAGTTGTAAAATAAATAAGATGCATATGCCTTATGCAGAGCTGCACAATTAATTTAGGATTATAGTTTCCAAAACCCATATAAGATGAGCCGCGGTGCAGGTTTGTAATGCTCTTTGTGTCTAATGTGCACACCTCTGAGTGCTCACTTATCACACCGAAGTCAGAGCAGAAACGGAGGCTGGCAGGTAAGCCGGACAAACACAATGGATGGTGGCTGTAAACCCAACAAAACGAACTCAATGCTTAGATGTCAAAGGCGAGTTACAAACGGAAGGGTGAAGAGGAGATCTGGAAAGGAAAAGGTTGCAAATATGACATGACAATGATCCTCTGTCTGTGAAAGCGAGATCTTAGCCTAGGTGTTTTCAACTACATCTATCAGGCAGCAAATCACTGAAATCAACTATTGGTTAAATATGACAACTGCAATAAAAATGTCATTTTTAATAACAGACCAGATGTTTTCACTGAGAACAAGTAGGAAAGCTGGAAAACATGTTTTGCTCGAAGACATTAGGGCTCTAATGTCTGAAATGGTGGTGGGAGCTGAGCGTTACTGAAGTGCTGTGGGACAAGACCAGAGAGAGAAAGCAAGCCAGGTGGGGGAGCCCAGCATGGTAGGCTTTTTCCCTCCAGGAGCACCTGCTGGTTCTGGAACGCTGAGAGGCTCAGAAACTGCACAGAGCTCCGGCTCACCCCTGCGGGAACAAAAGCCGAGGTCCAGGGCCTGTTGTCAGGGTGGGTGGTCGGAACACCTGTGCTGAGCTGGGCTTGCTGATCGCCTGCCCCGGCTCTTACAGGCTGTCGCACACTCTGTCCCAGCACAGCCGCGTTTCCAGGCTTGCTCTGCTCTCTTGTCCAGAGCATCAGAACAAGCGCACCTTGCCTCCTGCGACTTCTTTCTTTGATAGCAGCATCCATCTCCAGTAGTTAGACAAATAAATAGCAGCACATTAAGCCTAAATAAGTTGAAGAAAAGAACTAATAAGTAAGGGAAGAAATTAATGAAGTACACACATGTACTGAAATTTAGCTGAAATGGACATGTTTCCAGAAAAAAACATAACTTACCAATCCTAAAAAAATGAATACTGTCTTACTAGTGCCATAAAGATCAAAGACGTATAATTGAAAATCTTCGCATCATAGTCTCTATTATGTGATTCCAGCAAAAATCTAAAGAAAATGAAGAAAGTGACAGCATTAATTACATCTAGAGGCTTCTGTTTCTGGAGATCCGGACTCCCCGTGAGCCGCTGAAGCTGAGAGAGACTGCTGCAGCCCCTCTCCTGCACACAAAGGCCACTTTACAAAGAGGAGGGCATGACAGAGGTGAATGTGCAGGGTGAAGTCGCATGAGGCTTCTCAGTGTGCTGTTCACATCAGACACAGTAAGGAACCCACTTCAAGAAAAACATCCTGCAGGCAATGGCCGGCAGAATCTGGTGCCTTTCTAAATGCCTGTGCTGTCCCCCCCCCCCCCGGTGTGCCTGAAGACAACGCCACATCCACTGACCACCTGTCTCGCCCACCCTTGTGGACTGCCCCTAAGACATCACAGTCAGTAAATGGCTGAAGTACGTCTGCATCACCCTTTGTTGGTCAAGTTAAACGTGAAAACGGCGACTCCCGGGTGCCTGGGTTCAGCCGTGTGAAACGAGGTGGAGTACCCCGGGATGCATGGAGACCTGGGCTCATGCCCATTCAGTCCATAAAAGATGGGAGGGCTCAAGGCCCTTGCTAATTGGGTAAAATCTGGTTTAATATATTCATTTATCTGAAGAAAGTTGCTATCACTGGATGACTTCAGAGGGACCAGAAGACCAGCTGGCAGCTTACAACAGTAATGCTGGTTCAAAAGGTTGCACGGCTGAAGACCAGATGAGATGATGGGGCTGAAGGGGCAGGCGTGACAGGTCTCTCAGGACAAAGCGGTCACCGATGAGTAGGCTGAAGGTGAGCGAACAAGTGGAACGAGCCCTCTGCCCAGAGCACAGACAGAGCGTTGACCTGTGCGCCGGCCTTCTTAGGGGCACTGGGATAGCCCAGTGGAGCGCCAGTGAAAGGGCGGCTGACCCTGGCGCGCCCGGCCACCCTCTGTCCACGGGAGCGGGCTTGAAACATCAGGTCCCCGTCGGCCAGCCCGGCCCTTTGACAGCGCTGTGAGCGCGAGCTCTCCCAGACTCGCGCTTGGCCCGCAGGCCCAGCAGGCGCCCTCGCTGACGATCCACCTGAGTTGCTTCCCTACGTGGGTCTAACTCACAAGGAGAAAGTGTGCCGGTTCTGCCAGCACGAGTATTTCATCCTGAATAGCAATCAGATTGCTCATGTTGTAAAATTAACCATCTGGTCCTCTGGTTTTACGTGTCTCATGGGCTTGGTTTTTAAGAGCATGGCCCCCAAAAATGGACCTTCCTGGCATGACGACAAGGTCATACTTCTGAGCCTGTAATGCCGAGGTCAGACCCCACCCCGAGGTGCCATTACCAGGGCCATCCACGCCGGAATTTGGGGCACAACTCTGCACCATCTTTCTGCCTCTGGCCAAGTTCTGACTTCTCCAATTTGAAACTTCAGCATCTGCCTGTGCAGGCAAGAGTGAGTATCATCGGCCCTGGAGGGTCAATTCTGAGAGCCCCAAACTCTAGGATGAAGGAAAGCAACAGAAAAAGATGTCTTGTACTGGCAAATTGCCAATGAGAGGCTAGTCGGTAAGTATTTCTTTATACCAGGACAAAGAAGAATTTTTCAAAATGTTCTATGAGGCAATAGACAATAAACCCATAGTAACTAACATTTTAATTAGGCTTCATATGACGTCATGAGTAATATTTGATATATGTTTTGCATGTTTTATTTCAGGGAAAAGAAATATATTTAGAAAGGCTCTCAAACGTTCATTTAAATACGACCCCAGGCCTCCCTCATGATTTTTCCTACACGGTCATGAGCAATTGTGACTTCTCTTACTGTGGAATTTTCAACCAGGCAGGTGGGAAAAGTACATCGAAGGCCACGGGATCCTGAACAAAGGTAACTGTTTCTTTGACCACATGGGAGGACTCCCTCCAAGTTAATTCATTTTGTACATTTTGAAAAACCTGCGGTAAAAATGCGAGGTAATAAACAGGGTTAAATTGTAACAGTGAAACATCTGGGAAACCTTGCCCTTTCTTGTATCCCAGCTAAATAATTGTCTCTCTGATCTTATCAACTCAAAGCTGGAGGCTTAATATTCTTGTCCCTGGAGAAGGGACAACACACACAAAAACTCAACTGCACCGACTGTTTGAGGAAAGGACGGGGCACTACAATGAGGGGGTGTTTAGCGCTCATCTTTTTTAGAGTGGCAGCAAATAAACTCTCACAGAGCAACTCTGAGTGACAAACTGTCCTGGGAAACTCTTGGCCTGTAAGTCAAGAGCTTTGCAATGCTCTTACCCTCACAGCTGGCCCTCCCATTTCTCGAGATTCCTCTTAAACAATGACCAAGTCAGCAACTGCATCTAGTGGTTCATTTGGTGGCCTGTGCAAATTTCATGCTTGACTTTGGATTTCCAAGCACAAACAAGGCTCCTTTCCTGCCTTCAAAAGCTCATACTCTACTAAGAGACAAAGATGGGAAACAGGTAACGATGCTCAAATATAGCATCAGTGCAACAGCTTTAATGGTGAAAAGTCAGAGAAAAGGTGTCTCTCACATAGAAGTTGTTATATAAACTCTGGGAGACAGTACATTAGTAGGAGTTTTCTAGAGAAGCAGAACCAATGGGATGGGTGGATAAATAGAGATTTGTTTTAAGGAATTGTCTCAGGGGATTATGAGGACTGACAAGACTAAAATCTGCAGGGCAGGCAGCAGACTAGATACCCAGGGAAGAGTTGATGCTGCAGTTTAAGTCAGAAGGCAGAAGTCCTTTTCCCTTGGGGGACCTCAGTCTTTTTCTCTTAAGTCCTTCAACTGATTGGATGAGGCCCATCCACATATGTAGAGGGCAATCTGCTTTGCTCAAAATCTACTGATTTAAATGTTAATTTTGTTTTTAAAAATACCTTCATGGAAATATCTAAAATATGTTTGACCAAATATATGGGCACTGTGGCCTAGCCTGGTTGACACATAACGTTAATGATTATATTTACTTTATAAAGCCACCATAATACTTTATAAAAATTAGAAAAATTGAATGCTGACACAGGCCTGGGGCCACCCCAGGGTTTTGGGCAAGGACTGTGGGTTCTGTCCAGCTGTTGTTTTTGTTTTTGTTTTTGTTTTTGTTTTTGTTTTTTTTAAGGAAGGAGGAGAGACAAGGTCTAATTTGTATTTTGGAAAGAGTCCTCTCTGACTGGGGAAGGTGGGTTAGAGACAGATAAACCTGGAAGCAGAGCATCCCGTTGAGAAGCATCCTGACAAGATCCAAAGTGACCTGGTCTCTGGCAGTGACAATGGAGAAAAGGACAGTTTCAGGGAATACTAGGGAGATGGGCAGACAACTGCTTGGATGTAGGTTTCTGTGTAGGAACCGAGTGGATGGTGGTGCTCTTTCCAGAGATCAGGGACACAGGACATGGGGCCATTGGTTCACAGTGGAAGGGCCCACACTGTCCACAAATGGAAAAAGGAGGGCACAGGGCCCTGGAGTTAAGTGACATTTACAAGGTGTTTCCTGAAAAAGACCACACTGAGAAACAGGGAGGATTTTATAAAGCGGGTCTATGGGAGGGGCAGGGCAAGGTGGAAGGTCAAGTTCTTCAAGTGAATTCCTGAAAAGTGACAGGAGAGTGTATCAGTTTAACCATAAAGAGGTCATCGATGACTCAAGGAAGAAAGGCTTCTAGGCTGGGTTTGGAGTAGAAACTGCACTGATGTGAACTGAAGAGGGGACCCCTGGTGAGGAAAAAGCAGGGTGTCGGGACGATGGTTATGGGGTCATAGTGCCATCTGCTGGGGAGGATTCCAGGAGCAAAGAGGGCACTGATCACCTAAGCAGAGGAAGTGATTGATGGAGCGAAGTCTTTGAGGAGTAGGCTGGTGATGGAAGCTTCTGCACCTGAGCAGGAAGATGGATAGACAGGTCTTCCAAGGTCATGGGAGCAAAGAAGGCTCCTCATTCCCTGTAGCCCCTGAAATTCTCGTGGAGACACTTTCCAATCTTAACAAGAGGAAGACGTAGCATAACAATGTGGTGCCCACTGAGATCAGGGCTTGGTGCTGGAGGCGGGACAAGGCAGAGGACAGAGGGTTATGGACATCTGGCAAAGGAGACAACCTCAGGGGCAAACGACCTCTCTCCAGCTCTCCTGAGAACCAGAAAACCAAAACCACCTACAGGCAATGAAAGGAATGACCAGGGCTCTCTGGACACCTCTTTGGCTGAGGTGGCCCAGAGTCGTGTCCACATTTCGAGTTTTCCTCCTTCTGGACACATGATAGGACTGCACTTGCATTTTCACACCACCACGAGCACAGTCAGCCCCACACTGTGGCAGAGGAGATGTGAGATGGGATGTGTGACATTTGTAGACAGAAGACACTGTACGTATGGTCAGCCATATTCTCTTCCCCCCATAGTAGAAAGTAGAGGCTGCCCCACCCCAGGGACCTGAGGGCCACACGAGCAGAGCTTTCTGGGCATGAGGTCTGAACAAAATATTGACCTTTGCAGTGATAGGATCATGTGGCTTGGGGCTCTTTCTGCAGAATATTGTAACTTAACCTATTGGCACAGTCGCTAGTTTGTTTTGGTTCCTTTTAGATGGATTAATGACCCTATGTGAATCTTCCATAGGATGTATTTTACTATAAGTGAAGAATGAGATTAAGTAATTTTTCCAGGAAAACCAGATACAGATTATTCATTAACTGAATCAATGGGCTATTGACCCTCTGGGGTTTAATTTCATACTTTTCCTAGAAACTGTGTTTTTACAAAACTTGAACCATTAAAATTCATTTACAATAGGTAATATGAGGGTACTTCATGCATGGAAGATGAGAAGCATGATTGTTGTGGTTTTTATAGAATCACTTAATACTAGTAAATACCCGCGGTCCTTCCACTTCCCGACCACTCTGAGATACTTTGAGAAGAGATGCTGTGAAGCCAGGCCTCCTGTTCACATGTTGGCCTCCCCTGGCAGAGTGCATTTTCCTGAGAGCATGTCCTGTTCACCCTGCAGCTCCAATGTACAGCACAGAGAAGAACAAATAGCAGACAAAAAATAGTGCTTTGTGAATAAGCAGTGTTTCCAAATTTATATTATTCCCCTACCTATTTTAAACTATGACGCAGCAAGCAGTAATTGAAATAGATATTTAAAATCTTTTAGATGGGCACGCAGGCATAAAGGAAGTTAGATAGGTCAGTCTAGAGGCACCTCAGCCCAGAGAAATGGTGGAAAGCTTTTTGGATTTCGCATTTTGCCCAGTGGCCATTAGGACAGCTGGTGAGGCAGCTGTCTTAAACAGGACCAGTCTTTCTGCTAGGGAACTTGGCATGCAAATTATATCAACATGTGGCATTCATCTTCTTACAACAGAAATAGTGATATAAACTACCTGACGTTAAATGTTTGAAATAGAAAGGAACTCATCGTGTGCAGTATGAGTTTCAGAAGAATGGTTCTAAGAGATTCCCAACTATTTCACGATTGTGAAGTCGAAAGGAGAAATGTCAAGACGATGGAGAGCCAGAGCTGTTTATGAGGAATTTCTTGCATATTTTGAATGACGGGGTTGCACAGAATAATTTCGGGAGAAAAACTCAACCGTTTTTTGGTGACAACAGCCGTGGTTTCAGAATTTGTTACTGAGCTCCACAGAGTTGTTTCTACAAGCCGTTGCAGTGAAATATATACCTCCTGGGGGAAGGGCCTTTTAGCTGCGTGTTAAGGGATACTTACCCCACAGTGAGGGGAATGTGAGGTCTCCCCCACCTTGAAGTCTGGAGGCAAGCTCTTGCAGGGTTGGTCAGATCGCTGACACATCTCTGTCATCAAGGACCTGGTGATTTCCATTCTACTATCCCTCCAAGTTTATTGGCTTTTCCCTAGAGTATTGACCCTCTAGGATTGCAAGAAGAAGCCAGAGTTCTAGACATAATATTCTCCTCCAAAGGAAGAAAGGGAATTTCTTCCCAAGTATATCTTTTATCAGGATATTAGATTTTCCCAGAAAAGTCCAACAGCTGTCATAGCCTTAAATCTCAAATTCAAATACTGTGCTAATTATTTTCTGTAAACACTCAGTCAACATTTCTGCCCTTTATATGTCCCTCCTTCATATGTTGAAGGGGCTGGATATCTCAAATCTACATTTCAAAAACTCCCTTCCAGCTGGAGTCCTGGATCGTGAACTGCCAGTGAGATATGCTTGTATGAAATGTTCCAGTCAGACCTGCGGTGGGACCCATCTCCCTGACACTGTGGCTCCCAGACCACTAGGAGTGCATTCAGTGTCTGGAATCCACATTTCAGCGTCTAGACGGCAGCTCTGTGACGTGAGGTGGTTGTGGTGATTGATGCCAGTGATGGTAGAAGCTCCCTACTCTCTCCGTGGCTCAGTCCTGTGCCATTGAAGCCAGCCAGTGGTACCTCCTGACCGCCTCCATTTCTTAATCTCTGTGTTAAACGACGTTCTACTTGAAATGCTCCTTGTGGATTCTGTTTCCTGCCTTGAGCCCCGACTGGTACCCAGTTACTGGTATTATCATGAGTCTCCATGCCCAGAGGCTGGGCAAGAGACTCCTAGTCCATGAGCACATTGCCACCCAAGACCTGGAAATAAAAGCCTGGGCTTCTGGCTAAAGAAGTGGGGAGAGAGATGGTTGAGGGGGATCAACCGACAGTGACTGCCTCTTATCGCAAGTCTTTAATATCTTTATCTTGACTAAACGTGATTCCCCTCTACATGATTAAATTACATATCCAAGGTGTCCACGGTATAGGTGATCCCTTCTTAAGAATAAGGTGCCCGTGTTCACATCCCTTGGCATGTTTCTTGCCCCATTGTTTTCCTGTGGAGCTGACACAGATAATCTTTGCCTTAAGTTTATTATGCAACTTTGAAGTGATTAAACTTAAGGATATGACAATTTTTAATTCATTTCACCTACGTGTTTGTGCCTTGTAACGGTTCTAATGTTCTATACATATTTTATACATTATTTCAACCCTAAGGCATATTTCTGTCAATTTAATTTGAAGTTACCTTTTTAAAAGACACTCTGAGGATTTTTCATGCTATAAAATTTAACTTAGTCTGACAATTAGTCATCTCCTCATATGAACTGCATTTCGGTGGGTTTTAAGAATGTATTCAAATGTCTTTCATACCATGGTATATTTTATTGGGAAAACTATACATTCTGACTTGTCACCTTTATCTGCTTGCCAAGACAGTGGAGCCCAGCCTCATGCCAGATTCCATCTTGGAGATGCGCACTAATGTGTCTCTCAGGCCCCTTCTCAGAGCATGATGGGGATGGCAGGACACCCAGAGCTGGTCTTTGAGCTGTTTGCCAGCAGATCCAGTCCTCAAACCGTCCCTGTGCTCATCTACAGCACAGAAATATTGTGGGACGGGCTGCAAGGCCCAGGCCTCATGTCAGCGGATTCCTGCTGGTTTGGACAATGGCTGAAACTGGAGGGAGACTGCAGGCAAGGAGGGAGGAAGGCACAGGGCAAGGTATTTCTTCCCATCTACCTTGGATCCTGTCCACCCTCATCACTACCTCTGTAATCTCATACTTTTCTCTCTGACTCAAGCTCTTGCTGGAAATTTCCACCCTGGTGTTTTTTTTTCCTGCGTCATGACCTCAGCCCCTGGCCCTGGTCGCACTACTTACTCCCGGGCTCCAGCCTTGAGAAATCACGTATTGATTCATCTCTGTTACATCACTGCTCCCACTTAGCTTCGCAGCTCTCGCATTGCTGTGCAAACGACTTCCTAGATTAAGTTCCCTGTGTTTTGAACTGTAGAGCAGTTTCTTTTTATATGGACAGCCCTGGACTGATGCCCGTGTCTTATCCCCGGACACGGACAGATGAAACTGAAGGTGCTTGGAAGGAGCTTGGAGGAGCTGAAGTCGATAAAACACAGACGTCTCAAATAAATTGCACAAGCAAGGGAAGCTTGTAATGAATAGCACGACACAAAGTTTGGAGCCAACCGAGATTTTTCACACAGCCAGGGAAGACAAGAGCAAGAAACATCGGTCCAAATAGACAAATGAGAAAGTGTGTGTTTGTACACAGGGATGCGGGTGCTCGCCAGCCTCTAGGGCCTTGGAGACTCCAGCCAGACGCGACGCAATGAGGCATCCACTTTAGCGCATCGTGGGCAGAGCCATCCAGCATCTTTAAGAGAGGTGGGTATCGGCTCAGACGCATTGCGTGGTGGTCCTGAGAAAGCACCTTTGTCCATTGTCTCGCTGTGCTTGAAACGTCGCCCTTTGGGAATCACAAGACTTCTGAATATACCCCCAGAAATCGTGGTGCTATGACATGCTTCCTGTAACTACTTTGACGAGAGTTAGAAAGTCATTTTATAAAAGAAAAGAAAAATAAATAAAACTCAGAACGAGATTTTCTTGTAGAGGAGCCAGAAATGACCTGGAAAAGATTATGCTGCTCATGGGTCATGATCCCAAGAAGAGAGTTAGAGGGATCTATGTGTGGAATTAGAAAAACAAATACAAACGGTGTCTTTTTCATGATGCTGCCCATAGCTCATGAGCCATGCGGAGGATGACCACATGAACCCCCACACTCGATTGCCAGGGGAAAGAACAACAATTTAATGGAAACTTATATTCACAAGTCTTCTTTTTTTTTTTTTTTGTATAGATCTTTTAACTGTCAGATTTGGAATTTCTTTTTGAAGTTAAAGAATTATTTTGACATTCAGTTGCCAATAACCAACGCTGAATTCTCTGAAGGGAGTAGAGTTAGCAATGAACATGTCTGTATGACCAACGTGACAGTTAGGATGGCAGCCACGTAAAGCCTGAGACTAGCTTCTCACTGGTTTTTAATCACTTTTTTTTAAAAACACTGCCATAATAATTAAACGGACGGTAGTTGGAAACACATACACACACTGACACATGTATATTACATTTTTGCATTTCAAACTGCTCCTCAATAACTTGAACAGGCTACAGCAGCAAAGTGGAGTTTAACCAGATTCCAGGTCCCCTTCCTTCAGGTTAGGCTGTGGCCCACGAAACCACGTCTTAGTGTGGCCGCGAGGACTGCGGCTTCCCCTTGCTTCACAGAGAACGTCTGGTGCAGAAAAGTGTTTTCCTGCCTTACTTGCTTTGCGTCTTTATTTTCAACCTCTGTAAAACTGCAGGTAAGCCTGATTTCACGGCAGACGCTCACCGCGGAAGCACTGGGGACACTTAGATTGGTGCGCTTCATCATTATACAGAACAGTTGCAAATCTTAAATGAGCACGTCAATTATTCATGAGTCTAAGGTCCTGAATGCCAACGATAAATTATTAATCAGCAGATGTAAATATTTTAAAACCCTGGTGAGAAACACATTCTGTGAAAGCATTTCTGCAGCAGAGTGGATAAACACCAATTTTTACAGCAAAGGGTGGCGGTTGCATAACAGTATTTATTCAGAACTCCGCATAATAGGGTTAAGCACGTGGTCCGGAAGCTTTTTTCATTCTGCCCTTATCACACGGGGACCGTTTTCAGTGCCACCACCATTAATCCGATGGGCTTAACCTTTGCAACAACCAAATCTATATTTGGGTTTTTTTAATCTTGAATCATCTCTGCAATTTCTTTTCATTTTTATCTTGAATTAAGATAATCGTATTTTAGGTGACTTAAAAAGATGTTCCATTCTATCCAACGTTTCATTATGGAGTAAAGATTTCTTCCCCCTATTTCTGTGCCTTTAACTTTCCTTTTCCTCTGGAGGAGCTGCCCTTTTCCCCTTCTCTGCCCGTTCCATCCCACTCAATCTTAGAGTTTCGACGTCTTGGCTTTGCCTCTGTGAGTATTTCCTCGTACCTCTCAGTGGGAGTGAACCGCCCCTCGCAATTATTTTATTTCAGTTTCCCCAAGTGAAGTGTAAACTCGGTGAGGACTGCCTCTTCTTTACCTCCATGCAACTGCAGTGCATGGCCCACGCCGCACACAGAAGCGGCTCAGATAAATATTTGCTGAATCCTGCTAGATGAACGCTCGGGTAAGTGAAGGAATGCATTCCACACATCCTCAGTTTGCAAGTTCCCGCGTTCAACCCAACAAGAGGTTTTGTTCCTCCTTTCCCTAGGAAGCAGCATGTCCTAGTGATTAAGAGCCTCAGCATCGAAGCCAGAATAGATGTGGGTGGCGTTTGACTGTCCTTAGTGGGCTGCTGTGAGATTTAAATGAAATGGTCTGAGAGAAACACAGTGCTGGTCATTTAGTAGGTGCTTGAGAAGTTGTAGTGATTGTTGTCTGTGCGCTGTTGTTACCATTGCTGTGAAAGCACATTTAGGGTAACAACCAAAATAACAGATACCCACTGAGTCACTTAGATCTGGCCGTCCTGGAGACCCCAGCACTGCTAAATTCCTCACCTAACTTGTGCTCCCTCCAGCATCAGCGGAGACCTTCAAGTCTAATTCACCTTTGTTGCAGAAACAAACAAAACCCCAATTGGATACCTTGAAATACAACCTAAACATTCTCCTGGGCTAACTCTGGAATTTCCATGACAATTTTCTCACTGTTTCTCATTGTTAAAAGGTGTAGTACCTTACATGAGGAAGAAAATTAAAACACTGGAGTTAATGATATTTGTCTTTGTCTTATCAATAATACAAAGGTTAAGTACAAATTAAGTTTTAAAAAAAAAGGTTGTGGTGAGGTGGAGAGTGTCGCTCAGCAGTTGAGAATGGAGACCCTGGGTTGGAACCCAGCTCTGTCACTCACCGGCGGGGTGACCCCAGGTCATTCCTGAACATTTAGTGCCTCCACTTCCTCATTGTTAGAAATGGAAGCTAATATTCATTTTCGCTTAGGAGGACTCTTTGAGGATGAACTGAGCAAAGTGATTAGAACAGATCTTGGTGTGTGGTGTGTGCTACGCAAATATTAGCTTTGTGATTTTTAATAACTCTCAAGTTCACAGACAGGAACTTCTTTTTTTTTTTTCGTGGACCAAGCTGGATAATACCAATTTGGATCCAAGGGCTTTTAAATTCCCATTCAATCTTTGCCAAAATGCTACCGAGATCTTTTTAAAAGTAAAAAAAGCCTTCTGACTGCTCAAATTCCCAGTTTTAAAGGGGAAGGTTGATTTTAGGAGAACATCCCATCTTTACAACCTGAACACAGATGCACTCATACTGACTGCCTTCCACAGGGTCCTTTATCGCCAAGCTGATGAAAATCTTGGTCTCTGTCTCATAACACAGTTGGTCTAGTTTAGCATAAAATGATATTTTCTAATATTTAATTTAGAACTTAAATTTTCCCACAAAATTTTCAGTGAAGTTGAACATCCACAAAGCTGCAGAAACAAGCCAGTCGTCTGTTTTCCAGCAGAACCAACTTGATCAAACCCCTTCAACCTGAACTTGACCTTCATCAAAGGGGCAACTCTCTAACAGCACCCTCTGATGTCTGCGCAGCACTGCTAGCTGTGAGACTCATTACATTGCTCAGGAATCTGTGAAGTTTCCTCCAACAAATCCCCTCAGAGGGTGAGGTCAAGAATTTTTTTTTTTAATTTAGATAAACTGGTTTCTCCCCGAGACAGCTGGCGCAGACTCTGCCCCGCTATCTCTCAACGCGTCTCAGGTTCCCCTGCACCTGCTCACCCCTTGGCTTTGGTGCTATTTTCATCGTTGCTGGATTTGCACTGCCTTCATTTTGTACTGATTGATTCACTTTTATCCAGTTCTCAAAGGAAGTGCCGTTAGGTCAGTTTTTAATATTTAATCTTTTCAAATAGTCGAAGTAATTTTGGAAAACACTCCTTAGTGTAAGCCTGTTCCAGACTCTGTGTAGTTTAAAGAGAATATAATTATGGAGACCAACACAAGGAAATATTTAGAGCCACAAGCCGTGGAAAGCTGGAGCGCTGAGCCTGCTTCCGTGTGCTGATGACAAGAAAAAAAAACAGAATTATAATAAATGTCCCTCCTCTGGCTTAATATAGAGATGCTTGATTTAAGGATATCGATTCTGGGCTACCATCTGAGACTAAGTAGAAAATAGCGTCTGATCTATTAAGCTCCTGTCTCTCTACGTGGCTAAGTAGCAGGTGGCAGCTTTGAATCAATAGTCTGTGCTCACACTGGAAATTCATAACAGACTTGGCTGGGAGGTCGTATGTGGGCAGCAATGCACTTCTGTAATCCTCTTTGTGGTACTCATCTCTGCTGCCACTGATGACCTTGGTCCCCAGAAATATGTCACGATTCACAGTCTGGTTAATACAGTTTTTTTTTTCCCCAAAAAACCAATAAAGCACATTGTCATAGTTCTTTCTGAGTAGATAGGGGGCATGGTTCCTATGAAGACAGATTTAGCTAAGCGTTTTTTTTTTTTTTAGGGGAGAAGAAAAATCACAAAATATTTGCGAACAATTTGGCTGACAATGCAGGTAGTGAAAACATGTTTTTCTTAAGTGTGATATTAATCTGGAAAATTACCAAGATTATGGACTGCAGAAGAGCTAAGCCTGGCTCCCTCCATCCGGGTCAGGCTGCTCGAACAGTGAACAAGGCGTCCCACGTACAGGCAAATCCTGGCACCCACAGGGTATCTGAAAAGATAAAATATGAAGGAGGGTTTACCTCAGCGCCTTCTTACCCCAACTCCCCAGGCTCAGATGGTTCACGCCTGCCCAATTGCAAGACTGGAAAAATCAAAAGGAATATTAATATTTATAAAGAGACATTTCCATCAAAGGTCAAGAAAAGAGGCTGTGAGGAGGATTCAGGGCTTTGGTGTTCTCAAAAGATATGAAAGGCCACTTTGAATATAGACGTTTCTCCCTCCACCAAACGAGACCTGATGTGCTCGAGATGAGGCCAAGACACCACCGTCAGCCCTGTTTGCCTCATACTTGCAATACGGTCTGGCGTGAGTTGCCAGCGCTCACAGCCTGTGAAGGAGGACTTCAGAGCAGTAACCAAGCTGTGCTTTTCTACAGTTTCTCCACCTGTAAAAGTACACAATGGGGCTGGGGGTGATAGAAAGAACAAGATGCCTCTGTCTATTTTTCAAGCATGTTCTTCTGTCAATGCTGAAATTCTTTCCAATAAAAAAGCGCCAACAGCAGCATCAGTACCTCCCACGCTATCCTGTTTACCTGCTCTCACACGCATCTGTGAGCCCAGCTCCGCTCAGCAGCTGCTCCAGCCTAACGTGGTCGCCGGTCTCCTCTCTTCCTCTCACCCCCATATCCAGCCTATCTCTGGGGTCAAAGCACATCTGGATTCTGACCAGTGGTC
This sequence comes from Camelus ferus, assembly GCF_009834535.1. Lineage (NCBI taxonomy): Eukaryota > Metazoa > Chordata > Mammalia > Artiodactyla > Camelidae > Camelus > Camelus ferus. Next base: position 3,966,329 of record NC_045698.1, on the reverse strand, counting down.
ACCACCCTCATTGCTGTCCTCTGCCCACATCTCCATCATCCCCTAATGGGTCACTCCTCTGGCCCTGCCTGCCTTTCTGCTTCTACACTGTGACCACTGGTTCCCAACTCAGAGTCAGAGTTATCCCCTCAAAATGAAGATCAGATCACATCACCCTCCCAGATGCCCTCAGATGCTCCTCATCTCACTCTGGGGTGGGGAAAACCAAAGTCTTTAGGTTGGCCACAAAGGTCCCCATGTGACCTGGCCCCTGCAGGGCCCTCAGTACCCTCACCACTGCCTGCGGGCACAGAGGGTCCTTGTCTTTTCTGCCAAGTACACTCCCTGCCCCAGGGCTCTTGCACGGGCCATTCTTTGCACTTTGTGTGCTCCCTCCACAGATATGTGTGTGTGTGTATGGGGGGGGGGAAGGGAGGGAGGCAACACTCTGTTAAAAAGTTTCTGTCTCCCTGAGGCATTTGCTGACCACCACACGAAAGAGCGGCTCTCCCTGGAAACTTAACCTGTTCGGCTCCCTGGCAGCTATCAACATCTGACATGGTTGTCATTTGTTGTCGTTTTGAATGATACATCCCTAGTGCAGGCAGGAGTACCTGCACAAAATAGGTAGTTATTATGGGTTCCGAGAAAAAGTAGGATTATAAGTGGAATAGATATTTTTTCTAAACAGACCATAGGTCATTTAGAAAAATGATCATTCCATAAAGAAACTTGCAGTGTGGCAATACAATGGCATTATGTGTGTGTGCATGTGTATATGTCATGAGTGTCAATATATGTGTGTGTGGGTGCATACATATATATTCATGTACGTGTATACTTGTCTGCGTGCGTGTGTGTATAACTCCATGATGATAAATACCTGAAAGAATTGTCATTTTATAATTTTCTGACTTCACACCTATGTTTGAACAATCCTTCTAGGATGTGTTATAATTATGTTTTAACAGCCCTTAAAATCTTTTTCAGAATGATCTAAGTTTATTTCTGATCAAATCTTTTATCTGGTTTGATGAACACACTTGACTACACACGAGGCACAAAGGACTCAGTGGATACGGAATATTATCTTTGTACTTGCCTCTTTGTCTTTGGCCAAATGCTACGTTCTGCTTTCCGAATGCCTTGCTGTAAATTCAGACAAACAGCAATGAGAACGACTACGCCTCCTTCTCTGATGGCCTTCCCTATGAGGAACCCCTTTATCTTGCAGATTTCGCTTGCCCTGCAACATAGCTGACCCCATCGACAAACCTAACAGGTGAGACCCGCCCCCCAGCCATGAACTGGAGGGAAAAGGCAGCCTTAGAGCAAATCATGATCATTGATAAGAAGTAAATGAGAGCCTGAGTTAAAGGAGGAACATACTTCGGAGGGAAAGGGACTGGGAAGACTTTTTTGAGTAAATTACATTTAAACTGGGACTTGAGGAACAATAAGGAAATAGCAATTTAAAAGACAGGGGAGAGATGTGTGGGTTCTTCAGGGAGAGGCGACGACATGCCCTGGGTCGCGAGGGAGCTCAGGAGGAACCTGGGGCTGGGGACAGACCAACGTGATGTGAGCAGATGAGGATGGGGGAGATGAAGGCAAGTGAAGATCACGTCACCCAGATTCCTACAGGGGGTATTTTATTCTAAAGTTTTAAGGCAAGTAAAGTGAACTAATTGCCTGGTGTTTGGAGAATATGTTGAACAAAGAAAATTAAAAAAAAAATGATACAGAAGACACAGGAGCTTCCACCAACAGGCTGAGTGAAGGATGGGTGGGGTGAAAGCAGAAGATTGGAAGCGGAAAGTTTTAAGACACAATCTGAGGAAACTGAATTTGGTGACCATAGTACATGAAGGGAAGATCTGCTTCCCCCTTCCACACTGTTACATCTCAAACTCAATATTTTCAGTGTGGAACTCTAGATTTCTCCATCCCTAAAATCCAGTGCGTCCCAAACTGCCTCATCTCAGTAAACAGAATCACCCTTTATCCAGCTGCTCAACCCAAACGTTTCGAGTTCACCATTTCTCCTCTCCCTCAGTGTCCATGTCTCACCCACCTTCCCGTCCTGCTGGCCCCACCTCCCACCACCTAGGCCGCCCCTAGTTCCAGCCACCGTGAACCCTGCCTGGGCTCCACAGTCCTTAGCTGCTCTCCTGTTCTGCTCCTCCATCCTGTTCGCCACACAGCATCCTGAATCAAGCTGTGAAATAAAATTAGATAAAAATCAGAACATATGGTTCTTAAGTTCCAAACCATGCACTGGCTTTTTCTTCCCCCTTAACCAGAGCCTAAAAGTCTAAGAGATCTGGGCTCCCCCTGACTCCCTGGCTTCCCCCTCACCCTCCCCCCTCCCCAGCCACTCTGGCTTCTAACTCCTCCTGAAGGCCCTCTCCATCCCGCCCTGCACCTCAGGGCTTCTCTGGGGTGCTCGCTCTCTTGGAGTGCTCTCCTGCCAGGTCCCCGCATGGCCCTCTGCTCGTGTGGATGTCTGTCCTCCGGCCATTCTGCAGGGAAGCTGCCCGAGAGAGCCCGCCTGAAGTAGCCCCAGTATCTGCCACCCGTGTCCTCGCTTTGCTTTTCATCGTGGTGTGCGGTCACTGCCTAAGGTCACGTTGCTTCCTCGCTACCTGCTTTTCCCACCAGACCCTAAGCACCACAAGGGCAGATGAAGACGGACGTGCTGTCTCTCGTGTTTACTGCTGTGTCCTCCACATCTAGAATAATTCCTAGCACTGAAGAGACATTAATTAATATTTACCGAATGAATGCATGAATAAACTAGTGAACAGTCCCCGTGTTAAAATTCTGCTATAGTAGAGGTGACAGTTTGTTAAACCCAACCTCGAAATGATCCCATGCCACGTTGTGGAACTTGGAGCCGTGAATCCACTCCACATTTCAATGTTTGAATACATTTGAACCTGTCTTCTGAGAAAAAAAATTTCTGGCCTTATAAACGGTGACCTTGTAAACTGACTGCATGCAGCAGTGAAGTGCAGGGCTGCCAGATCTAAACATAATGTCCAAAGAAATTTGAATTTTGGATAAACAGATTTTTTAGTGTTTTACCACCTCATATTCGAGACATATTTATAATCAAACAATTCATTGCTTATTTGAAATTTAAATTAATCTGAGGATCCTTTATTTTTACTTGCTAAATCTAGAAATCTAGTGAAACAGCCCTCCATCAAAGCGAAACACTTCATTCCTCACAACCGGCGCTTCGGCCGTCTGCAGCCCTGACGTCTGTCGTGGGATGCCCGCTCTTCTTTAATTTCTCGCTCTAAGCCTCTGTTGTTACGTGTCGGCTAGGCAAATTCTATCAAGCCCCCATTCAGACAGCTAGTATCCTGCAGAATGATTTAGAGGAAATGTTAACAATTTATTTTCCCAAGATGATTTAGTTTTCTCACTCTATTAAATGCATCACAAGCACATGTTACACACTGGAATTCCATTTACTCTGGGTCTCAGCAGGATGACCTTCAAAGGGTGAATCACACTGTCCTGCGACACTGGCCGTGCTCACTACTGCATGGAGGCTGGACATCCTTCCTCTTCCCTCCAGACCTGTTCCGGGAGGTGGACCGTACCTACTGAGGGCCCCTTGTTCTCAGACGTCTTGTTGGGCTCAGCCAGGGAGGAGCCCCAGCAGCAGGTCTGCGGTGGGAAGGGAGGGAAGGCAGGGTCTCGCCTCCCTTGGCATCCCTTCTGCAAAGAGACTTGTGCTGGTTGCGTTTTTTCACCGAGGGACAGAGCACCTCTCCAGGTGGCTCTTTCTGGATGACTCTGTTCTGGCTCCCAGTAACCATGGTCTCCCCCAACTCTTCATCCCTGCAGGTGGTAACTGACAGCCCCAGCGTTCAGGTGGCCCTGGAACACTGCACACCCCATGGCTCCACCCAGCCACATCCCTCATTAAGTAATGTGATTCAGGGGAAGGAGGCAGTAAAGACACTGGTTTGCACCAGACAGCTCTTTCCTGCTGGCTCCTGACGAGACAGTCTCCAAGTACCAGACACGGGGATACCTTTTCATTTTATCAGGCAGTTGACACGGAGGACATCGTTCATCACATGAACCCTCAGAATGGAACCGGGAAACAGCACTTTCTGTGTAGGTCCTTCCTCTTCTCAGCCAGCCCTTCTGCGGTGCTGTATCAGTTTGTCTGTCTGTGCGGTGGAGGAGGACAATGGAAGAAGAAACAAAAGGAAACAGATGGGGTCACCCTCAGGCTGTGCTGCGGGAGTGGGTGAGGGATGGTCAGGAGCTGTCTTATGCTTACATTTGAGTAAGCAGTTATTGAACAGTTAGCTAGAAAAATAGGTGAAATCTGCGTAACCCAGTATTTTGCCCTTTTCACCTCAACTACTAGGAAACTCAGAAGTGACTTTTCTTAGTCACTTGGTCACTTTTCTTAGGTCAGGTATTAAAATACAATTTCTGTTTTCTTTTAACTTCTTGTGATATGAATGTCTGTGTGTGTTTATAGTGCAAGTTTCGCTGTATTTCTTTTTCTGGGTCAGCTATCCTGTTGTCTCTTTCCAGGTTAGGACAGGGTCTGTATGAATGCAGGCAGGAAGTTGCTAAACCCTTTCCTCGCACCGATTGGGACCACAGAGCTCCTGGGATGACTCCACTTTTTTCCTGCTGGTTTTTCCTTCTCTCCCTCTCCTCCTCTACCTGTGGTGTAATTTTATTACGAGGGTCTTTTTCCAACAAGTGCCAACAGGGCTGTGCATTTACTGCTGCTACTCCCTGTAAACTCCCTCTAGTGGGTAAGGGGTACCCGAGGGATGGTTGGTGAGGATGGATAAGGAGACAGGGTTTCCCAAGACCAAACATGCCTCAGGAAGGCCCTGGGTTGTCCTTCCCGCCCTGGGCTGACCACAGCAATATTCAACCTTCCCTCAAAGAGATGTTTCAACCCCTATGTTTCCTCCAAAGGCTCCCATGTTCAAGGGAATGCCCCCCGGCTTGCTCTACCCCTCCACACTGGCTGGGTCAAGGGGGTGGTGGCCTTGTGCTCCAGGTCTTCCGTCTGGCACCCTAGTCTGAAAAGTGCGTCAGACAGCTGGTGCCTCCCCAGTTCTGTGTGTCCTGCTTCCCATTTCCACAAGGCCACCACCTGTGACCTGGACTCTGTGTTCGTCTACGGCACCCAGCCTTGGGCCTCGGCTTTACTTCCTACATGTGTGATTCCTGGTTTTGACCCTCCATCTACACCTTATGTTTCATAAGTTGTCTCCCCATGTTCTCATTCACAGACACCTTGAAAAGTAATGTGAAAATTTAAGGTTTTAATACATTTTTTAGGAAGATGAGGAAGAAGAGTTTTCTTTAGTTGTTAATGCGTCATTTTTAAAGAGCGAAATTGTGAAACATTTTTAAGACAGTTTTAAAATGTTTTAAATGCTAAAGAATTATTTTTATGGTTTAAATGCTTTAAACATTTGGAATGATAAATAATGATAAAATGTTGACATTTATAATTATACAAAACTGCTTGCATTTTTTCTGAAACTTCCGTTAATTGTGTTTGTGTTTACCAAGGTAGGAGAAACAAATTGGCTAAAATCCAGAGCTCCTTCCGTCCCTCCGACTCCTTGGCGTTGGCCGTCTTCTGTGTCTGTCAGCGCCACAGTTCAGCTGGGAGGAGCCAGCTCTGCAGCAGCATCCTGGGGAGTCTGCTTTGTGGAGGGTGGTCCGTCAGACACTCAGAGACTAAGATATGGCTTCGAGAAATTCAAAGAAAAAGATTCCATAGGATCCTTGTTTACTTCTGAGTCAAGACCATCAAGTTCTTGCTGAATGAAGCCAAAGTTCTAAACAAGTTTACTCAAACTTCAGATTTAAAAAAGTTATGGGCTCTTTTATAAATATTCAGTATTCTGGACGAATTTCCAAAATGCTGGCTTATATTGCTCATTGTATATAAAACTTCTTTATGTGTACATTTAAATAACTTCCTTTATAAAGTATCTTTTTACTTAATTAGAAAGTACAGAAAGGTGAAGTGACCTCATCACTCATTACTATTTTTAATATTTTAAATTAAAATCTGAACATAGCATTGTAAATCAACTAGACTTCAATAAAAATAAATTAATTAAAAAATTAAACTCAAAAAATTGAAATCTGGCTTTGACAAAGGGTTACTGGAAAGTTATTAACTTCCTAACAAATGTATATTTTGGTCTCCCATTTGCTTCTGTTTTATAATTTATGCATTGTCATCAGATACGACAGGTATGAGTTTCATCTTTGGACATTGATTTTCTCTGAGTGTATGAAGAGAACTCGTCTATGCTTGCATGTTTACTGGGTCTGTTAATTTCTGGGAAGTGTGATTTAAAAAAAAAACTCCTGAAATGGCTATAGACTTGTTAATTTCTCTTTATTTTTTTTCCCATCAGATCATGCTTATACAGAGTAGTAAATCCACTAGCTGCATAGAGATCTGAGGTTTGTCATTGTGGAGGGAAGAGTGGCAAAGATATCGGTCACAACGCAGACATTGACAAGCCCCTTACTCTGTGGAACCACTGTTCTCAGGGGTGACCTGTATGAGCTATTTAAGCCTTGCATGCCACCACAGGGGAGGGAATTTAATCATCTCTACTTTCCATTTGAGAAAATTAAGGCAGAAAAAGCTTAAATGCTGTATTCTTCATAGCACAGGCGGTGAAGATCCTGGACTATCTCTGGTTATTAGTCTTTCATCATTAATGCCCCTCATTAGTGACAGCATCTGTACAGTTTTTAGGTGAAATATTATGCTGACACTTCCACCACACATTTCTCTGGTGCTACCGCCAGTTCAAGTGAGAAACACTCACTTGTGTACGTGAATTCTGGAGCCAACACACACAAACACAGACACTGCTGACCACAATACCACTTTGTATGTATTAAGATGTATGTCTGTATGTGTAAATATGGGAGTATTTGTATGTAAAGATACTGGGTGTGGTCCCTGGTAGGGAGCCGGGGGACATCCCCACAGCTCTCTGCTGGGACATGACACTCATCCTGGAGGAGGAAGGTCTGTGCCCTCAGAAGGGACAGCACAAGTGACAGTGTAAAGCAGTCACAAAACATAAAAACAACTCCCCTGAGCCATATCAGATCTCAATGTGTCGCATAATCAGAGAACAGTTGCCCATCTATTCACATACTCACTCACATATTTGATCGGCGAGCTGTCTGCCAGGCTTTGGAACCAGGGGTGCAAAGGTGAGAGCACAAGTGCACCTGCTTGCGGGGGGCGCGGCCCCGCGCTGCAGTCATGGGCAAACACCTGCTGTGCAGAAGCTGTAAAAGGAAGAAGTGAATCTAACTCGGGGCGGGGAAGGAATTCTGGACGAGGTCCTAAAGAGTAAAGAGCAATTTGGGGCGGGGGGTGCTCCACAGGGGAAGCCGCTTCCAGGGAAAGGTAAGCCATCCCGAGCAACACACCAGGAGCTGTGTCCTTGAAATCTGCCTCTTTTGTACTCAGCACATCCCTTCAATGCTTCTTCATGCTGCATTTCACTCCACAGAGGATGTTCTAAAAGCAAGTGCAATGCCCATTAGGAAGCAGCAGAGTTTGGGGGTGATCTGCAGGCAGTGAAGGCTGCTGTCTGTGTTCTACTTTCCTGGGCTCTGATAGAAAGACGGGACATCTTTAAAGTCTGGTTCAGTGCTATAACAAAGAGATCTTTCAGCAAGTTTTCCATCTGCTTTGAAAGAACTTTAATTGTATTTTTTGAAAATAGTCACTCTGGGTTCTAGGCACCATAAAATCAAGTATCAGCAAAGTAATTTTGATGCTTTGACATATTTATAGACCAAGAAGGGGTTCGCCAGGTCAACCTCGGTTTGATGGTGCCAGAAACGTGAGATATAACCGTGTCTTTGCATATATATGGCTCATAGATGAGAAGCACATTTCGCAAGTGAGTTTTACTAAAATGTATGGCTTTATTTTCACATCGAATGTTGACTGCTGGCTCTGAATTCCATTTTCATTACTGAAATGTTTATATGCTGTGCACACAGCTGCAAAGTGGTCCAAACGCTTCTCCCCTGTGGAGAGCATTAGTTTTTATATCACCACTAATAGCTTGATGATACCAATGGAATGGCATCTGTTTTCAGGCTTATATACATCTGACAAAGGGAGAGACAGAACATAATTTTCCTCTTCTCAGCAAAAGGAATGACAAAAGCAGGGCAGTGCTTTCAGAATTGATCTGTTTCTTGATTATTCACAGGCTCATCTCTATTCTTGCCTGATCTTCCGAACATCAAAGACGAGAAAATGTGATGTAATGTTGAGTATAAATTAACTATGCAATAAACCCTTGCTTGTTCATCACACTGACTGAGGACTCGCTGCAGTTTGACCAGAGCTGAGCTGAAACCTGCTCTCTGTTGCATATGTTTCTGAGAATAAGAGCAAGGTTAAGCTGTATGACAAGGGTAAGGCTTCTGTGGTTAACCAGTATCCCATACTGAGCAAAAGAAATTGGTTTTCAATGTACAACTGTTTCATCTATTCATTTACATTTAATCTGCAAAATCTATACCTCACAAAGTTGTGTCAATTCTCAATCAACTTACTCTGTGCATTTAAAAGAAACAAAACTCTATTTTCTTAAGTAGATTTTCAACGGTAAAATACACATAACATAAATTTTATCATTTTAAACTGTACAATTTGGTGGCCTTGAGTACATTCCTAATGTTGTGCAATCATCACCCCTATGAAGATTCCAGAACTTTTTTGTATCATTCCAAACAGAAATCTCATTAATCAGTCACTGCCATTTCCCCCAACCCAGCCCCTGGTTTCACAAGCTTGTTTTATGTATATACAGATTTGCCTAATCTGGTTATTTCATATAAACGGAATCACGCAGTATGTGGCTTTTTGTGTCTGGTTTCTTTCACTTAGCATAGTCAATTCCACTCCTAAGTATACACCCAAAAGAATTGAAAACAGGTGTTCAAACAGTGTACACCAATGTTCGTAACAGCACTATTCACAATAGCCAAGAAGGTGGAAACAAACCTGGAGTCAACGGATGAATGGATAAACAAAATGAACATTAAAAAACACACAGTGGAGTATCATTCAGCCATAGGAATGGAGCCCTAACAAATGCTACAATACGTATGAGCCGAGAAAACGTTATCTTATGTGGATTTTATAGGTCAAATTTTCACAAACTTGGGTTTCCCTCTTTGTCGACTCAGGGTCATTAATTGCAGTCATCACTGGCGAAAGTGCCTAATGGGTCTGGAGACTCTGTCTCTGAGCTTGTCATGTTGCTGTTTTCTATTACCAGGCCATCTAAGTCCCCCCCTCCAAGGCACCGTTACAGGACCCCCGTGTCTGTCTAGAATGAGAGAAACCACCTGTGAGCAGGAGCTAGTAGAAGGAGGGATGCGGGAAGACCCCACTCTCTCCCTGGCCTGGGACTTGGAACAGATGCTGGAAAGAATCAGCTTCCTCTACAGAATGAGGGAGTTAGATCAGGTGGTTGCAGATTCCTTACAGCTTTGAAACTTCTGGGACATAAACAAAAAGAAAACAATGTCCTGCTCATGTCTCTACAAAGAAGTCTCTATAAAAATTCTCTACAAAGATTGGTTAAGCAAGTGGAGGTTGCAATGAGTGAGAGACAAGGCTTCTTCAGAGACTCCCTGCTGGATTGAAATCAAATCTGTTGTAGGACCAAGTTGGCATCTTGCAGGAGAGCAGGGTCTTGAGGGTGTGGACTTGGCCCCTCAGGCAGGTCGCACGGATGAGGAATGAGAAGTGTCATCTGGGAAACAGACAGAGGAGCACGTAGGAAGGACCTAGGGAGGATCTGACAGGTGGACCAGAAGGATGCTCTGTTGTGCAGAAGCAAGGATGCTGATTGTGGGGGAAGAAGGTAGTAGGCAAAAGGGACATTCCCAGGACCTCATGGCTAATTTAATTTGCCTGAGGATGCGTTGGGAGCTACGGAGGTCGGGAGCAAGGCAAAGATGAAAATGGTATGCCTTCTCTAACAAGCCTCTGGTCTCATTGGTGAGGTTGACAGAGCCTACAATAACTGTCACCCATGGTCATGCATGCTGTGTTCCAGAACACAGTGCAGATGCACTCACACACACACGCACATACAAAGCACGTATGTGCAGACACACCTCTCGGCCAACATGAGCAGCCTCCGCCGATACTCCCCACAACCCTGACACAGTGGCTGCCTGCTAACCACTTGTAGCTGCATAAAATAACCCTGATTTCAATGTCAGAACATGACAAAACTCTATAGTAAATGATTAAATATAAACTCAATATTATCTAAGAAACTGAAAAATGAAAAACATAACTCACATTCTAAAGTGAGCCAAGAAAATAAAGATACCATGATTTCAGGAAAGGAGAACAGAGAATTCATGTATTTCCCGTCGCCTCATGGTCCTCAAGCCAACCAGAGACGGGATTCTGCCCACACCCGCCCCTGGAGCCAGGCCGGAGAGGGTGACGCCAGTGAGGTCTCGTCCACGTGAACGGGAGTTCACGGTTCACCCCGCCCTGCTGCTCAGGGGTTCCTGAAGCCACACGGAACCCACGGGGGAAAGCACGGTGGTTCAGAGCTCTCCCTGTGAGTTTCTGGCAGAGAAAGAGCATTTGAATGGGTCCGCAGAGCCCACAACCCCTGTGCCGCGTGAAGCCGGGGCTGCCGGGTGCAGAGGCATCGGTCAGACTGCAGGTGGCTCAGCAGAAGGGCCGCCACCCACCTGTGCCCCCTCTTCCAGGTGCCTTCAGGGGCTGTCCTTCTCTCTCCAGGTTTCTGTCCTTTCTCTGTGGAGCTGTGTGAATTCCATTTGGCAGAAAACCTCTCTGCACTTGTGAGTCAGACCCGTGAAGCCCAGGTGCGTCTGTGACAACTCAGCATATAGGCTTCAAAGCCTGCAGCCTGTTGGCTGTGTTTCCGTAGCTACGTTTGCTGTATCTCTCTCCCGAGCAGACGTGGGATTTCAGAAAGTGCTGCTCCTTGAGCTCTGGAAAGACACAGCCATGCGGCTGAGACATCCTCACTGCAGGAGGAACCACATCCGCAGCCTGCTCGGGGCGGTCTTCTTGCTGGGGGACCCCCCCCCAGGCTGTCCCCTCACCTTCTGCTGCGTCACTCCCACGTTCAAGTCCTTGTCCTCTGTCACATGGGCAGAGGCCCCCGGGGCCGCAGCTCTCCTGGGACCGGCCACTGGCTTCCCCGAGGCCCACCCCTGCTGCAGGTGTTTTACGTGTGGGACAGTGTCCCCAGGGGGGCTGAAAGAGTGACCTCTGCAGGACAAGCCGAGTGAGGCGTCCCGGGTGGGAGCTCTCACACCGGGAGCAGGAGAAGCACCAGGACCGGGAGGCAGCGTGGCTTATCCCGGCCGACGGCAGGAGTCCCACAGGCCACACCGGCCCTGTTCCCCACGTGCGTCCTCCCAGACAGGAAGAGCCAAGGGAGGCACATAGCGAGGGTCTGCCTGTGTGTGCGGGTCGCGAGGCAGCAAATTAAACAGCCCCGGGGAGCCCTGGGGTCCCCTCCCAGCTAAGTATCCAAAGGGCCTGGCGACGCGCCCAAGTCCAGCTGAGATTTTACCGTGTGATGTGTCACTGGTGAAGCACTGGCTTCTTACTCACAAAGCTGCCCTCAAGAAGCTTTATTCACTGAAAGAAAAAGAAAAAAAAAGTGTACATACACACCAATGAAAGATCTTTTCATTAGTCCTGAGGAAGTACGTGGGCTTCTGAAGGCTTTTCCTCCATCCCTTGTTCTCTCTAAATCGATTGGTAGGAAAACAGAGATGGAAATATATACAGGTGGGATAAATAGATCAATAGATTGACTGGTGGATGAACAGATAATAGACAGATAGACTGATAGAGAGTGAACAGGTCAGACCTTGTAAATGAGGTGCTGACGGAACGCTGGCCACCAAATCAACGATACTTGAGGGCCTTAGAGAGTCTGGATTTCCAGGTTGCTTCCAGTAGGATGTGGCCGGTAGACTAGGATTTCTGACAGAAAACAAACCTAGAAGCTGGGCCTTTCTGGGGCATGGCCCCTTGGAAAATGACATGGAACTTATGTAACTATTTGGGTATGAAATGGGTGTGTTTCATAACCAAATGCACACTTACTGGTCAGAAAATGTGTCTCTATTTACTATTTAATGATTTTATATGTTAATCTGGGAACAGTGAGACCCAAGCTCGTGTCCCAGACCTCTGCCTGCTCGGCCTGTGTCTTGTGACTCCTTATAGTCTTGAAATAATTAGTAATTGGGTAACACGGCTGATTCCTGGGAGTTTAATTTCAAAAACCAACCCTTTGGGTTGTCTCAAGTCATCAAAAACTAACAGTCACCACAAGTACTTAGCTTGTATTAAATTCCCACACAATAAATACTGTAGAAGAGGTTAAGCACTGAAATGAAAACACGGCCCAAAATTATCTTTGTAATACTAAAAAGGCACTTCAAACATTATGGTCTAGACATTTTCTAATAACAGACGTGCTAAAGTTAATGCCTCCACTGAGTATCTCATGCCACTGGCTCTGTAAAATGTACGTTTAACCAGGCCTATTAATAGTGGTGCTTGAAAAGACAGAAATTGTTGGTTTCTTCACGCAATGTATTGAGATATATTTAACTTTATCTGATTAATTTTTATAAGGCTAGTTTAAGGTTTTAATTGAAAAATTATCTTCTTAATAAGGGAAAGTATTTTTTTCTAATTCAGAATGATTAACACTTAAATTAAGCTAATAAAAATGATACCTTGGAGCCTGATGTGGGAGAAGTGGAAATAAAGATGCAGTTAGCCGGTGCCTCCTGTGTGTAGGAAGCAGACACAGAAGAGGCAGGAAATGTCTCTCTGCTCGTTCGCTGCCCCCCCCCAAAGCCTGGGCACAGTTGCCACTCTGCCACTGGTGCCCCAGATGTTCTTCCAAACACGAGATGCCGAAGGAGGCCAAGGAAATTTGGGAGAAGAGGGAGTTGCTGGAAGGGAGCATCATGGACTTATTCCAATGATGTCATCAGAGTCGGTCCTAGACAGAGACAGTCACTCGGAGGCTGTGGGCAGGGCCACACTGTCCCTGTGGGTTTGCAGCTCTTTGTGACCTCCAAGCCAGGTTCTGGTCCAAGCAAGCTGTGATGCACTGGCAGAAGCCAGCCCTTCAACCACCGTGTCCTGCGGGACTCTGGGCCAGGCTCTCTGGGACACACTGGGTGGGACCTGCCCTCCATCCTCAGGCACTGTGAGCCCTGGGAAGGTGGTCTCTGCTCTTGAGTCAGGTTGGGTGCTGGCTCAGCAGGGTTTTCTCAGGGCCTTCCGCACAGGAGATGCTCTCTTGCTCTGTCCACGTCCTGCCGCACCTGTGGTTCCCTGTGAGGTTTATGTAGGAGGATCGCACCTCGGTTCCACAGGATGGAGCCACAGAGCCTGAGAGCGGTCCAGGAGAAGTAGGGTGAGGTCTCACGGAGATACCCTTGTGCTCTCAGGGTTTAAAACCTCAAGAGAGAAGCGTGGGCTAATGTATATGTAGGAACCTAAAAAGCCTTGTAACAAACAACACAGGAATTGGAGGGCTGGGTGTAGGGTGGGCATCGATGCTCAGCTGTTCCCCATCACTGACACACACAGATTCAGGCAGTCCCACTCCACTGTGCCATCTGACTGTCCACATCACTGTTTGGTGATTTGTGATGGGTTCTCACGCCATCAGTTTGAATTAGCCAGGCTCTTTGTAAGTCTCATGCTAATTTAAGATTCAGAAAAAAGGGCCTGAGTTTGTTGACAAGTGCTAGAGAAAAACTTATTCTGATATGTGTCAAAAATGGCAAGGAAGACTTAATTCAAGGCTATCACAATAGGCGGTGCTAGCTGAAACCTGTCACCCACTATCTAGCTCTACAAGAATGAAGTCACTGGCCATGACCAGTGACCGACCCTCAGCACACCCTGCAAGGAATTCAGGGTGGAGATCGGGAGTGAGACACTGTGATGTGGGCAAAGCTGGCAGCACAGACCTTCAGAGAGTTCAGCGTTTTCAGGAGAAGCTTTTATGAGCCCAGTTTCCTGCATCTTCTCATGTCTGGAAGGGCAGTAAAGTCATAAATGGAGATGTTTGCTCCTCATGACCAATGGCAATGTTTGCCAAAATGTGTGCTTGATGGCGTGTATCCCCCTTCACTAAAATAATATATTTACTGTCTCCCCCCTGCCTCTTTGGGGCAGTTCCTCAGAGCTCTCTGAGAGCCTGTCTCCCAGGGTGTAGTCCTCATTTTGCCCCAAATGAAACGTAACTCACAGCTCTCACCTTGTGCATTTCTTTCCAGTTGATAGGGAGAGAGCCTGGGCTCAACTGTGAATACAGTAAGGACAGTGGGGGCTCACAGGCCAGTGAGCAGAGCGAAGGGGCCAGCAGGTGGAAAGTTACTGAGAGGAGACATCAGGGCAGGGGGGATTCTTGCTAAATCAACTTAACAGGATTCTTGCTGAAGGCAGCCAGGGTGACCAGATACTAAGGACCAAGGGTAAGGATTCTCTTTAAAGTGACTTGGCAGGATTCTTCCCAAAACTGGGGAAGGCAAACGCAGCAAGGATGGGGGCCAAGGTTGAGGCCCAGCCAAAAAGAGGGCTCAGAGAAGCCTGACTAAAATGTAGTCAAAGAAAGGGTCTTTACCACTAGCTAAAACCGGAGCAAAGAAATCGAGGCCATATCATGTGGGGTCTGGCTTTGTTCCAGACTTTGAATGGTCCTCCTTCCTCTCTCTCATGAGCCGTTATAAAACAGCTTCCAATCCCAGCAGAGATGCCAAGATCAGATCAGCCCAACTGGGCTGTCATTTCCCATTTCAGTGCCCAAGTGAAGGGCTTGCCAGTTCACGGTCACATCACCACCAGCCAGGGCCTGGCACGTATCAGAAGCTCATGCGTCTCTGTTGAAGGGATAAGTGAGGGAGGGAGCAAATGCAACTGAAGATCACAGGCCTCTATACTAACAACAATTCTTAGTGTTCATTATTAGGTCTTGGGGACGCTCAAGTACATGACCACGACCCTGTGCTCAGTGATATTTTGTGAAATGACACAGAGACCCCTTGATATGCCAACATGTAATTTTATATATTACTTCAGAATGATACTGTAATTGTATATATTATTTCAGAGTAATTTTATTTATTAACCTGCAATATATATAATTATAATTACTAGTTACTAATACATAAATTTACTCTGAATAGTTACATTCTGATCTTGTAACATGAAGAATGAGCTAGAAAAAATTCACTCAAAAAATAAAAGCCCTAAATTAAAACAGAATATTCAAGTACTAACCAATCTATGAACAATGGGTAGATGACCTATGGATTTTTTAAATGATTTTCTGTTTATCCTAAATAATGTCTCTCTACATGAAAAAGAATCACCACCAGCTGACATGAGAACATAAATGCTCCCATTAAAATTGAAAGGTGATCTCACACACCTCATTACTGAAAAGGTTCTGATTACGGCCCATCTGAGTGGTGGCCCAAAGTCTGCAGCCAGTGATGTGAGGCTATTGGGTTTAATGTCTCAGCCTCTGCAGCATATTCACTTCCTTCCTTGTCATTAGCCGTGTCCATCTGTCTGGAGCCACAGATTCGACTGTCACTGCTGACATTCTTCAGTTGTCACCTCTTCAGTCTTCTTGCTGGTGGCCCGTTCACAGCCCTTCAGCTGATGGTCAGCCCAATGCTCCTTCCACATGGTTCTGGCTGGTTTTCGTTTACAGCCGTCCTGGGCTGTATCAGAAGCCGTTAAGACAGCATTCTGGTTTTTGCTTCCCCTATTGAGTTCAGGACAACACTAAGGCTTTTGTTCATTTTGGTAGTGAATCTCACTGATAATAAGGAGCTGTAAGAATCATTCGATTGATACGAGTATATCCAATATGCTATAAAAATCTACTGTGGTTCATACACAGCTATTTTAAACACATGGTTTATAATCATCCTTTGATCAAATACTTGAATATGCTGGGGTGTTTCTGCTGTATTAATAAAAAAGGACACCATGAAAATGTTTGCCTCTACATCCTCTGGAAATACTTCATAAAACACCGTGCAGTAAAGACAGAGAAGGTGTGCTTCACCTGGGACACACGCCATGGCGAAGGGGGCCTGCCTGCCATCCTAGACGGACAGGCGGTGCCCCAGAGAAGTGAGGTGCTGCAGCACCAGGCGCTCGGCCCCCGCTCGTGCCGCCTCCTGCCTGAACACACAGGAGACAGTGAAAATGGAATCAGGTCTGTGAGGCTGAGAAACAGTTCTCCAGACAAATTACCTGTGAGCATACCTCATATGTTAAATTATTTCAGTATTAGGTACTGCTTCTGAATATTTCAGATTGCATTGTGGAGTAAAAACAGAACTCTAAATATCTAAATTTAGACCTTCCTGTTTTGAAACTGAGATGTTCTCATTATAAAACGTAGCGTGGTTTCTTGCCGTTAAGAAGGATTGCAGGATCTCTGCTTAGGGGTGCTGTAACTGTCTCCTGAATGTTACTGGAGAAGAGACTACGGTCCTGCACCACAACTGCTAACACTGGGTGCTGGTCCTCGAGCCAGAGAACCACCCTCGTTCAAACAGCAGGGATCTGTATTGGCTGATATTAGTGACCCTCGCTGAAATGACCTGGTAGGCGCCAGACACTTTTCAAAGATAATTGCACTTAACCATTGTAACAGATGTAGAAGGTCATTATTAGGGACCACTTTCCACAAAAGGAGAGAAGGCACGTTGAGGAAGCTCATTTGCCCACTGAGGTCTCATAGGAAGGACACTGTCCTGATTGCATCCAACCCCAGATGACCTGAGAAGTTCAGATTCTGAGCTCCTGGCCAAACTTTGTATTTCCTTACCTTTGAGCACGAGATAAATGTCTTCTTATGGGATTGTTATGCTTACAGTCTTGTTAGAGGTCCTTAAAAGGGTGTGCCCCAGGCTTAGCCTTGCAAGCAATTCAGCATCACCGAGCCCCCGTTGTGAGCTGGGAACATCCTCATACCAGCATTAAAGTATACGATTCAAAACACCAGTAGACACAGGACAATAATAGCGCATGCTAAGAGAGGTATGAAGGGCTATGGACTCCCAGAAAGGAGTCTAGGCTGTAAAAGGAAAAGGGTGCTGGTGCACAGAGCGTGCTAATGAAGGCGGTGGGAGGCACTCTTCATGAAGGACAACCACAGGCAAAATATGTTAGGAAAGAAAATCGCCTGTTTGCAAAGAGGTACGAAGGAGTCTAGGCTGCAGATGGACCACTCATGAAAAACTAAAAAACCCAGGTATTTAAAATGTAGGAAATTAAAACTACCAAGTTTATCAGTTCATAGTCTGATCATGGTGGATAAATGGTAATTTTCTCAAGTAATTTCCACATTCTCATAGTTGTATCTTTAAACATTGGTATCATAATATTCAATGATAAAGTTGTTTCCACTTAGGAGACAGTAACTTACAGGAAAGCTTCATTTTATCAGCTAGATTAGTGTCCTATAGAGTGTACCTGTTATTTTTTATTTTATCTCAGGGTACAAAATGTTTTGTCTCTGAACGTGGGATGTGTCATGAGAGCTCACAGACAAAGATAGCAAAACAAGGAGCCACTCAGGCACCACAGTCCCACCTTGTAGTCAGTTTTATCCACCTCTGTATCAGTTACTTATTGCTGCATAACAACCATGTCCAAAACCAGGGCTTTGGAACAAGAGTTATCTACCTTTTCTCACATGGCTGTGGGTCTTCCAGGGTTTTGTTGATCTACATTGGGCTTGTTAGGGATGCCTCTGCTTCAGGTATCAGATCTGGGATCCAGGTCTACCCACACCCCTTACTCTCAAGCCAAGGCTGAAAAGCGAGCAGCTACCCATGGGGACGTGTTCTAATGGCAATAGCAGAGACTCGACATGGTGAGTGGAAATGTGTGGGACCTTCCACGGCTTAGAATTAGAACACAGTCACTTCTGCTGATACACCATAAGGCAAAGCAAGGCACATGACCAAGTCCAAAGAGAAGGGTCAGGGAAGTACAGACTGTCTGTGATGAGGCCATGGGGGATATGCATGCACGGAGGGGTGAAAAGCTGGGGGCACCACGCAGTGCACCATAGCCTCTATTGTGTGGCACTGACTACACCATTTTGTGATCCTCTGATTGTGTATGGTTAGTTTTATGGTTTGCTTTACTTCCCATCCTTTATTTACTTGTTAGAAAAGATGCTTCTTAATACATTACGTGGTTTAGAAAGCTAAAGCTATACACCATTGAGACTAAGAATTAACTTCTTTGATGAGGCTTTGTCAACCCATAGTTATTTGTCAAAATTATTTTATTGCACTTGTGAGTTAATCTACCAGATCAGACAGAAAGAAGCATCTAATCCATCACCACTATGTTTTTTCTTTAATATCTTCAAGAATAAAGGCACCTTCTTTCTCTGAGATACAAGATTTGTCAATCTCCCCCCACCTTGCCAGGAAGAGACAATGCTTGCTATCATAAGGCCAGGATCCCTCGGGCTACAGAGCAGGCACCAGCCAGCATTCCTGGGAAGCCTTCCCTGATGTCTTTCCACATCTGAGGAAGCATCCCAGATCTGTATCTGCAGGCTGGTCATAGCTAGTGAGATAGGATTTGTGGCATGGTCATGGTTAAAATTATGTTCTGTTAGAAAGGAGAAAGGACTGTTATTGACTCTACATATGTAACTACAGGACCAGGAAAAGCAAAAAGATTCAGCAAAGTTACTTGCATTATATTTCACCAGTGGCATCATTTTTAAAAAAGGTTTGTAGACACAGACAATTAATACACGTAAATATTTTCTATTAGAATCACAATACTTCAGTGAGCTAACCATTTCCTAGCTTTTATGTAAGAAATTTCATAAAGTTTTTCTTCTTTTTCCTCAAATCTGAGAGATTAGTTGAAACAAGATATTATTTATAGAAACTTTCATTCCAGTTTGTGTAACTATTGGCTGTTACATTGAGTGTTAGAAATAGATTAAGAAGAAACAAGACGGTTTCTCACATGCTCATTAAAAACAGAAATTTAATCATGATTAAATCCACTCTTTGAGTCCATTTCATCCTCTGTAATTTCTTTTTTTTTTTGATGGTTCGTGTTAAACAGGTGACTTTCACCAAGTCATCCTTTCCTGAAAAGAGCCCTGGGAGTCTGGCTCAGTCCTGGATGAGACGTGATGGCCTGCAGGGCTCATTCCCCAGGCCAAGGTCAGCTTTCACCAGTGGCTCTGAGTCCCTGAGTAGAGTCTATGTGGTAGGAATGGCCAGGAGCACCTCAGAGTTTAGTCATTTATGGCAGTTTCTTGAAGTTCCCAGAAGATTCAAGGTCTGCATGTCACATACAGCCAGGCCTTGAAACAAGTGTCAGGGAAATGAGAAAACCCCAGTTGACAAGGCTCAGTCAGCAAAATGGAACAGCTCTGGTAAACTGATGGCAGCGAAGGCGTCAATGTGGCGGGGGACGTGCGTGACCAAGTGAGGAGGATGGAACCAAAAGCTAATCTAAGACAGCGGATCGGGGAGGTTGGGAGGACACTGACACACCTCCAGAATATTTCCATTTATGCCATCAGCCCTGCCGGCTGGTCCCTAGCCAGTGGCAAGCGTACGTGATACCCAAACTGCAAAGGCCAACCTAACGTTAGCGACTTTCTATTTATTCCTAATTAACCCAGCGAGCAGGTCCCACCTTTTGATGAGCCTGTTCCCTTAGTGTCAGTTCAATCAACAGGGGCGCTCCAACCACACAGCCGAGCTAATTAAAACCTTGGAGCAGGACAAGCCGACCCGATTACGTCCAGCAAGCCTCCTTTAGTGGGACCCAGCCAGCAACAGGAAAGCCCTTCCGAGAGTTAAAAAAGACATCTTTACACTGTTACCATTCTGAGGCTGGGGTATCAACTTGGAACAAAAGACAATACATATACGTAAGTCGTAAATACTTAAAGACAGGAAGTAATCAGTCTAGAATGAAGCAAAACAAAACTCCGCAGAGGGGAACCATCACTATTGGGGATTTTAGCTTAAAGAAAAGAAAGAAAGAAAAAGAATTTTGTTCAGAGATAGTTCACGAGTGCAGCAGAAAGCGTGGGCGGGAACCGCATAACTGGGTGGCGACAGGACAGCGAGGAGCTGAGGCACAGGGCAGCTGCGCGCTGCTGCCTGTTAAAGGCGGAGTCTGTACATTATTATGCATATTCCAAGGTCCGTGTGCCATTTACCAGCAAGGAAACCCAAATACCGGTTTTTCTTTTCTATGCCATCCATGCGATCATTTGCAGACACGCTTTTACAAGTCTTTTTCTCATTTTATAATTACACTCCTTGACCAAAAACAAACTTTGTCAAAATTTAAACACGTTTCACTGCTCGTCTCAAATTTATTGCTTGTAAGTGATATAAACCCAAGCTTAATTCCCTTTATATTTTTCACACTTACCTTACACTGTCGAAAATGTCTTTTCTTACCTTCTTTTCCATGATGGTACAACCAGCCATTTATATTTTAGTATAAAGTTACACTGATTTCACCTTGATGAACAAACATAAACGCACCCGATGTCTTCTGTAACTGCCCCCTACAGTCACCGTCCTGTTATCTGCAACGTTCTGAGCAGTTCACAGGAACGTGCTTTCTTTAAAAGGCATCAGTCATTACAATTCAATTAATTTTAACAAAATTTTCACATATAATTTGAAATATTTTATAGCTAGAAAGATAATGGGCTTGCTTTATATAAAAGTCTAAGATATTTAGCAGTACAAATTAATTGGAATTTTAATAAAATAAATCTAAATCTTGCATAAACTGGGATATGTTAGTAATATTATGTCTTATGCTTTGTTAAAAAAGGAGGAAAGAAAAATATTAAAACTGAAATTATCACACCGGTCTGAAAATAATTTTGTCAGCTATTTTTCCGTGCTGTCAACTTGCTTTGTCAATTTTTTTTAAACTTTCTCATCTTGCAAATTATTCAGCAAGACCATTAACTAAACTCATGGCTAAACATTGTTTCCTTCTGATTTGAGTAAATGCCTAAAACTGCAAAAGGTGACAGTTTTGAGGCATTCGATGTTCAACTTTCATCATTTTAATTTCTGGAAATTCTTGATGTCACTTAGATTTATATAAATGCTTAGACGTATGTCTAACCTAACCAGAAGAGAAGCCCTGTTGAACGCAAGACATTTTACAGCCCACCTTTTTTCCTGAAGGTGGGAGAAGCTCTCAGTGTGTGTTTGCTCAGAAACACAGAGAATGGGGCCAACTCCTGGGCCGGCTGTGGGGCTCTGAGGCGTGTATGGACGACCGTGTCGTGGCGTGTCATTCTGCACGCCTTGCCCAGCTGGACTGTGGGCTAAGTTAGGGCTGCAAATTTAAAGTTTATTCCCATACTCCACAGAATGACCTGAGCACCTGTGTGTCGGCATGAGGCTAGCCCGTGCTTTCGAGGGAGGAGAGAGAGATCTCTCCTTTGCGTTTCTTAGGAAGTCAGGATGTTCCAGACGTACCAGAACCTGGCTTCCTAGTCTGTCCACATTCCCTGCCAGCCACGGTGCTCAACACATTAAGGAGAACTCTCCTCTGTGTCTCTTCTTTGCTCTCCAAACCACATAAAAAACAGCTGCAAAGCGGCTTCCTCCCACCTCTGCCTCTCTTCCCTTTGTTGATAATGTGAATGAAAATGTCACAGGTCATATCAGCAAACAAAGGATGCTGTGGCTGTCAAGTCAAGAACTATGCCTTTCTGAAGGATGCATCCTTAGAGTGTGCACAAAATCATAGACTCCTGTGGCCAGTTTTCATGAAATGTGTGTGTGTGTGTGTGTGTGTGTCTGTCTGTGTGTGGAGGCAGGGAGAGTGAGCGAGACGCTGCATAAACCAGCTGGCCGAGGAACCAGACGGGGCTACAGCTATAAACACATGATTTTAATAAAGGACAGGAAGGGATTTTTATTAAATCTGTCTTTTCCACTTCGACAATCAAAAAGAGAATTAGAAGCCTCAGCTGTATCACTCCACTCACAGGTCAAAAAAAAAAAAAAAATCACGCAGACCTACAAGCTCACTAGCTCATTACATCTGCAGAACTCACGGCACTTCCTTCATTCCAGAGGGAACAAAAGTTCTCTTTCGCGGTGACTGGAGGTCATGGAGACATGCTGAAAAGACAAGCAACATAGAGATTCTCCCGATTGTCAGAGGACAAGATAAACCAGTGATGCGGAGAGGGACAGAAATGACATCATCCTTACAAAAATCAGTATCTTGTGATCTGGTGGCCAGCAGACGTCTGTTTCAAATGCCAGAAGCTGTCAGAGTTCCAAGACCAAATGGCCAAAAAGCCAAATGCACTCATGCACGTGTGCACACAGGTGTACACGCATGCAATCACCAGATACAGTACCATTTGCCACCCGACAGAAACTATCAGATGTCAGACTGTAAGATTCCCAGTTGTGCCTGCACACACAAGGAGAATGTGAGTGGCCAGGCTCAAATCAGAATCAGAGTCAGAGTGACTAAGAACCTGACTTAATCCAGAAACAGAATAGGAAGAGAGTCAAAAAAGAAAAAAAAAAAAGACAGAGATGGATCTAAAGATATGAGATGGAGACAGAGAGAGAGAGAGGGAAGAAAGAATAGAAATAAAAGCCCTTGAGAGCTGTGCGGGATTCTCCCTGGAAATTGAAAGAAAAAAAAATGTGTGACTGCTGGGGCAAAAAACAAACAGTGAGGTGCATTTCTGTGGTGGCAGAGGTTCAGCTCTTTGCAGTTTGGTTTGGTGGTCTCCGCTGGTGCGTCCACCTCGGCACCTCTCAGTGGAAGCTCCACCTGGGAAAGAGGGACACAGAAAGAAGCATTTCAGAAAAGCCACCACAGAAAAGCTACCTGGAGAGGCAGGTGAAGGAGTCTCGTG
This sequence comes from Camelus ferus, assembly GCF_009834535.1. Lineage (NCBI taxonomy): Eukaryota > Metazoa > Chordata > Mammalia > Artiodactyla > Camelidae > Camelus > Camelus ferus. The sequence goes on along the minus strand of NC_045698.1, from coordinate 3,943,287 downwards.
TTTAGAAGGCTTTGCTTGTTCAGTTCTAAGGATAAAATAACCGACAGACACAGAACAGAAGGGAGGCACACGAGGCTGTCCGGGTTAGCAAGCCCACAGTTCATCTTTCCCTGATGGAAAAACAGCCATTCCCTCCCCTGCTTGTCAGGCATGGGGAGGACCCTGAAGCGTCTGCTGTCGTTGCCAAGGTCAGGTTTGGCAGGGTTGTCCTCTGAGAGTGAGAGGCTGAAAGGAATGCTCCTGTTTCCGGGGACCAGAACCTGACAGGACGGCCTCGTGTGTTTTCCAGGGATTTGTGTTTGTTTGTTCTGTTGCCTACATGGGAGACGCTGCATGTCTACTCCTGTACGGTGGCAGCAGGGAGAAGGGTTGGTTTTGCTTCCACAACAGGAAACCAGAAAGGCGGGTGGAACCAAACCAGGGAGGAGCACGAGGACCAGGCTGGCACGTCTGCTCTTCATGGGGAGAGGGAGGCTTGGAGCAGAATGGACATTCCTCTTGTTAAAGGGCCCACAGGCTGGGTGATGATAAGCTATGACCCCTGGGTTCCCAGGCAGGAGTGGCTTGATCTTCTGCAAACACAGTTTTACTGATTGAGACAGAGTCGTAAAGATGCTCTAACAGAAGCTCCCGGCTCAGGCAAGAATGTTCTCTTCCTATGCTGAAGGCTAAATGCAGCCAAAGTGGAGGGGACAGAAAAACAGCCTCAGAGGCCGTTTCCCCTGGGTCACCCCCACCTGGCTGGGAAGAGACCTGCCTCTCTCAGATGTCAAGGCTTGACAGGTCCCACGGGAGGACAGCTGGTGAGCACGGGAGACCCAGGTCTCACTGAGTGGACTCCGTTTCAGATGCTGAGAATACTGAACAGACTCCACCCCCTTCCCAGATCTGTAATGGTTTACATCAATCAAGCTGCCAATCAGAATCTTACCATGTATCAATTTTTTTTTTTGCAAACTAATTAAGCATACTGCTAAATGTACCCCACCACCAAAATGAACTTTTCTATGTGGATATTCCATCCATCTCCATGGACTGAAGTGGAGATTAGAAAAAGTGATTCTCTAACCCATAAAATAAAACAGATTACAAGACATGTAGTCAGAACAAAGCGGAGTGATGACGCCACTGAGCAAATTCATTCTTTAGTTTGATCAGTATCCTCCTCGACTGAAAAGGAAGGGTTCGGTGTTGAACTTTCATAATCTTGATTTACGACGCTCCTCGGCCCTACAGAGGAGTTCAAGCCATTTGCTAACGGTATCTCCACAACATAAAAAATTGCTGTTTACACTGTGGGGTCTCCGGGGAAAACTGATTTGCCACATTATTTTATGAGGACTAACAGAGCAGCAATATTAATTACAAACAAAAATCATCTTGGTACTAACTCATGGATAATTTCCACCCCCGGGGCCACACTGTACCTTTGTGGATCCCAGGAGATGCCGTCCTGTTCCTTTCACTCCAAAATAATATTGTCACTTCCAAGTCAGAAGCAAAATCGTAGCAACGTGCTTCTCTGCATCAAGTCACTCAGTGTATGAATACAGTGTTATCTCCAAGGACCACCAAGACTTCTGGGATATTCAATATTTTATTTATAAGCCTGTCACTTTCAATATCAAAAAAGCCTAATGGAATGGAGACCTGGGTGCCCACGCTTGCAGGCTTCCGTTTGACGTGAGTGAGTTCTTGCTGAGCTGGCCAGCGGGTCTGGGTCTCCACGCGCACAAGGGCGGCTCGCTGCTTTCGGTGGTGGAGTGTTGGCACTACCGGACATCTGGGTAGGTTATTCCTGCCGCAGATATTGAGCCTGTCTGGTTTGCATCTGGAGAACATAAAACAAGGCATCATATTCCATCTTCCGTCACACTTTTACATCGTTAAAACTTCCTTTTAGAACGTTAAATCTCAAAGCTTTAAACACACATTCTTCTTTGTGATTCCAAGTCCTTCAGGTTAATGTTAGTCCTGACATTAACTCTGTGAGATTGACCACGAAAGGGATTCCCAAGGAAACACATGTGTCTCCTGTGTCTCCGTCACAGTGGGAACTAGTGTCACGAAGAGGTTAAAATGCGGGACTGGATCCTTGTCCGAGCCCAGCAAGGCGCGTGAAGAGAGCAGTGAGTCCCAGCCCCTCCCTGTCCGAAGCCGGAGGGGAAGGCAGCGGCAGGAGGGGCAGTCCAGCCAAAGGGGCAGCGTGGAAGCCCCGCCCCAGCCCAGGGCGCCAGCTCGTCACCCGCACCCAGGGCAGGGCAGGCCCCTTTCGGTAGCCCTGGTGTCCCTAGGAGTCTGGATTTACTGCAAGCTCCCTCACGGTGCTGAGGCTGCTGCCCACTTTGAGAAGCTTCTTGACAGAAGGTTCCCACCTGGGCTCGCATCTCGGTTTCCCCACTGACCTGCTTGTGGCCTCAGGCAAGACACTTGCCCTGACCCTTCACCTGTGTGTAAAGTGACTAACAGAGAGGCCATATTCTAGAGTGCGTGTGAGGACCCGGTGAGGTGACGCAGGCCAGGTGCTCTGTGCGGGTCTGGCACATGGACGGGGTCAGAATGCGGCCTGCGCTCCTCATTCTTGCTGCCGCGCTTGCAGAGCCGCACGGAGGGCCGCGCACCACTCTCCCTGGGCTCCCACAGCAGCGTCCTGGAGACTCGGGGGTGCCGCTGGGCGGAGCCTGCACGCCGGCCACGGTCCCTCACTGCCGTCCTGGGTCTGAGCTCCACATAAGGGCGACTGTTTGGTACAAAATCACTTTGAAAGCAGACAAGTGACACCCAAGATGGGATTAGAGCTTCCTTCCAATTACTGAGCTTCCTCGTGGGCCTCTCTGAGGATACTCTGCAAACTGAGGAAGACAGCCCACTCCCCTTGGCATGACTGTGACAAGCACAGGGATCTCGCTGATGGTCAGTTTATTATTTGTCAGTTTCATCCTCTTGTGAGGTCATCAGAAGTTGTATGATGGCCTACCCTAATCCAGTATGACCTCATCTTAACGTCACTGATCTCACATATAAAGAACCTATTTCCCTAAGAAAGGTCACATTCTGAGATTCCAGGAAGGCATGTACCGGGGACAACCCCGTGCAAGCCGGTACACCCGCTTCGAGCCTCCAGAAGGAACGCTGCCTTGCCAGCACCTTGATTTTCATCTGGTAAGAACCACCCTGTCCTTTGACTTCTGGAACTGTAAAACAGGGAATCTGTGTCGTCCAGGCCACTAAATCTTGGTAACTTTTCCCAGCACTTGTGGGAAGCTGTAGGTCACCCAGGCTGGGGTCACTGGGTTTGTCTTTTTGTCAGCCACACACATGACATTCACCCTGCTCTCTTCATTCACAGAGGACAGTATATTCTTAAATATGACAGAATCACATACTTCACTGCTTGTGGTCTGTAATCAGTACTAGGAAAGGGCTCAGTGAAGTTCTGTCAAGTTACCCTGTGCCTCCCATTCTTGTTCAAATGTGAACGGCGCCATTACCACCATACGATGCATTGCTCTGAGACCATGAAGCTGGCTATAAACCTTTACCATCCTCGGAGCATCTCAGATTTGATACACGGAGTACTCGGCTCTGACCCCCACACACGTGCTCTCACTCTCTTTCATTACAACCTCCCCCATCGTGGTGAACAGTGGCGGCAAAGTGGGAGATTTTTCCTTTCTCACAGCCTAATCTGAGCAGTTCAGATGATATGTATGGACAGCTTCCTGACTTCATACACAAGACCAGTGTAGCTGCACAGAATAGCTGTGGCTGGACCATCACCTGCCAGGAACAGACATGCCCATACGCACCTTTACAAGGAACAGTCACACGTTTACAGACACTGCTATGACGACACCATCCCATCCTGCGCATTCTTTTCCACCCAGGCTGTTCCTGCGTCTCAGTGCAACCAACGGATTTTTTTTTTTTTTTAAAGCCAGCAAATAAATTACACAACAACGGGAGAGGAGGAGAGGAAGGCCAGCACTGGGCGGGGACTCTGAGTTTGACAGATGTGGTCACATTGTCATGCAGGCTGGTTTGATGACTGTGCCCCAGAACTGCCTGAGAACACTTGGGACTGGGGTCCTTAGAAGATGGCCAAGTGCCGTAAATTAGTCTAGTATTTGTCTAATGCCGTGTCAAAACAATCGATGCTGGGTCCTTGTCTTTCAGTCCTCCATTTAGAATTTCCATCTCATGTTCTTTCCTTGAAATTTGAGGATTATGATAAAGAATTATCATATGTCCTTTCAATACAAAGCTGTTTATACTTTAAAATGCATCATATCTCCTTCAAAAATCAGGGGAAATAAATTAGGAAGAACTGGAAGGCACGGTGCTGTTAGGAGCTAAGTCAATTTTTGTCTCAGAATTTTTGACATCTATATATATATATGACATATGTATGACACATATATTTATGGCATATGTATGTAAAGAGATGGCAGCTTGCTGTGTGTATTTCTGACACATGTCACAGATATTTTCTTGTTGGAAAAATCCCACATTGCTGTGTGTTCAGGTTCAATGAGTTTCTATATTAAGCCCTGCAAATGAGATCAAAACTCTTCCCAAATTAGCAAATGCAGAGCAGTGGATACATTTCACTTTTTACATGGTCTCTTGGGAGACTCCCGAACATTTTAATATGAAATGAGGAGCAATGAACCCGATCTGCTGTTGGGTCCCTACCAAAGCACGTGATAATATCCATCTGTGGTGGATTAACGGTCCGGTTGGTTTTATTGTGCAGAAAGGAATGAGGCAAGTCATAGGCAACGGCTCAGGGCTCCGGAAGACAGTGCAGTCGGTGCCCTGTGGGCGCTGCAGTCTGCACTTTACCTCACGTGTCCACACGATTCCCAGTCCACTGAGTGAACAAGTGACCTTCGCTGCACAGCATATCCCTGGCCCTGGAAGTCTTCCTGGGCTGGGGTCTTTCCAAGGAGAGGTGGTTGTAAAACGAAAGTCTAGTGCCAACTGCAATGCACGTCCATACCGGTGCCTTGAGGCTGTGAGTGGAGGATCAGGTGACAAAAATGAATGTCACCATGCTTGCCTGACTCACAGCAGGTTAGCGAGCTGAAAGATTGTCGAGGCTAAGGCTCACGTGGTGCCAGCTGGCTTCTCAGGCGGGGGTCTCCTGCTGCTAGAGCGACAGGCTATCAGTGGTGCCACTCTACAGGGAGACGGTCCAGGGGAGGTGTCAGCCACACCCTTCCAGGTGGTCTGTGCCCTGGGCTCCAGCCAGGTGTGGCGGGGAGTTGGGAACAGTGAGCTGACAGCTGCCCCTGCTGCTTGCTGTCCTTTATGGGGGCATTGGCGCCTGTTTTTGAATCTTGTTCCTCTTTTCTAAGAAAGGAATGACATTACTCTCCCTGACTATCCTCTACCTAATTATTTTCCCAACCTATTTATTTGTTAGCTCCCTAACTAAAAATCACAGGAAAATACATTAACAACTGTGAATGTCTCTGCCAATGTGAAGTGAAGTATTACTACCTCTGCATTCGTATCTCAAAAATAAAAATAAAACCCCTCCCCGCTTCTATCAGTAAGTCAGAACTGACAGTCCCCACTTCTTGGACTCTTAGGAGAATCCAGTCATAGGACAATCCATCCGGTCGCCCCAGGTTACCGAGCCCCGTGATGCGTGGGAGCCAGCGAGCTCCCTTCCCTCCTCTCTGACCGTGTGGGAGGCACAGGCGACTGAGGACGTCATCAGAGCTCACCTTCGTGCAGGTGAATGTGCTGATGACTTTTTGACACCCCAGGATGTCTCTAATCACTTTAAAAGATATACTAAGTATCCAGGAATACTTTCCACCAAAATTAATTTTAATTTGCGTTTAGAAGAGATTGGCGGGCCAGGCTCAAAGTGGACCCATTAGATCCGCTCATCAAAAGTGGTTGGTGAAAAAGAATGTGAAGATGAATACATGTATGTTCACGTGTGACCGGAGCATTCTGCTGTACACCAGAAACTGACACACGTTGTTGACTGACTATACTTCAATAAACACACACACACACACAAAGTGGTCAGGAGAAGGGTCTTTAAAACATAGCTAACATTAATCTCAAGCCTTGTCTCGGGAGACTCACAGCACAATCCAGGTATTGATCTCGCCGATCTTCGTAAAAAACTTTGGAGAAGGAGGAAGGCAGGCCCTGGTTTTATTTTCTGATTCAGAGAGGAGAAAACTAAGGGCAGGACCCAACAGGGCGGGGCTGCCCTGGGGCTTCTGTGGAGACTGGGGTCCATCCTCGGGGCTCTTCTAGACAGTGTGCCGCCCCCTGCTTAGTCACGGTGGCTCATGAATATTCATGAGATCCAGCCACTTACCCTCAGCGGAGCAGACCCATTGGTGCCTCCACAGCTTCCAGGCTTTTAAGTTCGACTTTGACATCATTCAGTCCTTTGATTGTTATTATTTTTTTAAGTTAACACTGTTTATAGAAGAGCCCAAAAGCTTAAATAATCTGTGGACGGCAGCGGGAAATTAAAAGATTCTGAATTTATGCTCACAAAGTGGAAGGCATCTGCTCTCGGGAAAACAAAGGGCTATAAATACCAACGTTAGACAAGAATTGCTGCCTTTCCTCCCCGAGCCGGGCATTTCTGACCCGGGGATTTAATGATCAGCAAGACAGTTCTGCCAATTAGTCCTCTACCCGTGGAATATGGCGGCTTTATTATTTCCAAGACTTTAATGTCTAATTATTTACAGAACATTTAGTTGAGGGCAGAGAGACCGTGCAAAGAGGCTCATGACCTTCAGGCTCTTTGGAGAGCCGACTTCCCAGCAGGGGGAGCCTGAACAGACCTGCTCGCAGGAAACCGCAGTAGTTTTTCTTTCAAACCACTGCACAGCTTCAGACTTAATTATCTCCCGGCCGTGGCAGAGGGGAGATGCTGGGCAGACCCCATGGCTGTTACTGTGCGACTCTGATTTTTCATCACGACTGTTTCTCAGTGTCACGTTCATCGTTGCTGACAAGTACCAAACAAAAAGCACACACAGACAGCGTATATTTTGAGGTTTGGGAGCTGATGTTTGCCAGACCCTCCTATTCTCAGCTAAGTAGACGTGCTCTCTATGTGCGGGAAGGAATGGTGCAGTGAATAGACACATAATTTTTCTATATGCTCAAGATTATTTGCCAGTTAAAACCTAGAAGTGTGAGCGGAAGAGCAAGGAAGGTGGAGGGAGAGGTATGGCTGTGATCAGGGATATTTTTAACGTCTTTATTGAGTTACAATCTGCATATCATACAGTTCACTCATGTGAAGTGTGCAATTCCATGGTCTTGGTATATTCACAGATGTGTGCAACCATCATCAGAGTCAATTTTAAAACATTTTCATCACCTCAAAAAGAAAATCCATACCTTTTAGTTATCACCCTTCCTCTCCCCCTCCCCAATCCTTTGCTAACCACTAACCTACTTTCTGTGTCTACAGATTTGCAGATTCAGGGCATTTCATATGAAAGGAATCGTATAATATGTGTTCTTCTGTGACTGGCCCCTTGCATTTAGCATAATATTTTCAAGGTTCACACACATTGTAGCACGTATCAGGGCTCCCTTCTTTTTTATGGCTGAATAATATTCTATCATATGGATGGACCACCTTTTGTTTATCCATGTGTCCACTGATGGACATTTGGGTTGCTTCCTCCTTTTGAGTATTATGAATAATGTTGTTATAAATATTAGTGTTCAACTTTCTGGGTGGGTATGTGTCTTCATTTCTCCTGGATATGTACCCACGAGTGGGACTGGCGGGTCCCCTGGTAATGCTATGTTTAATTATTTGAGGAAATGCCAGACCATTTTCCAGAGCAGCTGCACATTTTACACTCCAATCAGCAGTGTACGGGAGACCTGATGGCTCATTCGGGCTTGCATGTTCTTTCACACCTTGCAGGCTGCACCACCCATCCTTGGCCATCCCGAGCTCTCTGAGTGGGGGTAGGGCCACCATACAGCAGCTCCCTTTGTCCTCCTCTTCAGCAAACTCCCTGTACAGACTTGACAGTAGTGCTACAAGCGAGCCCCAACGCTGGCCTGGAGAGGCTCGCCCACTGGGCACGTGACAGAGAGGACCCGGTGGTCACTCCATTTCAGGTAAAGGGCTACACCTCGTCCCACACATCACCTGACTTGCCAGGGCTGCCTCACTTCTCTCCTCTGAGTGGCTCTGTGAGATGCAGCAGAGCACAGGCTTCGGGGGAGCAGAACATCCTTCTGATCCCAGAAGGGCCAGTTCTGTCTGTATAACAGGGCTGCTGATTCACCCCCTCAGCCTTACTTACCTCATCTACAAAAATGCTGGAACAAAAATAAAATAGCACAATGGCTGACACGAGGTAGCTGTCCATCCCTGTGAGTCTCCCTCCTTCCCATGGGATGGATATGAGGTCATGGGATCCAGTCCTAACTTATGCAACCCACTCAATGGAAAGGAGAAAGGCTGGGACTCACCTTCTGATATTTTAATTCAAATTCTAATGATCATTTCTGTTGCATCAGTGTTGGGCTTTCTCATTAAATATGAGGAAACTCAGGGCTCTGGTGGATTCCTAATTAAGTTATCCATTGCATCCTCTCCTTCAGCACTGAGATGACTGTCTCTCCTTGCAGTGTTAAAATGCTGCCGCGTCAGCTGTTTTGTGCTTATCATTGTGCGCGTATTACGTGCTTTGCAGTAGTTGCCAGTCCTGCTTCGGTAATAGTAAAATGCATACTTTTGGCATCTACCGGTCTAGACAGCAGAGGTTGGGAAATGTTTTCCATAAAGGGCCAGATAGCAAATAGTTTCATTCTGGTGGCCCTTACAGGTTCTGTGCGTTTGCTCAGTTCTGCTGTAGCAGGCGAAAGCAGACGTGGGCAATGGGTGAGCCGCAGGCATGGGCGGGCGGTGCACACCCCTGACCGAGAGGAACATCGGGATTCTGTGGCAGCCCCTGGACACCTGGGAAGTGGTCAGCTGGGGTAGGGACACCTCCCTCCCTGCAGACAGAGGTTGTTTTGTTTTTTTTTTTAATTTTACTATTTTATTTGTGAAAATAAACTACAAGCAGAATTTATAAACAGACATCTCTGTCTAAATCAGGGAAATGATACAGTGGCTTCTAATAACATAGTCATGCCCATGCCAGTAACAGGAATATATTAACATCTTTTATTTGCTAGAAAAGAGCAATGTCCAATATTAATTTCCCCCCAAAATTTAAGACCTCCATAAAGAATGTGGGCAGGGCAGTGCGGTTGTGGTGACGTCACCATCCTCTCATCTGCCTACAGAGTCATTGCTGATAATGTCCTTGAAGCCCAGGTCAGAAGCTGAAGGTCAAAGGTGATGGATGAGGACTGTGAGGGTGGCAGTTGATAAGTGAGTCACTAAAATGAACTCCAGAGAGGGGCACATTTGTCCAGTATATTGAGGCTGGCCCTGTGGTCCTGCCAGGAAGAGTCACATCAAGTCAGACTAGAGGAGAACACTGTCTCCCAGACGAGGAAGGAAGCCAGCAGTCTGTGATGGACTCAGGGAGGTGAGGGAGAAATAGGAGAGGAAGAGGTCCCTGTGAGGATGCGAGCAGCCCTTTACTGAGGAAAACAAAGCTGGAGGGCTGACTGAAGCCCAGAGAGAGGGCCTTCAGGTGTGTCCTCACCTCCGAGTGGAACCCAAATCTCCAAGACTAGGTCACAGGAACAGTGGGACCAGCATGGACACGGTCTTGGGATGGTGTGTAAAATCTGGTGATCCTTGCTGGGCAGCATTCAGTGGTTCAACTGATGGCACCTTCTAGTCAATATTCCTTCAGATTGGGTGGTTTCCTTGGGGTCTGGTTGGGAGTGTGATCTTGTGAACATCAAGGCCACATTCTTTGCATCACTAACTGAGCAGACACCTATTGGGCACCTCCTCTTGCCCAACACTGTTCTGTATGTTGGATCTCCTGGCACAAGAATTGCATACATGGCAAGACTCAGCACTAAATAAGATTTATGGCACAGCGTCCTGCCAGATCAGTCAGTCTGGGAATTTCATCTTGAAGGTAAATCGTTTGGACAAAGGGGACCTAAGGAGACAACATTGCAGCCTTGGTGCATCAGTCATACAGTGTGTGTAACAAATCTCCCCCAAACATGGAGGCTGAAACAGGTCCTACCTCAGTTTCTGTGGCTCAGGAATCTGGGATGGGCTTAGCTGCATGGTCCTGGCTGAGGCTTTTTCCCGTGGCTGCTTTCCATCTCTAGGCTGGGGACATCATCATCTCAGGACTCAGCCGGGGCTGCTTCTGAATTCACTCCCAGGACTGATGGCAGACCTCAATCCATCACTGGCTGTAGGTCAAGGACTTGCTCACTCCCTCAGGCGGCTCAGGACAAGGCAGCCAGCAGTCCCTGGAGCAAGCAGCCTAAGACAGGGAGAACCTGGGGTGAGACCCTGTGCCATTTTGTAACCTGGCTTGGGAAGTGTCATCATTGCTTCTTCATGTGCTGCTGGCCACACAGACCAACCTTGGCATGATCCAGGAGAGGACTCCCAGGGGTAGGAAAGCAAGGAGGCAGGCTTCACTGCGGGCTGTCTTGGAGGCTGGCTGCCACCCCTAGGACAGCATCAGAATTAACCCACCTCCGGGCAGCTCCCAGGCCCAGATGCAGGGAGGGATCAGAATGCTTGAGAGCAGATGGAGAGGGTTGGTGTCTCAGGAAACAGGGGCAACTTACCCGCTGGGCAATCCCTAGGGCTAAGCTGAAGGGCAGCCTGCTATCCCTGTGCATCCGGGGACGTGTGCTCACACACACACACACACACACACACACACACACGCCCCAACATGAGTGTGCAGTGACAGCGATGAGAAAACACCCACAGGTGTGTGGACTGTGCGTGTGATGAGGGAGGGAAGTTCGTAAGAAGGACAGAAATTGGAGCAAAGGGAACTAACCTGTTAGGAAAACTCTAAGACTCTGCTTACAGTTAGGGGGAAGAATAACATGTGTCCGTTACAGACAGAGCAGACAATGCAGCGCAACAGGTGCAGGAGAGAAGTAAGTGCCGCTTGGCGGGCTCACCTGGAGCACAGAAGCCGGCGTCTCTCTGCGTCAGACAGGCCCTCTGGCTTTTTGATAATGAGTGTCTGAATAATCACACTCCTTAAAACCCACAGATGGCTGGCTCCTGAGGAACAGATCAAATGCGAGCCTTCAAAATAGGTGTGAGCATCCCAGACAGCCGTGTGTGAATTATCTCCTGCTGAACGAAACAGCCACTTTCCGCAACCTGGTGCCTTGATCTTCCTCTGAACCTGCAGCAGGGAGATGGAATGGGAGATACGCACTCTGTCGGGGGTAAAACCAGGATGTGCTTCTTCTGAGGGCTACACACACCGCGTCTCTGTTCCCAGAGCAGCACAAAGAAGCCACACGCATCAGCGGGTCATTTTCACTAATGCGCCCCCACAGATGACGCTCAGAGGAAAGGGCATCATGGATGGAAGTTCGGACACCAGGAGAAACCCACTGGGGTCAGGGTGGGGATCCAGGCAGATCTTGGCAAGTGCCTCAGGCACAGTTACCAGAACGTTCTCTATGAAATAGCCGCCTGTGAGTGGGGGCGGAGGGCCAGGCGAGGGCACTGAGTGTTGCGAACGTCAGGTCAAAGTTGATGTCGTCTTCAGGCAGATTCATCGTTCCCCAGAGCATGCAATTCAAACTTCCGAAAAGCCTCCCCCCTATGTTAGAAACTGGCTCAGTGTAACAGAGTATCTATTTCCTTCTTGTTTCCATCAACAGCAGCCATTCTCAGGTGAAGCAGGAACCACATTCTCTTATCAATCATTCAAATCTGCCATCAGTTCCTGGAAGTGAACACACAAAAAACTTGACAACTGGTGGAGAGATAAATGGGATGGAAAACTCTGGGTGGGGTTTGGGAGAACGCACTGTAGATGGAAAATAAAGCGGCTGTAAGGATCCAGGGATACAAGGGGACCCCAACAACAGGTGGAGGCAGCCCTTCATACAAAAGACCGCAGAATCCAAATTTCAAATTCAATCTGGGAATTTCCTCGTCTAAAACCAGTAAGCACTCCTCCAGCAGTGGATTGTATAAAGCCAAGGGTCCCAAATTTTGGTGCACCGTCTAATTGCCTGAGGGACCTTCAAAAATTGCAAGACTCTAGCCCTAGAGATGATCACATAGTAGGTTTGGGATGGGCCCAAGTATGCCCACTGTTAGCAGATACTCTGGGTGTTTGAAGTATGGGGTCCAAGGATTTCAGTTAAACACATAGATTTGGGGGAGGGGGGAAGAAAAAAAAAAGACATCTGAATGAGTTTGATGGGATGTTGTGGTCAAAAATTCCAGACAAAAAGTGTGCAGAGAAAGCACTGTGGTTATGCAGTGAATTATTGGATTTGGAAGAGTCTGAGGTCTCATCACACCTTGGGTCATATCCAGAGCACGTTGTTTAAAAACTCAGAAACACATCTGCATAATTCAAGGCCAAGCCACGTTGAGCCATCGTCCTTGTCCTGTGCTTCATTTTAGCTGTGGGAATAAAATGCTCATGTACACAAGCTCCATTTCTTTGGAATTAGACACATTCTTAATGCTTAGCATTTTACAAAAGTCTTTCAATGTGCAGTTGTGCAATTGTGCTTGGCATTAGTTCTGGACGCAGTCCCACTCCCTCTCAGTGACAGCTGTTAACCGTCCAAGAGAGGAAAGTCCCAAAGACTGTTCCAGAATGAACCCTGCTGGAGTAACTTCTCTCTGTTATGAATAAAATGAAAGATAATGTAGATACCACGACAGTGAAAAACAGCCTCGCTGGCAGGTGGAACCATCATGCTCTCAAGCGAGCATAAACGACGTTCAGAGAGTATAAACGATGTCGGGGTAAGGCCACTCCATGACCACACAGGGATCAAGAGACAGACAGATGCCACTCTCATGCCAGCAAACCACTGCACACCCCTCTTCCAGCGTGAGTGGCACTGCCCCATCATGATGGGTCCCTGCACAGATAAACCACCTGTGCTCAAGCCTTAATCTCAGGTTCCGCTTTAGAATGAACCAAAAGAAGAAGACAGTCAAAATCCCCACCTGTTCATATAGGTGAGTCAGAATTGCCAAAATAGTTTATACCTAAAGGGAAAAACAACCAACATTTGATTTCAACCCGTGGATTTACTGACCTTCCAGAATTTAGAGCTTCTGGATTCTTTGCAATAAAACTCTGCCAGGTCATTACACACAAGAAATCATGCTTTTCCTTACTGAAGCTGGTAGAGAAAGGGAACAGAAAAATTAGACATAAATATGAAAAGGAATCTAACAAATGAAAAGACATTCATGTGTACTTATTACCAACCAAAGCAAAGTAGATAGTGAATATTTAATGTTCATGATGACCAGGTTTTACTGCTGTTTCTGAATACATGATGTAGATATAACCCTGAGATTTGCCTAAATTATAAATTTATAAAATGTACAGAATCACTGGGGTATTTTCTGTTGGGCTGTAATTGCTCACTGGTTGATATTTCACGTCTAATTAGCTTGTTTTTTGGGGGGGTTGGAGAAACCTCTGAGCAGCCACACAGGCTGGAAAACGTATTTATTATGTGCATTTACATTTCAAAATGAAAAGGTCATATGATAAAAATGGTGGATCTTAACAAGCTCTGCCTAATTCCATATTTTATCATCTTTTGAAATATCCCAGGAGTGAACACCAAGGAAACTCTTAATGTTTATGATTGTGATGATTTATGTTTTAAATTAAAATGATTCTCTTCATTTTAAACCACTTATTTGCCAGAATTCCTGTGCTGAAGCCCTAACCCCTTAAAGTGACTGTATTTGTTGATAGGGTCTTTAGAGAGATAATTAAGGTTAAATAAGGTCATAGGGTAGGGTTTTCATTTGATAGGACCAGTGTCCTTATAAAAAGAAAAAGAGGCACCAGAGCTCTCTCTCTCTCTCTCCAAGTGCACAGCAAAGCCATGTGAGGGCACAACAAGAAGGGGACATCTGCACACCAGAAAGAGAGCTCCTTCCTGGAACCAGCCCTACTGGGCACCTTGATCTTAGACATTCAGTCTCCAGAACAGTGAGAAAATAAATGTGTGTTGATTGGGCCACCCAGCCAGCGGGATTGTGTCGTGGCAGCCTGAGCTGGCTACGACACCGTTACTCCTGGATGTGTGCCTCTGGGCCTAGATCCTCTGATCCAGCTCTGCACACCCCAAAGCACCGGGGCAATGTCTTAAAGATGGTGGAGCACTGGGGAGTGCATATTTATTGCATCTGGATCTATTCAAGAAGTGTTTATGGAGCGTGTGCAGAGATATGAGCTCTCTATCTTGGCGACAACAAGACTCAGCTCTCACTTTTAGGGACGTTGTTCCCAGTGACTAAGTGTCTGACTCAAGTATTTATAACACACACATCACATGAGCCAGGGCAGGGGACCAGAGAACACACAAAATATCTCCTTATTTTGTGATAGGATTTCTCCTTGAAGTCCAACTTTTTAAATAATACAGATCACACTAATGTTTCCATCAGTCAAGTTATTGTTAGAGAAATTAGACCGAGCCAGTCAGTCCTAGGGTTGCTGCCAGAGGTCGCCCCTCCCGTGTCACCGTCCCTTCATCACACCAATTTGTGGCCCTCCTCATTCCTCAGGAAGCCCCTAGCTTGTGTGCTCAAACCCCGCAACAGGGTTCTGGGTATTAAGTGTGACATTTTCTCTCCCAGCGTCTCATTCCCATGGAAGTGCCACCCACCCTCTGATCCTCACCCCCCATTTGTGACATTGCCCTGTCCAGGCATCCCTCCCAGAGGAGCAGGGTAGCACCCAGGAAAAATCAGCGACACCAAAGTAACAGCCACCTATGAGCCTTATGGAGCAAAGGGATGGCCCAGCCATGGCGCACATGGACCGCCTCAGTCCCTGGGGAGGAAAGGGAGCAACAATTCGCACGTCCCCTGAGACAATTCCTGCCTTCGCCCCACGTCTCCGCTGGGTCCCATCCTCCCATACGAAAGTCATCTCTTCAAACACTGAGATATGGAGAAAGCTGTGTTCCCATGTCATCTACTGTGTCTTCATGACCACCTAGGAGGTGAGTTTTCCGCTCTCAAAAGCTGGGTTAAACATTGTCAACACTCCTCTCCTGGGGAAGTAACCTGGGCGGGAATGAATACGGAACCCACCGGCCACTTTGAATTGAGAGACATCTAGCCATGACTTCACTATTACTTTAAGGAAATTAAAGGAGTGAATGGTGGCAGTGGTAGAGAGACCACACTGACAGAGTCACCAGCCTAGCCTCCTCCAGGAACAACTTACAGCTTACCCGGGACCCGGCAAAGGCGAGAAAGAAACAATGCAAAAGAGACAAGAAAGGTCGGGCAGGAGAAGAGTCATTTTATAGCAGGAATGCTGAAATTAAAAATCTACATAAAGCAAAAATTAACTGCAGCTGCTTTCTCATGGCATAACTCTCCTTCCAGTGGAATAAAGTAAATTAATGGTCTCTTTGGCTTCCCATTCCAAAACTCAGAGCGTGATCTGGAAGGAGAAATCAAAGGCTGGCTTGTTCTGCATAATCTTAAGGAGAGAGTAGCTCTGAGTTTCCACCAGCAGCCCAGGATCAGTGAGGGGAGGGATGTGAAAATGAAGGGGAAAGGGTCCAGAGGGGCTGGGGAGAGAGTGGAGTCCAAACACACTTAAGAGACAGTGTCAGGGAAAGAAATCGCTCCTGCTGGGGGAGCCGATGCATTTTGTAAAAATGGAAATGTGGTAGCTATAACTGTTTCCATCACAGCATTCCAATAAGACTGTTTTCTTCCAGAATCCATCTCTATGAGCCCCAAAATGTCCATAAAACTTTCCACCTATATTAGCTTTATGTTCAGTGCATTAGGTCAATGTTGGGAGAGGAAATTTGCCCAGTGTAGGGCAACACTGGAGACCAAGAGAAAGCAGAAGTATCAGGAACATGAGGACAGGTGACAGAGGTCACAGGCATGGTCCACAGTTGTGCTCCCCAAGAGAACAGAGAAAAATCAACGGGAATTCTGAAGGGGATGGTGTTCCCATCCTATGACAGCTGTAACAAATTACCACAAATTTAAACACACATTTATTATCTCACAGTGGTGGAGATCAGAAGTCTCACCAGGCTAAAATCAAGGTATCAGCAGGGCTGTGTTCCTTCTGGAGATTTCTGGGGAAGGCATCCATTCTTTGACTTTTCCAGCTCCTAGAGACACCCACATTCATTGGCTTTGGGCCACATCAGTCTGGTCTCTGTTTTTATCCTCACATCCCCTTCTCTCACTCTGATCCCCCACCTCCCTGTTGTTACTACGCTGGACCACCCCAGCAATCCAGGGTCCTATCCCCATCTCAAGATCCTCAACACAATCACATCTGCAAAGTCCCTTTTGCTGTGTAAATTAACATTTTCATGGGTTCTGGGGGTTAGAATGTGAGCGTCTTTGGTGGTTATTGTTCTATCAGCCACAGGCACCTTCCTAAAGTGTTCTAGATGGGAGAATTTGATTAAAGATGGACTTATCTGAGTTACAAAAAGATGTGTAGCATTAAACTGGTGATCTTGGCATTTTCGAGGGTGCAAGGAACATCTGATATTAATGGGGCACATCTTTAAGCTCTGTGTGCCATCCCAGAGTGCACCAAGCATGTCCACACCTGAGAGCACATTGCCATCTCCTATTAATGCTTTGAGGAAGGTTTATGACTCCTGATGCAAACATGCCCACAGGAGATACATTTTAAAAACATTTTGTTATAGATGTTCTATAGAATCAAAAGGAATTTAAGAAGAGTAAATCAATGGCTGTATCATGTATTCTTTGTCAATGTGCATGTTCTATTTTTATGTATTGACAGTATCTTAGAGATAAGTTACACTCTACAGGTTCCACTAAAATCTTGTCCTAAATAGTTACCTGTGGGATTTCCCCCTCCTGTGCTCCAGTAACCAATCTTAGTTGCAGATAAGTGCCCCTCCAGTCTCCTCCACACTCATATTTTCAGTTGCAAACTTATAAACAGTCTTCTCTGTTTCCCCCTTCTCTCACACAGCAGTCTTATGTGAAAATTCCACCAGATCAATGAGGAACTTTTAAAGGACCTCATATGATTCTTATACATTTGTTTCTTTTTTGTATCTTCACTTCTTTGTTAAGACTTTGTATCTTTCCATGTGTTTTAACAATGTTCGACATTCCTTCTTGGAGCCTTTTATCATAGTCTCTTTAAAGCCTTTGACAGATATTTCCAACATCTGTGCCATCTTGGGATTGCTTCTTCTGGGTGCCTTTTCCCACGCAGCTGAGATTTTCTTGGTTCTTCATACGCTGAGTAATCTTGGATGGTATCCTGGGCACTTTGAATATTATAAGGCTTTTGGGTCTTATTTAAAGCTTATGAGAATGTTGATGTTTCCTGTTATGGAAAAATGAGGAAAGGGCTGTAAGTTACATCCAGTCTTCTGTAGGCAATGGTCTGAACAACCATTCCACTTTTAAAGTTTGTAAGCACTTGTATGATCTGAGTAGCGTGTGTGATGGCGCTGAGTCTACAACCCAGGCAGAGTGTCCGACTCTTAGTTCAGTTCTTGAATTATTTTGTAAGCTGCTTTAGATGAACAAGGTCCATGCTCGTGCACTTTGAGGCTAAGCTTCTGAATTGGTAAACAACTTACGAGGTTGCTTTTGCAAGTTCTTCTCTCTCCACAATCTTTTCAGTTCCCTAAGCTCCCCTTTTGATCCTGAAAACTTAGTTTTCAGGGTTTATTTATCTTACTCTGCTGTGAACTTCCCAAAAACTGTGCCCACCGTTAAGGCCAAGTGACAGGAACTCATAAAGAAGGAAAACAAAGATGCTCAGCCCGCTTTCCTAAGGGCAGAGCTCCTCTGACTGAAGAGGGAGAGTCTCTCCTCGGCAGGTTAGGTGCCTCTGCCTGCTGCTGCTGCTGCTGCTCACGAGACAATTTGCTGTCTCTCGAGCCTGAACTCGGGGATTTCTCCTGGAGTCTTTTGTCCACCCTGATGCCTACGTCTGGGCTTCAGGCCATGAGATGTGGCAAACTCACCATCAGTTCGATGGAGGTCTGAACTCTGACCTTCCGCAATCCGCCTGAGTTCTCGAACTGCTGATCCCAGCGATCTGTCCAGGTGTCATCGCTGAATTCACTGGGGTGTGCAGGGGGAGGGGGGCCCCTCCAGCTCAGCCGGGACTAGACCCCTGACTCATGTGTTTGTCATCCCCACTCCGTACCTTGTGGTTCAGATAAGCCCTGCCCCCAAGTGGAAATGAACTTGACACTTTTTTTAATTTATAATACTTACTGCGTTTTTCACATGATACTCATTATTCCGCCACTTTCACAGAGGGAGGACTTCAGACAAGGAGGCCGGAGACACACAGCTGATATGCAGAAGAAGAGACTCGAGGCTGCATCTCCAAATTCCAAGTCCAGCAACTTTAGTGCCATTCTTTGAATTCCTTTTAAGTAACGCACTCAGTGAGGACACGTTCTTATGGGATCACAATCTTCCTCCTGGGACAAGGAGTCACAGGTTTTGCATAAAACAATTTCTTTCATTAGACTTGAATTAAGATGATGATGTTGATGGTGGTGATAATGATTTAAAAGTGAACTGGGTAAAGTCCAAGAAAGTAATTATTTGTGGAAAATATGTCTATCTATCTCCCTACAGCCTCCCTTGCCAATACACCCGTCAAGACAGAAGCATGATCACTACCAGCTGCTACTTCCCAGAACGTGGTAATTATGTATTTATTCTTTGTAGTACCAGTACAGCTCATCCTGAGGGAACTTTATAACGAAGAAAATCAAGATTTCAGATTGGCTTTATCAAACTGTATTTCTCTAGTAGAATACACTATTTTATTTCCTTGGAGTCTGATGAATAAGAAAAAATGAAGTCTTTTATTTTTCTTTTATAGAAAAAATATTACTGAGAATGGATGGCTAAAAGTAATTTTAAAACTTCTGAAACAGAATACCGAAATTAATGAAAACGTATTTTACATTTTTGTACGTATATCAACATCCTAAATGTCCTCTCTTCATATTGAGGAATAGAGATTTTATATTTTTTACTGAAATTGAAAATGGAAACTCCAGTTGCTTAAAACTCTGAAAATGAAAGCTCACTCACCAGAATTCCCCTGGTGAAAACTTGCTGGAGGCATCTGCTGTCTCTGAATTTTAATAATCCCTTCTTTAAAAAGTTTTCCTTTTTATCACCCACATTGAATGCGAGCACTTGTTTTCAAGCTCTCATTTTGCCCCCATGTAATAAGAATGATAAATAGGGCTCCTCTGTGTTTCAGCCCCGGGCTTGGAGGAGTGTGCCCCAGAAAGCCTTCCGCATTCTTTGATAGACACTCCCAGAGGCTTCCCGCATGCCTTGGCAGCTTCCATGAGTAGTCTTTGCACTTTTCCTTTCTAAAGGGATGAAACTGAAGAATGTGTCAGAGAAGGAAAGGAAACAAATGTGGCATATGATTACTTGATGGAATATCGGATTCAGTACCTGGGGGAAGAAGGCTGTAAAGGGATTCGGGAAAATCTTTGTTTTAAATAAACCTGTGTTCTTAAAAAATAAGAAAGGAGACCTTATCCCTCCCCTTTTACCGTTACCTGTTTTGAGAAAAGCCTGATTTGTCACAGCGGTGTCAGTGAAGTGCAGACTGTCGCTCAGGAGGGCGAGGGGCAGTGGCCTGCCTTCCCCTCCCTGCCTCCTGCCAGGGGAACCACGTCTCCACGCCGAGTCCACGCACTTGCTCCTTCTGAAAACCCCGTGGCAAGAGCAAGCGTGAGGAGCTACGGGGCAGAGCTACTCCTGTAAGTAAATTCTTGATTATTGTGTCCTCCACTGTGAGTTTCTGTTTCTGCTTCCTAGAGAATGCACTGTCAGGACAAAACTAAATATGCATGACAGGGGAGGCGCTCACCACCCCGCAGACGTGAATAGTTCCCATTGCGTTTGTGCCTTAATTCAAGCAAATGTTAAAAAAAAAAAAAAAAGCCTCTGAGCGCCAGACCACATGATCTCCATAGTCACTTCTAATTTTAACCTTTTGTGATTCAGGAAAACTCTTTCAAGTGACAGCTAATACAACTAATACATGTATTGTATTATATTTTATTATAATTTGTATTCTATTCTATGCAATATGTATTAGGAGTGATATTTAATCTACCAGATGCCTCCGGCAAGTTTTATGTACAATACATACCACATCATTATACATATATATATATTCACATATAACTTCAAATATATACATTCACTGAAGGACATCTTGTTGGCTTCTAAGTTTTTGCAGTTATGAATAAACCGGCTACAACCATTGGTATACAGGGCATTTTGTGCACTTGAGTTTTCGGCTCCTTTGTACAAACACCAAGGATCATTGCTGGATCTCATGATAAGAGTGTACTTTTGTAAGAAACCACCAAACTGTCTTCCAAAGTGGCTGCACCGTTTCACTTTCCCACCAACAATGAATGAGAATTCCCTATTGCTCCGCATCCTCACCAGCATTTGGCGTCACCAGTGTTTCGGATTTTGGCCATTCTAATAGGAGTGTAGTGGTATCTCATGGTTATTTTAAATTGCAATTTGTTGATGACATTAGATGATGAGCATCCTGTCATATGATTATTGTCACCTGTACACCTTCTTTAGTGAGGTATCTGTTCAGGACCTTTGCCCATTTTTAACCAGGTTGTTCTCTTACTGTTGTTTTTAAAGAGTTCTTTGTATGTTTTGGATCAAAGTCTTTTATCAGATATGCCTTTTGTAAATATTTTCTTCCACTCTGTAGCTTGTTTTTAATTCTACTGAAAGCTTATTAATTATTAATAATTAATAGCTTATTAATTATTCCTTTCATGGATCATGTCTTTGGTACTTTATCTAAAAAGTCATCTCCATACCCAAGTTCATCTGAATTTTTCATGTTATTTCTTTGCAGTTTTATAGTTTCGCATTTTACATTTTGGTCTATGATCCATTTTGATTGAATTTTTGTAAAGAATCTGTGTCTAGATTTATTTATTTTTTTTGCATACGGACGTCCAGTTGTTTTAGATCTACTTGTAGAAATTACTACTTTTTCCTTCAATGTATTATCTTTTTTACTTTGTCAAAGATAAATTGAGTACATTTATGTGGGTCTATGAGTTACTTTCAAAAGAGATTTTAGGAGCACTTTATACATTATGAACATTAATTTCTTGTCAATTGTACGTGTTGTAAACCTCTTCTTCTAGAGGTTGCTTGTTTTAATTTTGTTTATGGGGACTTTTAGACAGAAGATTTCGACTTCTAGCTGTATCATCTGCTCATTATTTCTTTTAAGTCTCTGTATTATAAAAATATTATCCTATGTTTTCTTTGGACAGTCTTACCATCTTTTTATATTATGCCAACCTACATGGCAGTTATCTTTGCATCGTGTAAAGTAGGAAGGTATTAAACTTAATTTTTCTGAAACTGATAGTTTCTTTTAAAACACACAGGACATAATCTATATTTTCCCTGTTCTATTGCAATGAAAGTCTTACCATACATTTATCTTAAGAAGGATCAGTTCTCCCCTGATGCTTCCCGTGGATTTTATGTTTGTACCCGCCACGTGAATTCCCCCGTCAGCTTGTCCAGTTCCCTAAATAGTATTCTGCTCTCTTGGTAGGTGTCGCGTCCATCTGTAGGCTGGTTTGAGAGGGGCTGATGTGTTCGCGGGCCAGCTGTGCCACCTCAGGGTCTCACTGCACCCCTCCAGTGACTCATACTCCTTTGATGCTCTCCAAAAAGTGTTACGAATTTCACGTACCTTTCCACAGGTATTTGGGGGATTATTTCTTGACTTTCATTTTGATGGAATTGGGAACTTTAGTTATAAAGTGTTCCGATTGCTCATTCCTGCACAGAGACAAGTTGCTGTTTATAGTCCCTGTAACTGGCTGCTTTACTCAGTTGGCAAAAAGCTTTCTGTTCCTCCTCCCAGCTTTCCTGGACATCTAATTACACGGTTGGTGAATGTCACTGTATTTATTTATGTATCTTTATTTTGTATTTTTTTATTTATGTATTTTTATTTTCACCACAGGTGGTTAGCACATCCAGGTCAGTAGGAGCCAGAAGCATGAAAAGCAGAACTCCTTGGCGTACAGGTGACTCTGGGGGAAATGCCTCTCCTTTTAGGCAGGCAGGTCATTTCTCGTAGGTTCTGGCAGACAGCCTGCATCAGGTCAAGCGCCTTCCTTCTATTCCTGCTCTGCCAGGTCTTTTTGAAGAATTGGTGGTGAATTTTACCCCATGCATCTGCGATAATCATATGCACATAAATTTTCTATTTGAAATGCTAATATGAATTAATTCCACTAATAGATTGACCAACCTTTTAACAACCTTGAAAGGTAAGTATTGTTCTACCTGCTCTCACTGATGGCCACCCTGATGCTCGGGGAGGTAATTGACTGGCCCGGGATACAGCTGCGGAGCGGTGAAGTCAGGATCAGAGCAGGCCTGCCTGGCTCCAAAGCCCAGGATCTCTCCTGGCCTCAACCTTGAGATTACAGTATTGGTCAAACCAGCCCTTCAGACTGTGGGCACCTTGTGCTTTCTGAGAGTGAAGAACAGCAGGGGGACATACAGGTATGCTGTGTCCCTGGAGAGAGCCTGTGGGATGCCCATGCAGAGGACATCGTACTGGGGTTCTGGGGTAGCTGTGGTTGGGGGAGCCCTGTGGGGTCTTCTCAGCCCCCGTGACCATGCACAAAATACCTGCAGTGTCTCCTGCCTCTCAGCAATCGCCCATCAAGGGTGCTGCTCGGAGCCCAGCACAACCACGTCACATGGGAGAGCAGGGGGGGGAACGGAGGGAGGATGGCATCCCCTTACCCGCCAAGTGTGGCTGGTTTCCCTAACTCCTTCCCACTCAGGGCGAGGCAGCTGGTGTCCCCATTTAGCTGTGGACCTGAGACACACTTTGACCCTAACCTCTGTTCTGCTGGGTTGGATGTACGCAATTTCCTGTGTGGAAGCCCCCACCCCTCCCCTCCTCCTGGGCAGGTTCTGTCACTCATCACAGGGGGTGAGCCGCCTGGGGCTGGCCTCTCTGGATAGAGCGTGGGCCTCACCTCAGCTGGTCCCAAGTGCAGGTTTCCATTGTCATTCTTTAGCACTGCCTCCTCCCTCACCTCCTGGCAGTGTGACAGCATCCACGTCCCCCCCAGGACAGGGGCATCTGCCCCGTTCATACAAGCACCGAGCAGACGGGGCAGAGTGGGGCCTCCATGTCTGCTCTCCACACTCACGTCCCCTGGCCTCCTACCACCTTGTGTCCTCAGAGTTGGTGTGACCTGTGAGCCCTTCTCCCTTCAAGGGTTTAAAACCCACACGACACAACATTTCACCTCGTCTTCAATGGAGTTTTGCCGAAAGCAGCATTTATGTCGCTCTGCAGCCCACGACAAATAAACATGGAAACTGATAGCCACGCAGATGGAAGGACCTAGGAGAAAAGCACATGTGGAAAATGGGCCCTCACACGCACACACGCACGCACACACACAGAAGCAGTGAAGTACCAGGTCACTCCGAGTTGGGCACAAGGAGTGGCACTTAGATTGCCCTCACTAGTGACAGTAATTTCTGTGCCATCGAGAGGCTGCGCTGGTGGCTCTCAATGTCCCGCCTGAGCTTTATTTCCTGCCTTTCTATTCAGCAGCCTTTTTTCCAGCGCTGGTGTGAGTGGGCTGAGAGCCGCGACCGACACTCACTAAGACGCAGGAGGCAGCAGCACCCCCCCCACCCCCCACCCTGCACTGCTGGGTGTCAGGGAGACGCAGAGGGAGCAGAGATTTATTGAAACGGTGTGATTTAATTATCTCGATGGCCTTTTGCAAAATGAGGAAGGAAGGCATCCAAGCAGCCACCTCACTGTCTTGGGGGAAATGTTTCGTAGTTACTGTGTGTCTGGTTCTCACCTTCATCTTTTTGATGTTTGCTCTCAGGAAAATGCAATTCCTCAGGATTACGAGCCTGGGGTATGAGCTACCACCTCCTGGACAGTGGGCGGCTTCCTGGTCACTCTCAGGCCGTGCAGCCCCGGATCCCAGGCTCGCCTCTGAGACACACAAGCGCTCTGATCTCCGCCGTAGTAATTGTAAAGCATAGCTTCCAATTCAGGCTGAATCCCCAGATGCGAAGAAAAGATTCCTCCCCAGCCAATGCTAGCCTTACTGGCTAAACAATGCATTTGTCTGAGGCAAGCCTTCCCTGCTCCGGATTCTAAGTTCACATCGCTGACATTCTCAGAAGCAGCACTCCCAGTGCAGAGCTGGGAGCACAGATGGGGCCACCTGCCCTTGTTTTCAGCAGAGCAGCATCATTCCTGGACCCCACCCTCAGCCCTGCAGTCACCACCGTTCCATCCTTTCCCATGCCTGCCGGGCAGAACCCCAGCCCTGCACCCCCTTCCAGGCTGCTGGGCGCTTCTGGAAATGCCCAACAACTCCTAAAAGACTGGCCGTTGGACACAGCTGTGCAGCAACGCCCCGTTCACTGCCCTGCCCCGGGGTGGCGGGTACGCGAGGGGCAGACGGCAGGGGCAGTGAAATGCTCAGACTCCCCAGAGCGTGAAGCCAGGGAAGCCCTCAGGTGGAGGAGAGTGACTGTGGTGGCTGGTCGTTCCTTGGTTGGCCGCTGCCCCCACAGGGATGGTTCTGCCCCTGCCGGGGCCTCTGGGGAGCCTGCACCAGGCTTTCTGAAGAGGGCTTGGATCTCCCTTTGAAAATGCCCTCCTCCTACGCTCCCGCCGACTCTCTGTTTCAGAGTCAGAAGCTTCCAGCTGCACACAATGTCACAACGTAACAAAGTAACAACGTAACAAAGTAACAGTGTCACACAATGGTGGGATTCTTATTTTTAAAAAAATTTTATATTAAAGTACAGTTGATTTACAATATTGTGTTAGTTTCTGGTGTACATATCATGATTCAGTTACATATATATTCTTTTTCATATTCTTTTTCATTATAGATTATTCCAAGATATTGAATATAGTTCCCTGTGCTGTACAGTAGAAACTTGTTGTTTATCTATTTTATTTATGTATTTTTAAGTGGCAGGACTCTTTGAATCATGACAGCCAGGAGAGAAATAGTCTACGTCCGGGTGTCAGACCCCACCACAGGATACTGTGCCCCTTGTACATGCAACACCGCACGCCCACAAGCAAAAACATCCCTTTTGATTTGCAGCACTCGGGGAGGAGAAGCACTGATGTCACCGGCGGGGTTTGCCTCCTGCTTCTCCTCGCCAGTGTGTCAAGACGGAAGCTCTCCCCGTGGTGAGGAATCACCACCCCAACATCCCAGGCAGATCCCCTGCAGCATCTCATGAGGGTGCATGGGACCGAAGCTCAAACACATCACCCCTTCTGCCTCCCAGGCACCCCCCCATGCCCTCTCAGTGAGGGTGGCCTCTCCAAAGCCACATCCTCGGAGGACTTTACAACATGCGACTGCACATTAATTTCTCTGTCCTCAATATTTTCACTTTTCTTCTTTACACCCTCAAAGCATCCTTTAGACAACGACAAACCACAGGGGACAATCAATCTCACCCATCTCTGTTTTTAGATCCTGGGGCCTTTCTCTCCCTCTTCCTTTCAAGGTGTCCCTGACTCCTGTGTGTGAAGGAAAGACCAGTGTCCCTGCCCCCTGGTCTCTGCTGCAGGAGACCGACTGTGATCCTGAGGCAGAGAAACCCGCTCGTATTGGGAGGACCCCTCTTTGAGTGTAGACACTGACATTAAGCCAAGTGCAAGATTTAATTTGGGAAAAAGTCATAACCATGTTTTTGTTTCATTCTGGATGTTTGCCCACTAATAAAAATGCTGGCTAAGCAAGGAGCTTGCAACCAGATATAAGTCAGAATCTATGCATCAGAGGAACAACCAGCCCAAGCAGCTCGTGGCTTTCTCTGTTTTTTGCTTTTTAAATAAGTGACATCATCTTGCACTGTTTTCTTCCTTGTTGGTTTATGGAGGAGGCACGAAGAGAAAATGCATGAAGACAAGGACTGTGAGAGCTGGGAAAGACCCTAAGAACTCTTTCTTTCTGTTCTCATTCCCTTGCAGAGGCTGGGGAAGGGGAAACGGGGGTTCAGGAAAGGTCTCTGCTTTGGGTCACAGGCAACGGCAGAGAGGTTGCCCCAGGACCGGGTGCATGGTCCCAGCCTGCAGTCCATCTCCAGATGCAGCTGCCCTTTGGGCCACTGGCTTTGTGGGTGCCAGCTTATATAAAGATTTCACCATTAAAAAATAAACCATGAGATGTAGGAGTACAGTGATCTTTGGAGTCTGCTTTCTGCTTAGTTTAATTCAAGTGTCATAAAATATACAAAAGGCAAGGCCTGGTATTTTAGGAAAAAAAAATGGTAACATTTTTAAATGATTTTAAAAGTTAGCAGAGCTGATTAAAATCTTCACTGTATCCCTCATCATCTGTATGAGGAGAACTTTGAAGAGCATCCTTGATGGACAAGAAATAATGTCCTTCTGTCTCCCTGCAAGGCCGTCTCTACGGGGTGTCGGACGGACCGTTCTGCCTGCCCCTGGGGTATCCGGCAAGTCTGAGAGACAAGGAGGGCCGTTGTATCAGGCAGGAGGTACGTGGCGGGTAGTAACATTTGGGGGCGTGAAATAAATCCTCATCTTTTGGAGTTCATTGCTTTCTGAAGAAAATCTTTATTCCTGCAATTCATGTGACTTCGTTACTAAAATCCAGCTATTAAAAACACTTTTTTTCTGATAGAAAAGATTATTCTTTACATGAATCAATTACTCTCTCTACTCAAGTCACCTTGGGCAAGAATGTAATGAATAATTGTAAGATGGGAAGGTCAGAAACAGCAGAGAACAAAATTCTTTCCATGGCTGAGAATTAACTAGACTAGGATTCATGCCATTTGTGATCTGAACGAGCACCATGGAAACACTGATGCGAAGATTCCACTTCGGCCGGCCCCCGTGCTCTGAGGCCGCAGGGATTTCGGATGAATGGAAGGACCTTGCTGGCTGGAAGTTACCAGCTGCTCCCCTCGGCCAGGCACCCCTGGTTGGTTTCCCTTTGTGCTCTGGGCACCGTCTCGCCTGCTGGATGCAGAGAAGGGGTGGAAGTGATGCCTGTAGCTCTTTGGTCGTTGACAGGCCAGGACTTGCGCATCAGAGCTCTGAGTCATCCTGGACTTCGCCCGCATCAGAGCGCCGAGGGGCAAGGTCACAGCGCAGCATGCTGAGAAAATAATGGCAGTTAACATTTTAAGAAATAAAAGACAACCCCTATTAAGAACGTCATTAACAGCAGCCACCACAACTGAATAAAGCGCTACGACCGTAAGCTCATGATGAAGGCGCCCCCTTTCCTTCTGGGAGGGACCCTGCATAGAATACCAGGGCTGCATAGTGTCTGCAGTGAGGACCCTTGGAAACAGCCGATTCCCGGTGGTGCTCACGTAGCCTTCTCCCCACGCCTTTACTGAAGCAGACCCCACCGCTGGCACAGAGCCCCGAGAGCTGAATTCAAAGAGCGCATTTTTTTTTCATTGAGGTGTAGTTGATTTACAATGTTGTGCTTCTGGTGTACAGCATAGAGGGTCAGCTATACATGAGTACAAGTACTCTTTTCCATTATAGGTCATTACAAGCTACTGAATATAGTTCCCTGTGCTCCACAGTAGGTCCTCGTTGTTTATCTACTTTCCAGATAGTACTGTGTATCTGCTAATCCCAGACTCCCAGTTTATCCCCCCTACTTTCCCTTTGGTAACCATTTGTTTTCTATGTCTGTGAGTCTGTCTGTTTTGTAGATAAGTTCACTTGTGTCATTTTTCTTTTAGATTCCACATATAAGTGATAGCCTATGATATTTGTCTTTCTCTGTCTGACATACTCCACTTAGTGTGATCATCTCTAGGTCCATTTATGTTATTGCAAATGGCATTTCGTTACTTTTTAGGGCTGAGTATAAATCTCATGTCTTTATCCAGTCATCTGTCCACGGACATTCAGGCTGTCTCCATGTCTTGGCTGTTGTAAACAGTGCTGCTATGAACATCGGGGTGCATGTGTCTTTTCAAATTAGAATTTTCTTCAGATATATGCCCAGAAGTGAGATTGCTGGATCATACGGTAACTCTAATTTTAGTTTTTTAAGGAATCTCTGTACTGTTTTCCAATGGCTACACCAAATTACACTCCCACCAGCAGTGTAGGAAGGTTCCTTTTTCTCCACACTGTCTCCAGCATTTATTGTTTGTGGACTTTTTCACGATCGCCATTCTGACCAGTGTGAGATGACACCTCATTGTAGTTTTGATTTGCATTTCTCTGATAATTAGTGAAATTCAGCGTTTTTCCATGTGCCTATTGACCATCTGTATGTCTTTATTGGAGAAATGTCTATTTAGGTCTTCTGCCCATTTTTGATCAGCTTTTTGTTGTTGTTGTTATGGAGTTGCATGAGCTGTTTGTATATTCTGGAGGTTAAGCCCTTGTCAGTCACATTGTTTGCAAGTATTTTCTCCCATTTTAAAGGGTTATCTTTTTGTTTTTCTTATAGTTTCCTTTGCTGTATAAAAGATTATGTTTAATTAGGTCCTATTTGTTTATTTTTGCTTTTATTTATTTTGCCTTGGGAGACTGACTTAGGAAAACATTGCTACACTTTATGTCAGAGTGTTTTTCCTGTATTATCTTCTAGGGGATTTATGCTGCCCTGTCTTATATATTTAAGTCTTTAAGCCACTTTGAGTTTATTTTTGTGTGTGCTGTGAGGGAGTGTTCTAGCTTCATTGTTTTACATGCTGCTGTCCAGTTTTCCCAACATCACTTGCCAAAGAGACTGTCTTTTCTCCATTGTATGTTCTTGCCTCCTTTGTCAAAGGTGAATTGACCATATGTGTGTGTGGTTTTTTCCCTCAAAGAGCACATTTTAGTCCCAGTCTTGTGACCTCCTTGACCTGGTGCAAACTGGGAGCATTGCATCACTCGGGGTCCAAGCTGGGAAAATATATTGATCTTAAAACAGCTTAACTGATGAGTGTTTAATGAAGAGTCTACAAAAAGATTATGCACAGGGCCCAGGGAAAACATTAAGAGGTGGCCAGGCCCCAGGTACTGGCAACACCAGGAAGCAAGTGGCAAAGCACGGTCATCATGTTCCAGCCTTAGCACCTCTTGTCTCTGGCCTGTGCCAACCGCTGGCCGGACTCTACCTGGAGTTAAAGGCACAGGCGCCGATAAGTGTAATCGGTCCCAGGCAGCCTCCCGGCTCGGAGGAGGTGCAGAAGGGTGGACGCGGGTTTTGGGTGCGATGTACACCCTCCTCGACTCCCCAGCCTTCGGGCTGCCCTTTTCCACCGCCCTCTTGGTGTCTTCTTCCTCTGCTGGTCCGTAAGTGGAGCCTTTCCCCAGGGTTCTGCCCTCACCCCTCTGCTCCTGCCCCCCTTCCCTCAGGGAAGTGTGTCCGCGCTGTGAGGTTAGCTGATCCCTCTCCACCTGTGTCCCGGCACAGCCCTGTTTATAGAAGCCCCCAGCACAACACACTAAATCTAGTTGCACCTCCTACCTCTAACCTCACTGCTTTGACATCGGTCTTTGGTGGGAGTTATCCTCACGTCTGCCTTCTCCTCTATCCCCACCTCCAATGAACCACCAAGTCCAATGAAGGATCCTGCCCCAGACCCTGCACTGCCATCCCCAGGTGCCGCTTTTCTCTCTGAATTCCTGCCACTGCCTCCCAGTTGGTCCTGCAGACACGAGGCTCCTCCAAGAAATGCAGCCTGTCAGTGCACGGTCACATGTTTTCTTTTTCCTAAAGCACATCTGAACAGCTCGCAACATACATCATGATGTACACTCAGAGAATAGCATCTGGGAAGAGTTAAAACAACAGACAAAATGGTGGTTATTTGCAACATAATTACAAAACAGGAATTAGACTGAAAATAAAAGTGCAGGTCCTCATCAATTCTAAGATTCATGAGATGGAAGATAAAAACCTAAATATCAAGAGCTGTGTTTGAAGCTTTGGGAGGGTGGCTGAGAGCTGGATTGGCTGACACCCACGTGGTCCTCCTGAAGGAATAGCTTAGCACTACTGCTCACCTAATGCTAAGCTTGTGGGAGGAAGAACTTAAATGTTCAGCAAAAGATACTAGTAGGATGACTCCTGTGCCCAGACGCAGACTGGGGTAGAGAAAAGACTTGTACTCGGGTCTTCCGGCTGGGCTAAAGTTTAAGGAGATTTTACAAGTCTCTCCCTGCCTTCCTCAGGAGGGAGAGGTGTAAATAACTTGTACAATTCCTTGTTTTAACTACCTGGGGAGCTTTTTCCTGATGAAGAGGCACCCAGCCCAGGGTCCTTCTCCATGCATTTATTGCTGATCTGGAAGAGCAAGGCCGGAGAGTCGCCATGGAAACCATCATTGGAGGCATGGACAACACCTCTATTTGAACCAGAAAAAAATGCATCCGGGCATTAAACAATGGCTGGCATCGGAAGTCCTGGCCAGGACTCCCTCACCTTCCTCCCTCCTGCACCACCTCAGCCTTGGTCTCCTCCTGACCCAGTCCTCACCTCATCAATTACCTGGTCTCCTGGCAACCACTTTCGGCATCTCCCAGGCACTGTTCTTCAACAGCCTGTAGGTGCTTCAAAAAGCAAATCATATCAGTCATTCCATCCCTGGCTTGGCCCGCAGAGCCCGCCCTGCCGACTTCTCTGAAGTTGTCCCTCTCACCTGCTTACCGCCCCAGCAGGCAGAGCAGGTCTTCCTTATGCAGTTCAGCCCAGTGCTCCCTGCCTCAGGGCATGTGCACCCAGCATCCCTCAGCCCAGAACATCCCAGGAGTGAGCCATGCTTTTCTCTTTTGTTCATCCTAATATTCTTAATCCCTAACTGAATCCTGGCAACTGTGGCGCTGGAAGCATAAAGGCAGTAAGAATGCACAGGGCTGTGAGAAGTGGCAATGATCAGGCTAAAACCAATAGGTGGGAGGGTTTGGCTCACTCAGTCATGAGGAAGTGCCTGAGACCCTGGCGGTCCAAGGACAGGTAGGAGAAGGTAAAGGTTTCCAACCACATCAGTGCTGAGCAATGGTAATGCCTGTCAGCTGAGGTTTAGTAAGAGGGGTCCATCTGCACACAGAAGTTTCTAGTTTTTTTAATATTTTTTTATTGAAGTATAGTCAGTTGGCAATGTTGTGTCAATTTCTCGTGTACAGCATAATGCTTCCATCATACGTATACGTACACATCTCAAGATAATAAAAGCTGTTTATGACAGACCCGCAGCCAGCACAACACTCAAAGGTGAGAAGTTGAAAGCCTTCCACTAAAACCTGGAGCAAGACAGGTGCGCCCACTCTCCCCACTTCTGCTCACACAGCACCGGCTTCTAGTTTCACAGCTGATGATCGTGGTGATATCCGGCAGGTGTCCTTGGACGCTCGTCTCCCTCGCTGGCCTGAACTTGAGAGAACAAAGGTCTTATTCCTCGTAATCTTCACAGCAGTGGGGACTGGTGCGTAGGCCAAGAGTAACAATCGTTTCATTGATTCCTCAGCTGCGCTGCAGCTTTATGACTTCATGTGTTAAATTCAGATAGCTTCTCTATTTTGAGCTGGTCACCTAAATCAGAGTCTGCTTGTAAAAGGACACCTGAAATGTGGGTGGGAAACACCACCTCCACTTCTCAGGGAAGCTCATGGATGATAAGAGCCCAGCAGACAAAGAGGCACCGGACGCAGGCAGTGCACCTGTCACCTGGCCCAGGTGCTGGACCGGCACATCCAGACGCCGCAGTGCCGCCCTGGAGCTCCGAACCCCCTGAAGCGTGAAGCCGGGGTGTGAAGCGGGCGGCCTCGAGTCGCTCAGGAGGGGCATTATTAGCGGCGCCTGGCTAACAGGAACGTGACGGGGAGTGTGCCAGCTAGTCTCATTAGCATAGCCTTTTATTCTGGTCAGGACTAGAACAATTAATCACGCGGGCTATAACCCAGACTTCCAATTTCCATGGCGCTATCTGTTAATTTTAAATTAATGCTGTGCCCCTTGTCAATGAGCCCGAGGTGCTTTATAATAAGAGAATAAACATAAGTAAAAAATATAAGAACATTCTTGGCATCCAATTTTCTCTTAAATGAGTGCATGATGAAGCCAACTTCCAGCTCTGGTTTAAAACTGAAAGCAGAGATGCACTGAGAAGAAAGAGCTCTGGGGAGGGGAGGGACCTCCGGGAGGGACCTCCGTCTCCCGCCAGCCTCTGTCAGCAAAGAGCTCTCTGGTCGTGAGTGAGCTGGTCCCGCCCTCCACACCTCGACTTCTTTCTGTCAGAGAAAAGCATGAATGGCCTTCTTCCCTCCTGGGTTTTGTCAGCATCTTGTGTGATCACAGGTGGTGCACAGGTGGAGGTCCTTGCGAAAATAGATGGCACACTCCGACGGGGAGGTGGAGGAGTGCTTCGTTCCAGAGATGTGGGCAGGAAGCAGAGAGCTCCGAATGGCGCAGTGCCTGGTTCTAAGCGGTCGGGGCACAGGAGTCAGGAACCTGGGGTAGAGAGACCGAGTGGAGAGGGACACTGGCAAAAGCTGGGACCAACAGTGGTGAGTCAGACAGCCCGTGACAGCCCATGTGTGTGTCGAGGTGCCAGGAGTAAACACCCTGACCCCATCCTGCCCCTCCCTCTGGAGCGACCAGTGATCTTCCTTGGATGAAGACAATTGGGGAGGCGGAGGGCAAGGAAGCTTGTCGACACAGCTTATAAAAGTCAGACTCCTGGAGCAAATGAGAAATGTCCAGTGAAATCACTTTAAAAAAAATGTGACATAGAAGGGATTTTTTTAAAAATTGAAGTATAGTCAGTTTACAGTGTTGTGTCAAATTCTGGTGTATAGCATAATGTTTCAGTCATGCATAAACATGCATATATTCCTTTTCATATTCTTTTTCATGATAGGTTACTATAATATATTGAATATAGTTCCCTGTGCTGTACAATAGAACCTTGTTCTTTATTTCATATATAGTAGTTAGTATCTGAAAATCTCAAACTCCCAGCTTACCCCTTCCCACTTCCCTTCCCCTCCAGTAATCGTAAGTTTGTTTTCTATGTCTGTGGGTCTGTTTCTGTTTTGCAAATAAGTTCATTTGTGTCTTTTTTTTTTTCTTTTAGATTTCCCATATAAGTGATATCATATGGTTTTTTTAAAGGGATTTTTTTAAACCTCCCAGTTTGAACTAAGAGATAAGAACCAAGTAGGGAAAGTCTATGATTTTTTGAGCATGGGTGAATTCTTCCATTCAAAGAACTTTTGCAGTTTGAAGACATGTTATGATCAGAACGTATATTCTTATTCATCTTACACAAGGGGACCTTGCTGTCATAAAACCACATGGCACCTGGCTCTGGGAACAAACGGGGTGCTGTCAGAGTCACCCCTGTGTGAGGATCAGTGAGTGGGAGCCTGCTTTCCCAGCAAGACTCCTTCCAGGACAGATAGCACATTTGCCCCCACGGCGGGAACAGGCAACAGAACGCAGGGCAGACCTTACCTATAGAAGGAGGTCCTCTGTCAGGAGGACCACCTGCCTCCCTGGGCAGTGGGACTCCCCGCTCCAGCTTTGAGGACTGATCCGATTGACATGATAGTGAAAACTTGCAGTTAATGTAAAAGAGCATCTCATTTAAACAATTATATTTTAGGAAGTTTCTTGGAAAGTGAATTCTGGTGCAGAAAATATTGTTTGCCTCACTTCTGCATCTTGTTACAGCTGAGTTACATCCTTGGAGAAGAAAACAAACCCAACAGTACAGGAGATGGGCTATCAAAATGCTCCTCCATCCTTCACCTGTAGGGAAAAAAATCCCAGACACTCCTCAGATGTAATCACAGAAGACGAGCGAAGAGGTCATTGGCCGTCCTCACACCTCCCACCCCGGAGCAAATTGTGCCTTGTGCCATCACAGCTAAGACATTAGGAGAGACTAGACCCCTAGTTGACCCCAGTCTCTTTAAAGAGCACGTGAGGAAGTCGGACATGGGACACCTGGAATCCTGCCTAATTAGGAAGTAATGTCTATTTGGTTCTTGCACATGGATTTCAATGCTCCTGAGATGGAAACATGCTGGCACTTTACTATAAAAGAGCCTACGTTCTTCTAAACTATGCTATGAAACTGTAAAGACTATAAAATAGATGAATTACAACTTTGTGCAGAGA
Source organism: Camelus ferus (assembly GCF_009834535.1). Lineage (NCBI taxonomy): Eukaryota > Metazoa > Chordata > Mammalia > Artiodactyla > Camelidae > Camelus > Camelus ferus. Next base: position 3,908,889 of record NC_045698.1, on the reverse strand, counting down.
AGTCCACACAGAATAGCTGTTGCCTCAGTAAGTGCCTTGAGATCATCTTCATCTCGCACTTCAAGATGCATGATTCGAGCCTCGGTGAGATCCATTCCTAACTGCCCAAGACGGGCAGGACGCTGTGACCACATCCCCATTTTCCTGTCCACACCTGAAGGACAGGAAGGCTGGCACTGGTGTGACGGTGAAATGCCTGGGGCCCATGGACCATTGTCAAGAGGATTTGTCCATGTCAGCACATTCTAATAGGGCCCAGCTCTTAAACTAATCTCTACCCAAGCGTAACGGGTACGCCGGAGTAACAACTAAGCTCCACTAAGCCTTCATCCGTGTGTGCGTATCAGTTACCCGTTTCTGGGTAACAAATTGCTGCAACCTCAACAGCTGAAGACAATAATATTTTAAAATTTTCTTTGATTGAGATTTAACTGATACACAAAAACTTGTACATGTGTTTAATGTGCACATCTTGGTGAGTCTGGAGACACACATACACCCATGATTTCTACCACATCCAGGGCACGTTCTTGTGTTCTTTTGTGGTTTTCTTTTTTGGGGGGGGGGGGTAAGAAAATTTAATGAGGTTTATCTTCTTCATGTGATTTAAAGTGCACACTACTGCATTCATTCAGCAGTAATGTATCATCCACAGTTTCTGTGGTCAGGAGTCAGGGCACAGCCCACTGACTGTGTCCTCTGCTGATGGTCACAAGGCTGTGAAGTGTTGGCCAGAGGTGAGTTCTCATCTAGAGGCTCAGCTGGGGAAGGGTCCACTTCCAGGCTCCCCAGGGTGTGGGCAGAATCCACTCCTTGAGGCTGTGGGATTGAGGGCTCTGGCTTCTCACTGGCCGTCAGCTAGAGTTTCGCCCTCAGCTCTTGGCAGCACAGCCGCTTACCTCCTCAGTCAGCAAAGGAGCTTGTCCAGAGCCAGCCTGCTAAGGCTGTTTTAGGCAACATGACAGAATCCCAGAAGTGGCCTTTGCCGTGTTTGCTTGTTGAGAAGGTAGTCACAGGTCTCACCTGGACTCGGGGGCATAACTACATTTCTGCAGGGGATGAGGAGATGCCTTAGAAGTCTTGCCTCTGCAAAAAGTCCTCTAGAAACCCTACAGTGAAGCCCCACCCTCATGCAAGTAATCACCTGCCTTGTATGATTTATTTCCACACATTTTTCTGAAAGAAAAGATTATCTATACCAGAAGGGTTTGGGTAGGAGCATGTTAAAAAACAATGAGTCCTGTGAGAGAAGCCAGTATCTCACACACACACACACACACACACACACACACACACACTCCTGATTCAGCACATAGTGACAAGCTGAGCAGGTGTAATGTTGGAGAAGTCCCATGCGGACAGGAGTGGGCTCTTCCTTGCACCCCGACCACACTCAGTCTCTGGCTGGGAGCAGCCCAGGCTGGATCCATAGGGTGGGAACCAGGGCTGTTTGCCAACTCTGCTCCCTTTGTGGTCTCCCAGCGGCAGGTTCTTGAAGAAGGTCTGAACGCCTCCACCCCAGCCCCATCCCCTGCCCTGCTGGGCCCCCGGGGGGGACGGAGCCAGCACGCAGAGCCCACGTCTCTGCACACTAAAGGGGTTACTTGCATTTCAGGTGCTATTTCTTTTACCTTAGACATTCCACTAGGTTACTTAAAATGCACTTTAATTTTCAAGGCTTTGACTAGGCAATGCTTTGAAAGTTTTGCTTTATAAAATTGGGAGTTCACTTTCAGTTTATTTCCAAGCTTCCCAGAATAGAGGATCTCAGGCAGGGAGAGGCTGTTACTTAGTTTTCAAATCTGCAGGATCGTTTCACGGGAAAACTAGATGAGACTCCCACTGGGAAGTAGAAGCTGGGGAATTTCACTTTCTTGGTGTTTTCTTGGGTTTCATTTTGTTATTTTGGTCTTGGGATTACCTAACATGTAATTCGCAGGTTTCTCTTATCACATACATGTTCTTATATACATTCTATGTGTGTGTACACATATCTATAAAGGCAGAGATGAGGGAGACATACACACATGTATGATATATGATCTATATTCAGTTTATTTCTACATAGATGCATATGTATGCACTTATGTGTGTATTTTTTTGAATTTTTAAAAATTTTAAATTTTAAGTTGGAAGGAAGAGAAATGGAAGAAAACAACTACAGATGCCTCAAAACCATGCTTCTAAGGATGTCAATCTCACTGATAGAACAGACTATAATGAGTTATTTTTCCACCTAAATGAAAGATGGTAAAAATTATGTGTGAAAGAACAACTCTGAAGGCAAGGCTTCGGCATTTACAGATAAAAATTTTTAGTGAAAATGTCATCACCTGAATGTACATTTTCATTAAAACAGTGGCATGCTTTGCGTGGACCAGCCAGTGGATGATGGCTTATTTACCCCCCGCAGGAACTGTAGGCAGCAGGTACTGTCCGTGTCTCATTTTGGTAGTTAGGGACTCAAGGTCTTAAGAGATGGAACTTGCCCCAAGCTACATGGTCCAAAGGTTTAGTGTTTTCCCTCTGTTTTTAGTTCGGTTTATTTGCGAGTATATGAGATGATAGACACCTAGGTTTTGCAGAATAGAAGCTGGCTGCAAGGGTGCTAATCATGAAAGCAGTCTAAAACACTTTCAGTGCCTTCACTGTTTTAAACAGCGTTCCAAAATTAAATTCAAAAACAACCTATGAAAAGCTGAAGGTAATAATATGGTTGATCTACTGCTTCTACCCTTCATGTTTTCCCTCTTGAGTGAGGAGAGCTGGTCTTTGCACATGTTCGCAGGACATATTAGCAGATTAGGGGTCAGAGTGAGAAGTTGTGCCTTTTTTTTTTTTTTTTTTTGCATAATATAAGAGCTGTTGGGGCAAAAGTAAGCAATTGGTGCTGACGCGGCCACAGCCTGCTTCTTTGGGACACTGTATACATCTGGATGGTGGGGTCAGTCAAGAGAAGAGCTTCCTGTCACACATGTGCAGGATCCTGTACCACAGGAGAACAGCACCACCAGCGATGTTGTGCTGGTCGGGTGTAGCTGCCGCTCAAACTGAACAGAGCAGAGCTCATGAAACTGTCATCCCAAATCAATTCCATCTGAGGGGAAATTTGGGTCCTGTGTGGAGAGAACGTGAAAGGTGGTGCTGAGACCCGGCCTTGAAACGGCACTTGGAATGGTTTTCCCATGTGATAAGTCTGGTTCATGTCAAGGGGTGCACCGTGTTTGGTGGAAACTGAGGAGCTTATGACCCCACGTTGCTGATCCCTGCATCGCTTCTTACTGATGCCCGTCTAATGCAGGGCTCTGATGGCCTCCAAATGATAACACAAGCTTCAGTCTGAAATGCCAGAGGCGTGGGGCTCTCCCGAGCTTATTTTAAAGACACCAAACTCATTCTTTCTGGAGTAGAATAAGCCACAGTTTGAGGAACCAGGCTCTGACTCAGGGACTCATATTTAAACTAATGGTTCTGAGTCCGACTAAAGAGGCTGGTTTGGGAAAGACAAGACCTTCAGCCTCACTTGGGAAAGCCCATCCTTAAGTGGAGAAAGCCATCCTCACACAGCTGAAGCATTCTTTTTTTTTTTTTTCCAACTTGATTGAAATATAATTGACATATAACATTGTGTAAGTCTAAGGTGTATAATGTGATGATTTGATGCATGTATATATTGTGGATTTATTATCACAGTAAGGTCAGTTAACACATCTTATACAACATAAGTTTAATTATATTACCCAATATAAACATTTTTGGGGGGGAGTGGTGATAAGAACATTTAAGATCTACTCTCCTAGCAACTTTCAGGTATACTAAATTGTTAGCCTATAGTCACCACGCTATATATTAGATGCCTGGGACTTACTCATCTTATAATTGGAAGTTTGTACCCTATGACCAACATCTTCCCATCACCCCCCAGCCCCCAGCTCCTTGCAATCACCAAACTACTCTTGTTTCTATGAGTTCACCTTTTTTAGATTCCACATGTAAGTGACATCACATAGTATCTGTCTTTCTCTGTCTGACTTACTTCACTTAGCTTAAAGCCTTCAAGGTCCATTCATGTTGTCATAGATGATGGAATTGTCTTTTTATGGCTGAATAATATTCCATTGTATTAATATTATACATTTTCTTCATTCATTCATCTGTCAATGGACATTTAGGTTGTTTCCATGCCTCAGCTTTGTGAATAATGCTGCAATGTAGATGGGGGCACAGGTATCTCTTAAAGATAGAGATTTCATGTCGTTTGGATATATACCTAGAAGTAGGGCTGCTGAATCATATGGAAGTTCTATTTTTAATTTTTTGAGGACCCTCCATACTGTTTTCCACAGTGGCTGCAGCAATTTACATGTTTATCAGCAGTGCCCAAGGGTTCCCTTCCCTCTGCATTCTCACCAGCACTTGTTATTTCTTGTCATAATGATCTTTCTAACAGGTGTGGAGCGATATCTTGCTGTGGTTTTGGTTTGCATTTCCCTGGTGAATGATACTGTTAAGCGTCTCTGATATTTCTGCTGGCCAGTTGTATGTCCTCTTTGGAAAATTTTCTGCTCATGTCCTTTGTTCATTTCTGATTAGATTATTTGCCTTTTTGCTTTTGAGTTGTATGAGTATAATATATTTTGGATATTAACCTCTTATCAGACATATGGCTTGCAAATATTTCCTCCCATCTCATAGGTTGTCTTATCATTTTACTGATTGTTTCTCTAGCCATGTAGAGGATTTTTTAGTTTGACATAGTCCCATTTGTTTATTTTTTCTTTTGTTGCTCATGCTTTTGGAATCATATCCAAAAAATCATTGTCAAGACCATGTCCAGGAGATTTTTCCATGTGTTTTAATCTAGGAATTTTAAGGTTTTGGGCCTTATATTTGTCTTTAATCTAGTTCAAGGAAAATTTTGTGAAGGATATAAGATAGTGGTTCAGTTTCATTGTTTTACATGTGAATATATGGTTTTCTCAATATCATATATTGAAAAGGCTATCACTTCTCCATTGAGTATTCTTGGCTTCCTTGTCAAATATTAGTTGACCATATATGTGTAGGTTTATTTCTGAGGAACTCAGTTCTGTTCCATTGGTCTATGTCTGTTTTTATGCCAGTACTAATCTGTTTTAATTCCTACAGCTTTGTAGTATAGTTTTAAATCAGGGAGTACACCATCCCCAGCTTTGTCCTTCTTTCTCAGGATTGCTTTCCTATTCAGTCTTTTGTTGTTCTATACAAATTTTGGTGCTGTTTGTTCCGTTTCCTGAGAATAATGCCATTAGAATTTTGGACAAGGATTGCATTGAATTCATAGATGGCTTTGGGTAATGTAGACATTTTTATAACATTAATTCTTCCAATCCATGAACATGGGCTATCTTTCCATTTATTTGTGCCTTCTTCCATTTCTTTCATCAATTTCTTACAGTTTTCAATGTACAGATCTTTCACCTCTTTGGTAAAATTTATTCCTATATATTTTATTGTTTTTGATACTACTGTAAATGAGATTTTTCCTCTGTATTTCTTTTTCAGAGAGTTTAATGTTAGTGTATAGATACATGACCAATTTTGTATGTTGATTTTGTGTTCTACAACTTTACTGAATTAGTTTATTAGTTTTGTTTTTTGATGGAGTCCTTTAGCATTTTCCATATATAAGATAATGTGATTTATAAACAGAGAAAATTTCACTTCTTATTTTCTGATTTAGATGGCTCTTACTTATTTTTCTTGACTAATTATTCTGTAAGGACTTCTAGGACTATGTTGCATAAGTGTGATGAGAGTGGGCATCCAGGTCTTGATCTTGACCATAGAGAAAAATCCTTCAGACTTTCATAATTAAGTATGAATTATCTGTAGGCTTGTCATATGAAGTCTTTATTATGTTGAGGTATATTCCTTCTGTATCCAATATGTTGAAATTTTATTATGAACGAATGTTGGATTTTGTCAAATACTTTTTCTGCATCTATCCACCAGATGATCATATGATTTTTGTCTTTTATTCTATTAATGGGGTGAATCACATTTGTTGATTTGAATATGTTGAACCATCTTTGCGTACCAAGGGGGATTCCCAATTGATCATAGTGTGTGATTCGTATTGTAATATGCTATTGAATTTTGCCTGCTACTATCTACATTTATTAGGGATATTGGCCTATAGTTTTATTTTCTTGTAGTATCCTTAACTGGGTTTAGCTTCAGGAAAATCTCCATTTCTTTGGAGTCTATTACTGGAAAATTATTGTATTCATTGGTGGTGTCAATTTTCCTTGATTTTTTTATGTTCCTTTAAGTCTTGTGTTGTCTTCACATTTGAAAAAATAATCACCATCCCCATTCCTTTACTGATGGGCTCCAGAAAGAAACACCTTCTGTTAGCCCTGCTAGGGACTCTGAGGCTTTCTTAGAGCCTCTCTATGGAAACACCTCCTCTGTACTTTTTGTTTTCACTTGGGGGAGGTTCTTAAGATTGGACACCTTCTCTCTATCCAGCAGAGCCAGGCTGCTTGGTGCTGACAGCCTCCTATCTGCTTTCTTTAGGGCAGTGTCGAATGTTCAAGTTTGTGTGTTTTCTACAGATTCTACAGATTCAGGCTGGTTTCTGTAGGCGCCTATGAGCCACCTGCAAAGGCTCGCTCTCACCGTCATCAGGGGCACACACAGGGAGCCAGCCGTGGGGTAAGGGTAAGCGTGGGCGAGGCACACAGAGCCTGGGGGTGTCTACAGGCCAGCTGGGGGAATGTGCAGATGAACGGTCCCCAGAGGCTCATGTGTGGGCTTTCTGATGAAGCCTGCAGAGTGGTTAGTAGGGTCTGCATCCCTCTGATGCCATCCAGAGCCCAGGCTGCTGTTCTCACAGCTGCCCCCATGGGCAAGCTGTGCAGCATAGCTCAGTATTCTGGAGGGGATGGGAAAGAAGTGGGCAGCGTCCCACTCGGACTGGGGAAGCCAGGCACTTCCTCACACACCCACTTTTCACATGGGAGACATCGTGGGCCCAGGAGGCCTCTCTTGACCCCAGGCTGCTGCCTTGAAAGAGGGGTGATGTGGATGGAGTGAAACTGTTCCTCCTACTCTCTTCAATGTGTCCAGTCTTGGATTTTGTGTGTGTGTGTGTGTGTGTGTGTGTGTGTGTGTGCTCCAACTGTGTGCTGGAACTTCTCTGCTGGACTTCCACAAAAGCACTCTTATCCATGGGTGACTGTCAAAATTGGTGTTATTTGTAAAGAAGACAGTACAGAAATCCTATTCCACTTCAGAGAAGTTTGACATATTCTTCATAATGGCTGAGAATAACAGATCCAAGCCAATTTCATGATTCAACCAATTCAACAGAGACAGAAAGAGCGATAGTAGAGGAAGTCACAGGTGCTCGACATAAAAGATTTAAATTGCAATAATCAGTCAAGTAGGGCGTGGTTTTTACAAACACAACCTGCCTTTAATTGCTAGGAGAGTGGAGAGATCCAAAAGTTAGGAAAAGGGGCAAATATAAGATCAGGAAAGAAGCGGCATGTAACGTTGAATACTGAAGATGGGGTAGGGTGTTACGCATGTCCTCAATTCCAATAAAGTAAAATTACATGTTTGTCTTGGAAAGTACTAGGTTGATACCATCTGAAGGAGAACATTGAATAGCCAAAGTCTGGGGCCCAGAGGAGTCAGACTGCACTTTCAGAGAGCAGCTCCACTCCTGGGCACCTGAGCCTACGGTCCGAGCATGACATGCGCTGGCACTTGGCCTCAAAGTCTGCCCACAGGGCCCATGGTGCGTGATGCATTTTTATTTTATTTTAGGTAGGGGCACATTGTCATCTTTAGGAATTGTTTGCATAAGACTCATTCCCCATGTTATCTTAGTCAGTGATCATTTACTTTACAGCAGTTCTTATCTCAAATAATGCTACACGTTCTCCCTAAAAAGCTAGGGTTAACTGGCAACTTATGTGGATTTGGATCCATGGATTTTGCCACACTAGATGCCACAGACGGAACAGGCTTTCCTACAATTAAGAAATAGTTCAAATCCTGTGTTCACGGAGGTTCTAAAACCAGGAGGAAGGCAGCCCAGCCCAAAGCTTGAGGTGAGCCGAGAGCTAGCGCTTCTGTCCTTATTTCACCGCTAAGCCCTGGACAAAGGAGGACAACCACACAAGGAAAAGCCAGGGGTCACGTGAAACCCCAGGCCCCTTACCTCGAAAATGGCCAGCCTGTGAATATTTGAATAACAGAGACAAGCATCGCAACAGCAGGAGGAAGTCTCAGGGAAACTCTCTATTTATAAACTAAGTAGAAAATGCATCTATTTCATGATCATTTTAGCGTCTCAGGTGAATGCTTGTTTCCATGAATATCTCAGAGTCCTTTCAGTTTTCCTACATTCACTTACCCATTCTGCAATGTAAGCTGTCTTTTTTATGGTGACAGCGAGCTTTCACAAGAGGGAGCAGGCACTTTACTCTTGGAGTGACCTTTAGGCTAAATTTACAGGGGATAGAAGTCCAGGTGGGAAGCACAGGCCCCTCTTCAATTTCAAGGCAATTCCAATTCCAATGAGGCCGACCACGAGTTAGACACATTCGCCCTGTCTGTTTACTGCAAACCAAGCTCCAAGTCTCTGAGATAGAATCAACCTGGTTCTCCCTAACATGTTAGCAGGGAAAACTGCTGGATCAACAGTCTGATTCTTATTGAAGGCCTACACTTGGCAGGACGCTGCAACACTGTCCCTGTTGGGTTTGTTTTCTAGAACTGGTCACCTGGCAGATGCCAGTGTGGGCTGCCTGTGTTTGGTATCAGGGCAGAGATTTCTGGGAGGTTAGCTGGAGCCCCCTAGTTTCAAGCACATCATGCAGGCACCAAAAAAACGAGGTGTCTGGTCAGAAGACACTTCAAGTCCTCAGGCAACTTCCCCACTGCACGCTGTCCAGTTCTACAGCTCCAGATAAAAATGACAGTGAATTACAAGATAGATTAAAAGAGCATACCTTCACTCAAAACAAGATGAGCATCTTTGTGAAGTAGATTCAGGATCAATATGAGGTGTTGAGCAGGAGCTAAAATGCAGACCTCCTCAGAGTCAGATGGGTGACCGATCCTGAGGGGCAGTGGGTCAGAGGCCTCTGTGAGCAGGGACAGAGTGAGACTCACTTACCTGCTGTAAACCTGCAGTGCTGGGGGGGTGTGTGTGCAGGGGATGCTGATACGACAGTTCTGAACTCGACACCTGGTGGGCACGGAAGCTACAGTGATAACTGTGTGCAAACAAGGAGAGGAAACTGAAACACACCACACAAATACTCATACACACACTACACACAATGCACACGCACTATACACACCACATACAGCACACACACCACACACACACCATGTGCACCACATACAACACCATGCACACACATACACACAACATAACACACACAACACACCCACACCATACACAGAACTTTTCTTGAGATGTTCTTAGGAACCAAAGTCCCCATGCACTTGAAGAAGAACAATTCTATGGGTGTTTGAACTTCACAAACTTGACCGAAGGAAGCAGTCATTCCAAAGAAAATGCAAGTAACGGAACAGTCTTCCAAAAGGAGGACTGTCGTCCAAAGAAGCCGTAGTAAGAAAGATAAAACAAAAAGTCAGATACAAGACAAGCAGACAGAGATTGTTTTAAAGGACAATTAAAAAGTATAAACAATATAATACCAATAAGATAACTACTGGATAATAGAAGGTCCTTGGAGAATTAGAAGTACCAAAATACTGGACCGAAATACTGAGACAGGAAATACAGAAATGATCCTAAAAGAGATTAAAGATAAACGGAGGCACTCCAACATTCACCTGGGATGAGGGTTGGAAAGAAGGGAGCAGGGAAGGTCTGCAGTTATGACGGTTCAGAAACGCCCTCAGGAGGAAGACAGCTCCCATGTGCGCTCTGAGTGCATGCCAGAGTCAGATTCAACAGGGGACATTTGAAATATTTGTATCTAGGTGTGATATAACGTAGCCCGAAGAGTATCGAAGGTAGAAAGAACCTTATGCCTGCTTTAGAAAGAAGGAAAAAATTAATCTTCAAAGACTGATAAGCTTTTAAATAAATGTTAAAATTAAGCACCACCCAGAAAAAGCAATGAAAGGATTAAGTACACCAATTAAAGGATTTATATCATGCAGCCAGCATGACTGCTAGTGATAAATAAAAACACCACTTTCAAAAATGCAATTCCAAGCACAGTGCCAACGATCCTAAACCGTATACTTGTATCATGACTATGTCTGAGTGCTGTTCACCCAGTGGCTCTCTGTACACTTCAGATCTGCATGAACAGCCCTCATATTTACCCTTTCAGTCTTGCTCTCCCCGCCACCAAACAGCTGTGACCACAGAGCCTCTCTCTCCCCCTCCCCCAGCTTAAGTCCCGCCCAAGAAACTCTTCCATCAGAAAGAACACGGTGTTAGTTGCTTTGCTCTCTTATTTCTGGGGTGCCATTTGCAACCACCAGACAGTATTTGCACACTGTTTGTTATTTCTTTACTTGGCACAACAGCATGTGTCTTCAGGGCAGGAAGAAGACACAATTTGTGTCTGCATCATATTTTGCAAACCTCTATTAGTTCATTAAATGTTAAATAATTATGTACCTGGCTTTAAAATTATTTTATAATTTGCACAAACCTTCAGTGGACTTTTATTTATACATTTAAATGTGTTTTAATGGTACTTAGGGAAGTTGGTGGGCAGACATTTTTGTTGGCCTAGGAACCATGAAACACATTATATTTTTTCCAATGTGAAATGGAACTGTCTCCCGCTTTCTGAAAATTCAGGAATGGTTTAGGCTTGGGTAATGAGAGGCACCTGTGTCTATAATGAAGTCATTCTTGCTGTCACAACAGATTTATTTTCACTTTCTGATTTGAGACGTTGTTGTGCAGCAGTGAAAGAAGATCGTCTACAGAAATCTCTACAATGGGCTCAGCATTGTAAGGGGGCTTCAGGACCCCTTAGTGTGACCCCCTCATGCCCACGTCTTGTCCATCACTGCAAGCCCGACCTTTCCTGGTTCCTGGTCTGGGTGTCATTCTTCTCCATGACTAGAACCCATCCATCCACCCCTACTCTAGTTTCCAAGATCAGTCGTGATGTGAGTGTGAGAATCTGCTCACCAAGATTCAGGAAACTGCTCACTGCAAAAACCCACTCTTCCTCAGCTGACTTAGGTAAGACTCTGGGGTGGCCCCATTTTTCATTCATGAGAAGTCCCAGCACAGACTTCCCAGTCCCCATTCCTTGCCTCCTCAATGTTTAGCTGACTTTGTTGTGCTCACTGACCAGTCTGGACAAGATACCTGAGTCGTCCAAACATCTCTCCTCCCCTCAGGCCTCTGAACTTTGACCCACCCTAGCTGAGCCAGCAGACAGCCCTTCCCAAGAATCAGCAACCTACAAGGAAAGACCTGATTAGCTGCCCCGTGAGGGCGCCCACCCCGACACCCAGGTCCTTGTTGTCCTGTCCACTCCTCTCTACACAAGAGGATGCCTTACTGTCTACTCTTTGAGAAACTTGGCGGTCCTGGGGTCAGAACGTTCTCCCTACAGCAGTACACCCCTCCCTTACTGCAGTAATCCCTATGAACAAGGCTCTCCTTGCTGTTAACCAAGAATTCCAAGAGAGGAGATCTGATTGAAGCCAAAAAAAAAAAAAAAAGCTTTTATTTGAGGTTGGTTTGGACTGCAGCCTGAAACGCACTGAAATGTGTTCCTTAGGCCTACAGAATGGATGAAGCTCATAAAGGCAAAAAAATTTAAAAAACCACATACATTGTCAGAAATTAGAACTGGAGCTCGCGAGAAGGGTGCTTATTAAGCAAGGATTGGTTGGTATTTCAAACGGCTACATATTTGTGAAGCAAAGGGGGCGTTGAAGCTACAAGGTTGTATCTGGCAGCTGCTAGCAGATATCCATTTGAAAATGTCTGGTGGTGACCTTGAGTTTGATACCGTTCAGAAAATTCAAGGTGTCAGCGGTGCAGGAATGTGTCTGAGACCACCTGCACGGTGGCCCTAGGCTCCATGTTGGATGCCTGAACCACAGGTGCCCGACTTTGATTTTTCAAGTGATCTTAAATACGTCACTATTGCCTCAGTCCAGATTGTTTTTATCTAACACCATGCACCCATATCTTTACAACCTAGGCTTGGATCTGAGCTTTTTTCCTGGAAATTCCCCTGGGACCAGAACTTCCTCTGCTGACAGAGACTGTCTCAACCTGTGAAAACTGCAAAATCACTGTTCTCTGACAGCCTCTGACTCAGAGCCCTGTGATGCTTCAGTGTGCTTAACTCCTGTGGCCCCAGCGCACCGTTCCTCCATGACAGTAAATATTCATTAAATCCTGTGCGGAGATTCACAGTGGCCAGACAGGGCTTCCTCCCGTGCCTCATACCCATGGACGTTGCCTGCCTTCAGCCGCATGAATGTGTCTCATCGCAAGTCCAGGCTCCCTAGAGACTTCCCAATCTCACTGCATCTCAAAACATGGGGGGGAAAAAGCATTCATTGCAATACTTCTATTCAAAATAACGAGAAACTACTAAGTGTGGGAAATTCACAAAATCTGTGGATACCAAAACATTGTGCAGGATTTATAACACTGAAACAGATCATGAGCAGTGTAATTGCACTTCCTTAAAGAAATGGACTTTTAAAATTTAGTCCATTTATATGACAAACCTTATAAAACATTTAAACAAGCAGTCTAGATTTTAATGAATCAATACAGTTAGGTCTCAAAAAAAATATGCTGAGTTTAAACATTTCAGCTTAAATTGCTCTAAGGGTTATAAATATTAAATTCCCAATAGATTGGGCTATCTCCCAGATACCAAATATAAAGCAAGTAAGATATTTTGGCAACAACTTTTTCCTGAGATTAATATTTTGTGAATAACTTGAATTATACTGTGATTAGCTCTGTATTAAGATGTGCAATTCTTGTGACCATAGTAAACATCTCCTAAATAATTTCCTCATGCTTGGGAACCATGCACAAACTTTGCTGAAATAATTTAATTTGGAAATCTAAGGTCACCCCAGAAGTAATTTGTACTCATGAGAAACTGATTTTTTTCCTTCGAATTTTTTCCTGATGACTAAAACTAATGTGAGCTTGTGTGGGTAGATAACACTTCACTTTAACTGCAAATATTTCAACCACAGCACCACAGAAGCAGAACAATGGTGTAGAGGACCAGACAGTGGCCAAATACGGTCAAAGCGTCATCGTCTCTCAGCTCTAAGAATCTCTATTCAGATCTCGCTACTTAAGAAATACAGCACCATGTGTCGGGAAGTGTCAGGTGAGGTGTCTGAGACTGCTTCCTGCCCTTCCTGCCCAGTGGACGCTGCCACCTCAGTGACAGGCCACCTTCTAGAGAGAAGGTGTGTGTGTGGCGGAGTAGTGCAGGTGCAGCGCCAGACACCTGGCTGGTCCAAGCTGTAACTGTCCCACTTTCAAACTTTGTGACCATGGCCAGGTCACCTAAAAACAGGTTCCTGCTCATCCTCCTTCATCTGCCAAACAGCCAAGGTGTCCTCTTTGTGCTATCACTATCCTGCTGTCGGATAACACACGCCCAAGCATGCGGGAGGTGGAAAGTATGGCTGACATCAAAGTCATCAACATCACAATCAGAGGAAATGCCTGCACTGGCTGATTCCAGTCCCCACACTTGAAGTAACAGGTGCCACCAGATGGGTTTCATCCCAGTTCAGAGCTCATCATAAAACTATAGGATTGCCTTCCGCCGCATAAAATATGCATTATACTGTAAACCCAGAGTAAAGTGCCATTAAAGACTTGAAGTTTGGCAAACCAAAAAAAAAAAAAAAAGTATTAATGCTTATAACTGAGTGGCAGGGACTGGAGCAGACTTGAATCTGACCTGCAGCCTGAGAAAAACTGCTCCAGCAACTCACAGACTCCTGAGCGAGAAACTAACGCTGCTATAGAAATTCACCAAGATCTGTGCATCATCATCACTGCAAAATGTTACCAACACAGAACTTGGTATCAGAAGGGAGGTGTTGTCCTAACAAACAGAGAAATTACATGGCATTGGCCTCGGTTCTGCGTGTCAATGAGCACTATGGAACTGCAAACTCGCGTAATTAAAAATCAAAGTGGCCTCAGTGTTTTTCATGGAAATAACAAGACCTCATGAATAAAAAGTTATGTTAATTATAACTAATATAGGAAAATATAGGCTAGAAAAATGGCTATCTATGTTAGGTGGTAGCAAAACATTTGGTCAAATTATCATCTTTGATAAAATAAAAGTAGTAAATAATCTGATGAACTGAACTTGTGGGACTAGGCAAAGAGGCTGTGAGGCCAAGTGGTATGTGAGTTCTTTGTCCTGGTTCTGTTTTACCAGGTTCTATGAGAAAGATTTAATCTCAGAAAAGAACTATCCAGTTTCACGTAGAATTAGAGGGAACAGGTGAAATACAAAAATTTCAGATACTGAGGATTTGGAAAAATAAAGCCGTGCTGATGCCCATTTACACTCACACAGGAGGCAGAGCAGACCCCCCACCACACCCACGGCATTTAGAAGCAGTATCACGAGAGAGATGACAGAGCATCCAAGCGTCTTGACATGTTCACAGTGTAAGAAGAGAGAGTCTACTGGACACCCATTTCCCAAACTGCTAGAAACACTGCCTTCCCCTCTCCATAGGCTCAGATTTCTGACTCCAAGAAGTGGTAACGAGGAGCTGCTTCACAGGAATATCCTGTTCCCACCTTGACTCTGGTAGCCCAGTTGCCAATAGGGGTGACATGTCCTTTGCTTTCGAATAGCCCAGCTGCTGCAAGACTACAGGTCTCTGACTTCGTTCTTCGTCTACCCTGACAACGCTCCCAGGCAACCTTCTAGTGCTGGTCTTTTATGCAAACATGAATGTCTGTTCTTTTGCTTTTCCATGAAAGCTTGTGAACCCAAGAATTATGAAAGCATTCAAGGCATGTGACATGTGGTAGCTGGTATGAGGCAGTGATGGACATTCTGGTACTTGAAGAAGGATTGAAGGAAGAATTTTGACATTAAGAAGATACTCTAGTTTATCAGTCCATTTTTACGAAAAACGTTACGTTAAAAAATCAACGGAAACCCACCCCACCCCCCAAAAATCAATGGAAATACCACACCTATCAAAACGGCTAAAATCCAAAAAGCTGACAATATAAACTGCTGGCAAGGACTTGGAACAACAAAAACTCTCATTCAGTTCTGCAGCAAATGAAGAAATCAACATGGTGCGGCCACTTTGGGAATGGCGGGTTTGTAAAGTAGTATAGCTGCTTTGCAAGGCAATTGCCAGTTTGTTGTAAACTAAACATAGTATTACCATACAATCCGGCAATCATGCACCTAAGCATTCACTCAGCTAACCTGAAAATTTTTGTCCACACAGAAACCTGCACATAAATATTTATAGTAGCTTGATACATAATTGCCAAAAACTAGAAGCAGCTAAGATGACCTTCCATAGGTAAATGGGTAAATAAACTGTGGCCCATCTAAGTAACAGAATGCTACTCAGCACTTAAAAGAAAAGAACTATCAGGCCATAAGAAGACATTGGTGAATCTGATAAACAAATTGCTGCATGAAAGATGTCAGTCTGAAAAGGCTGTATGACTCCCATCACGATACATTCTGTGAAAGTAAAACCATAGCGATGATAAAAAGATCTGTGGTTGCCAGAGATTCAAAGAGACAGCAGAATGAGTAGGTGAATTCCAGGGGAAATTTTTAGAGAGATTAAATTATTCTATGTGATACTGTAATGGTGGGTACGTGACATTAAATGCCTGTCAAAACCCATTGAAATTTACAGCACACAGAGTGAACTTTAATATATGCAAATTTTAAAAAGTCATGTAAGAGTTTTGGAGGATCTCAGGAAGGAAGGAAGGCTGTGACAAAAGAATATAGTGGTATCACGTATGTGTGAAGGGGATGGAGGGAAAGGTGCTGACGAGTAGCTGAGGAGGAGTGACTTTCTAAGACTAAAGGGAACAGTACTTTTATCTAGTTGATAAAGTTGTTGCCGATGAGGGGGTAGATGTACAATTTCGCTGCCACTCTGTGCGCAAACTGGGTGCGAACGATTGTGTAAGTGGATGGTGGGGAGTGGGAGGGAGGCCACGCTTCTCACTGTTGGGGTGGAGTGGACAGGATAAGCCAGAGCAGGAGGCTAGAATGACCCATGTGGTGAAGGGTTAGGATTGGAGGCATCAATACAAACTCATATCTAGCTTAACTTAGATGTATGGCTACATACAGAAGTATTTATAGGCCTGTGCATACACATGGTAGTATGCACACACGTTTCCTTGATCTGTCAGCTGAGAGGGCTTAGAAACGTTAGACAGACACTCTGGTAGCAAAGAGCACACCACGCACCCCGATCTCAGTTTCTGACACCACTCTCCAACAAAAGGGAGAAAGACTCCTTAGAGAAATGGCTGATTCTAAGACTAAGCAGAAAATACACCAGATGGAAAAGATATTGAAGTTTTAACCCCCTGTACCTGTGAGTACAAACTTATTTGGAAACAGTCTTTGCAGCTGACCAAGTTGGGGTCGTCAGGGTGACCCCAATCCAGTACGGCTGATGTCCACATGAAAAGAGGAAACTTGGATGTGGAGACAGGCAGGTACACAAAGAGAATGCTGGGTGAAGCTGGAGATCTGCGGCCACAAGCCCAGGGGCACCAGAGGTGGCCAGCAAGCCCCCAGAAGCCAGGAGGGAGGCGCGGATCAGATCCTCTCCGCCGCCTCAGAAGAAAATGACTCTGGCTCTACTTCAGCCGGTCTCACTCACCCCCTCACCTGCCTACTCTTGTCCACTCTCACCTTCCACCAAACAGGACCAGGAACCAAGTCCTCTATCTTGCCCCTTTCATCACCAGGTCCTACTCAAGCAACTTTCTTTATTCATTAAGAAATCTTCATTTCAGTATTGCCTTGTGTATAAAATTGACTTTGCAAACTCTTTTTGCATTATTTATGTATGTTTAACATATTACTTCATTATTACGCTCCTTTCAGTGTAAAAGAAAAATAAAATTTGCTTCTGTGTCTGTACGATATTGCATACACAGTCTAATGAGTTCATTATGTGCTAAATAACTAAGTAATTGATATTTTAAGTTATTTATATTGTGGACAAGTCCGTGCAGGGTTGTTAAAAATGTTTTAATCGTGTTGGGGGGAAAAGGTGACAGTTTTGGTTACTCTGCGACATTATTGTGGTCCATCTATGGCTAACCTGCTCTCCCACACGGGTCTTAGGAGCCAGGAGCTCCAGTGGCATTCAAAGCACCTGCAGCAAGAAGGGAAGCTGGATGCAGCCATGACGTGCCCCCAGCAAATGGATCGCGGCACAGAACCTCAGGTTTGTGGAACAAAGTCTCAGACAACCATTCTGCTTTTAAGATGTACTTTCCAGCTTGCTGTTGAGCCCTTGTGGTTGACAAGCCACAGGACTGATGTGAGCAACAGCAAATCCATCATCAAATGGCAAAGGCATAAAAGATACAGGGTTTGATCAAATCCTGGAAGCACAGCAAACCACATGACCATTTGCCTCAGAGTCTCATGGAACTTATTTCTTCTATTGCCTCCTGTCTGAGACCTCACACAGAGCTCCCTATGACTGGCTGAATTGGAACAAAACTACTAATCAGCCCTGATACAGAGATAGTTTTATAATTTAGTGGCCCTGATCAGTGGTTGACGACTGGAGCATTACAGCGTCATAGAGAGATGTTCATAAATGACCAGGGTTGAAGATAAAATCTTCCCATGTCGTATAGTAGATGGTCCACTTTTTCCTGACTAAAGCACAGCAGAGAAAGGGCTCCACCTGGTTTACAAGCTGCAGCCAGCGGTTGGCTAGATGGTCAGGGATCTGGAATGAACTGGCCGGATGCCTGGGGAGTAGGTACATGGAGGGGTCTCGCAGGCTGGGCATGATCTGTGAAGACGTTTGAGACCTGAGTGAATACCTACCAGCAGGCATCTCTGCAGAAGAGGCTATGAAAACCAGGTAGATAAGGCAGCCTGTTCCACCACGTGTCCTTTCCCCAGCCACACCAGCGCCAAACAAAATGGCATGACATTTGCTACGAGGCAACGCACAGCTCAACAACTTGGAATTCCTCTCAGTGATGCCACTCTGTCTCCTGCCACTGATAAGTTTCTGCCTGATGACAGCACTGTGCCCTGACATGGCCACCATTCCTTGAGGGGACCATTCAAGTACTTGTGCCAAGTTAATTATATGAAATGCCTTCCACGGTGGAAGGGAAAGGGATGTGTCTGTCCCAAAATAGACATGTATTCTGGGTGTGGATTTGACTTCCTGATTAATGCTTCTGCCAGCACCGACATCTGTGGATGTATGAAATGCCTGATTCACCATTAAGGCACCTCACTCCATGGCTCCTAATTGAGCAACAAATGTCACAGCAAAAGACATACAGCCACATGCTCGTGTCCACAGAGTCCTCTGGCTTTCATCCACAGCCTGCCATTGAGAGACAGATGGTCAGACGAAATAGTGAACCGATCTACTAAATTTTTAATTATGATTTCAGTTAAGAAACAATATCCTAAAAATCTGAAGGACCGTCTTACAGGAAGCAATGTTTATTAAAGTCCAAGTGAACAGGTTGTACAGCACTATTTCCCCCAGAGGCAATGTGGACACATCTGGAAATTTAAGGGGTAAAAACTGGGGATGTGTCTCTCACGCATCCCTCTCACTATTGCACCTCATAACAGGTAAGACAAGTGAGGCACTTACCTCAAGAGTCAGATGTAAGAAGAGCCAAAAACTCGTTCATTGGGATAAATAATATTTTAATGCAATTTTTCAAAAAAGCTCTGGTGAACACAATATTAGGAATTCAAATAAAGACAGGTTTTGTAATCTGACGTTAATTAAGCTTTATTTAAAATTGTCACTTGGTGATGAGAAATTGTCCAACACGGCAATTCTCAGTTGAAAAGAGATAAGCAAGGAAGTTGATTTTGAAAATATTACCATGAATTTGTTTCCATTAAAGCCAGAAAAAGTAGCATTATAATAAATTCTGCTTTTGATATAAATAAAACATTTTAACATGTTTCAAATTCCAAGATACCTACTTTCAATCTTTTAATACTTTTTCAACTACTTTAATATTGTAGAAAAATTATTTACTAAAACAAAATACACAAAAACCTATATATAAGGATGCACATTTTCCCCTTTGCTGCTTAGGCTCCAAAATGGTTTGGCTCCTGTTGGGTCTTGTCTTCATTTCAAATTTTGGCATTTTTGTTCATCATGTATTTCTGGCATCAATATTGATTTTTTTTTAAAATATTGCATTAAAATACTATTTATCTTGACTAGAATCTTTTGGTGCCTCAAATTTTGTGCCTGAGACAGATGCTTCACTTGGCTCCCTCAATTCCAGTCCTCGGTCTTAGTTCCTATGATAGGGTTCTCCAGAGAAATAATAAACCAATAGGTTTATTATAAGGAGTTGGCTCACATGATTATGGAGGCTGAGAAGTGACAAGATCTGCAGCTGTTAAGCTCAGGACTCAAGAAGAATCAACGTTTCAGTCCAAGTTCAAAGGCCAGGAAAAGACCCATGTCCCAGCTCAAGGCAGTCGGGCAAGAGGAATTCTGCCTTCATCATGGGAATGTCAGATGTTTTTGTTCTGTTCAGGTTTTCAATTGATGAGTTCTGTTTAAGTTAGGAAGGGCAACTTGCACTCCTCAATCAGTTCAGATGTTGATTTCATCCAGAAACAGACACACACACACACACACACACACACACACACACACACACACCCCCCAGAGAATGTTGTTTGGTCAGATGACTGGTCCCTCATTGTCCCAGTCATGTTGACACATAAATTAACCATCACAGTTTCCAAAAGAGGAATGATTCCACCAGGCCACACAGCAATGACTTCACTGAATCAAAGTTGAGACTAAGGCTCTGTATTTGCTGGAATAAATGGTTCTAATCACCAGGAGGACTTGGGGGTGGAATTCTAAGGGTTCTTGTGAAGCTTGTACCTTCAGTGCACCTTGTAAGTCCTAGAACTGAGGCCAGCTCCTTCAAGACAGAATATGACCCACCGAAGAATTATGAGAATAAGCATGAATAATTTGGATGGGGTAAAAAAAATGATAACATGAAAATATTGGACTGTGTGAGGAGCCCAAGTCTGACAAAAAGTCCACAGAATGTGTTACAATACCTGGGCAGTGAAGCGATGGTCTTCAGAAGATAAAAGGTGGGGTTTGAGTTTGCCAAGTAGATTAATTACCTTGAGTTCCAGAGAATCATCTAGAAAAAGGGTGCCGTGGAAGGTGATTTTCAGTCCCCTATATTGGACTCTGAATATCTATATAAAATAAAACTATTCCTGGAAAAAGAGGGGGCCCCATGCAATTAAATGACCTCAGTTTTCAGGAAGCCAAACGGGAGCAACATCCTCCTAGGGGCCCCCAAAAACTGGATTCCGAGGTCTGGGCTCCAGGACCCAGTCTGAAAGTGTGGCCTCAGTCTGCATCACACCCCAAGATGATGCCCTGTGAGATAGTTAGGATGTTGAGAGCTGAGCGTTGACAACCACGCAGCATCCTTTCCAAGGAAATGCATGTCTGAGTGATCATCTTACAAGTATGCTCTGAAATAAGGATTGCTTCTTCTTTAAAGTAGATTTGTCCAAATACAGACAGTCCTTTTCTCCTTGCATTGGGGGGGGGATCTCTCCTGAAGATAGAATAGCCTGCAGCACAACTACACCCCCAGGGACAGGAGAGAAAACAGAGCTACGGGTGATGACAGAATTAGACAGGTAGATTGCAGCAGCCGACCTCTGGATGTCAAGTGCGGTGCTGGTGTGTATCTTGGAAACGATGGGTGGCTATGCCAGCACAAACAGGCACTGCTCCCATCTCAGAAAAATACGATCTTTACTGGACAGTAATTGATATCAGGCAATTCTTGAGGTCTTGAAAATGGGACATGGAGTGTTGCAGGTGTGGCTTTCTTAGTGCCTGTCTTCTTGTAGCCGAGGACCCACAGGAATCACAGGAGTCACACTGGGAAGCTGATACATGATGACAAACCTAGGGTGCAGGCTTGTTTCAGAGGCACTTCTGCTGACTGGCCCTTGCCTTTGCTAGTTATGATTTGGGAAGGAGCTCTGATAACATACAAACCCCTCTTCTTCGTATGGCCAGAGCTCTGAAATAAACAAGGTGGATAGATCTGCAGTGGTGAATATCACGCGATGCCCTTTAGCCCCACTTCATAACTGGAACGACCCCGTGTTGGCCAGTGTGCCATTTCGATGGTTCTTCAGCAGTTGCTAGGGGTTGGGGGCGGGAGGTGGCTTAGTGGAGCACAGAGGGTTTTTAAGGCAGTGAAACCGTTCTGTACGATACTGTAATTGCGGAGACATGACATTTCACGTTTGTCAGAACCCATATAATGCACAACACAAAGAATGAACTCTAAGATACATTACAAACTTCAGTTAGTGATAGTGTATCAAGGTAGATTCACCGGTTTTAGCAAACGCACCGCACTGATACAAAAGGTAGTAACAGGGAAAACTGTTCTGGGGAGCAGAGAGTATCTCCTCACTTTCCGATAATTTCCCTACGTATATAAAATGGCTCTAAATAAATAAAATCCACTAAGTGGGGGGAAAAATGTTTATGAAATTGGACCTATTGGATTGATACACAAAACAGGAGTAACAAACCCCTCAGAGAAAGTATACTTAATGAAAACCCAGGCAAGGAATGGAGTCAAATAAACATCCATGAAATTAATATCAAAACACCTGGCCTCTGGCTGGAGACTGCAGTGTTTGAGACAGAGGAGGCCACGGACAGCACCTGGCGGAAACCAGTGTCTGGAACAGCAAAGAAATTCATGAAACCTGTAAGGTGCGTTAAGAGGATGCCCAAAACACTTGGGGAGGAAACTTTGCATAGGATTGGAGACTCCTCCTCCTCAGGCTGGAGAAAAGCCAGTGAAACACAAGTTGGCGTATTCACAACAAGGCTATAGGTTTCTTGAGGTTGTTGTGCTCACAGGGACACTGGTCATCCTTCAGTTAGATGATTTGTATATATTAGGATTTAAAACAACAGTTTTCAAACACTGTCTGCGTTCATTCATAATGTGGCTGGGGTTCAGGTTGAAAAGTGCCAGGATCTCTCCAGGGGTCCTCAGAAGAAGACCTCAGGCATCAAGGGGGAGCTGGAGGTCAGAAATAAAGGGCAGGGGTGCCCCAAAGAGGGAAGGGCCCCAAGAGTGCAGGCAGGTATGTTTTCTAGGTCTGGTCCTACGGGATCAAAATCTCCCCTGCTCTACCTCCTTGTGGACCTTTCTGGAGTGTTCCTTGGGTGTATTACAGAATAACTGTTTTCTGTGGCCAGAAAAATAGATGGCGCCTCTGTGGAGTGAGTTACCTTGCCACATGCCAGACAACAGGTAAAGAAAACAAAAATGTGCCCGAATGAGACGATTACACAGAAAATCGGGAGTTCATGGCAGATACTCAGTAAGGCCTGGGAGTCCCACTGGGTCTGGAAAATTGCAGCAATTTAGCAATTTAGGGAACTGTCACTGAGAAAGAGAGAGAAAAATGGAATGTTTTTCAGATCTCCAGGTACTGCTGCATTTTCAAGACAGGACACTCATCACTGACACGTTGTTTTTCTAAAACAGCATGTTTATTGAAAAAAGTAGCAGTTAAATAGGGAAATCATAAAAGATGACATGAAAAACAGACAAGGGATTATTTCCTGGCCCAAGTGGATGTGATTTCTCATTGGATGGTCAGTTAGCTGGAGCAACACCTGTTTACCCAAAGGCTCAGTGTTCAGGAATTTCATATTTGCGTTAGCAAATAGCTGTGATAAAGCCCACAGTTTCAATTTTTTAGAACCGCCTTAGATTGGAAAATTGTGCATGAAATATAAAGTCTTTTCCTTTGTTTATCTGTGCTGTCTGTATGCAGTCCTGCAGACCGCCGAGATGTGTAACAAACCAACCACAAGTTACTGAGTTAAGACAACGGTTTTGTGGTTTTACAATTCTGAAGGGCAGAAATCTGACTCGGGTCCTACCAGGCTAAAATCTGCATGTCAGCAGGATGTGGTCCATCCTGGAGGCTGTAAGGAAGTATCTGCTTCTGGCTAAGCTGGGTAGTTGGCAGAATTCAATTTCTCGTAGTAGGACAGAGGCCCCGCTTCCTCAGCTGAAGGCGCCGGCTGAAGGCTGTTTCCAGCTTCTCAGGGACCGTCTGCACTCCTTGGCTCACGGCTCCTTCTTCCATCTTCACGCCAGCAAGGACGGGCTGAGTCCCTCGCGGCTTCAGGACCTTCCTGCTTCATCTTCTGCTGGTACATCCCTCTGATGAGTCTTCTGCCTCCCTCTCCCCCTTTTAAGGTTAACATAATTATACCAAGCCCACCAGTGTATCTCCTGGGAGATAACTCAGGATAATCTCTGTGTTCTAAGATCTGCAGCCTTAATTCTACCTACAGAGTTCTTCCATGACAAAACATGGGGTCCACGAATTAGGGTGTGGACACGTGGGGGCAAATTCACCCGGACTCACCTCCCAGGTGAAAGCAGCCTGTGTGTGGTCCAAGAACGTCCACATTCGCACACTGCCCCTGTACCTTCTTAGGGCACAGGCTCACCTCCCAGCCCACCCTTTCCTATTCATAAGAAGCGTTTATTTTCAGGATGCAAGCAAGGATGAAGGGCTCTCACTCCTGCTGATATACCCATCCTTAGGGACAGCTGCACAGAATCCAGAGAGCCTCCTTCTCTTCAAGATCCTTCACTAACTAAAACCTACTCTGAGCCCACTCCCAGCAGTCTCCTGACCTCCCCACCTGCGGTCTCCTCGTGCTTTGGGGTGGAAAACTATGGACTGTCAGGGCCTCTGGCTTTCTTTGGAACTGGCTTCTGTCTAATGGACACAGAGCACAAAGGAAGTGCCTTCGTTGACATCTGATGACCGGATATGGCTGTCCAGTCCACCCATTCTGCTCATTTATCACAGAACTTGGAGGGGTCACAGCTGTCTCCCAGTTGCCCACCACTTATTTATAAGAATCATCATGAACATCACAATGGAAAGATCAGTTTACACCATGAAGGAAAAGCTTTTGGCAGGTGCATTGGTTTGTAAGGTCCTCAGTGGGTTGTTGACACCCAAGGCTGGTTGGTTAAAGGCAAAGCTGAGATCCAAGACTGATCTTGGAGTGTCAAGGAAATGACGAATTGCTCGTGTTCCGAGACGCAGTGCAGGTACAGTCAGGCGGGGAGAGCAATGGCAGAGCCTCAGGTGGCTCATGTGCCTGCACTTACGTGCTTGTGGGGCCTGGACAAGTCAAGCCCTGTCTTCCAACATAAAAGGGAGCTAGCAGCTGACCCATTGCATCTGACACAGGGGAAGGTGACGGGAATGAGGGGTTAAAAGTAAAGCCAGGGACACCCTGAGACCCATCAGAAAAGGAATCAGGAGACTTCAATAGGGAGGGACCCCACAAAACAAAGCTGGGGCTCAGAAGAGACCAGATGGCACAGAAATTTCTGTTAAGACAAGGGTATTTTAGATGCCACTCTTGAAAACATACAAGTTCAGGATTCCTGCCCCAGTGAACAGTCCCTTGATCTGTGTTATTGGGTAAAGTGTTGGGACTACACAGCCCACCCCTTGTTCCAGATCACATTTCTCTCTTCCTGTCCCCATCCCATACAACAGGGCAGGTGCAAGCAGCCTCCCTAGGTAAGGACACCTTTCCCCCGAGTCTCCTGGGGATGGAGAGGGCTGGGGTAGCACCACTTCTGTGCTATATTTGCTGAAAATGCAGAACCTCAATCTAATCAGGAGAAAGCATCAGGCAAACCAACAGCCAGGGAGCCCTACAAAGTGCCCGGCCAGTAAGGCTGCACAGGCAATGCGACGGAAGGCGCTCAGTGCAGAGCAGCAGGGCGATGCCCCGCAAGGCAGGGGTTTGGGGTGTTGTTGCCCCTGCAGCCGCTGCTGTGTTGTTTTCATCACGAGGACTGTGCCTTACAGGAGCTGATAGCTGACTGCAGAGGAAGAACCAGCCACAGAGAATCCGCAGTGCAGAAGGCCGTTGAATCGCCTGCTCCAGATACAACCACTAAGTCATTCAACTGCTGGCTTAGAGACATGGGGTGGACAGTTGTTGGACACACAGAAACCTTTTTGAAGGGAGAAGTGAAGCAAATTTGAGCTTGGCCAGAAAGATGAGCAGTATTGCTTTTAGAGGATTCCAAGAAAAAAAAAAAAAACACAGGGCAGCCTGGAGGTGCTGAGGACAGCTCTTGTGTTTGCAGGAGCACAATCTGACCTCAGAAGGCAGCACCCTCTCCTGAGCAGCTGTACCACAGTGAGCGAGCGCGGCCACCTTTGAGTTAATAATTTCTACCTTTGAGTCGTGTATTCATTTCTTATGGCAGCTCTAAGTCCCCACAAATGTATTGGCTTAAAACAACATACATTTATTATCTTACATTATGCAAGTCCGAGTCTTAAGGTGCGGAAATCAGGGTGTGAGTAGGGCTGGTTCTTTCTGAAAGCTCCTTTCTGGCCCACCCCATCCCTCGGCTCCTGGATGCATCTTCCAGTCTCTGCTTCCACTGTGTTTGCTGCCTGCCCCCCACTGACCCTCCTATCCTTTTAAAAGGGAGCTCTGTAATTACACTTGTGGCCCACTCCAATAATCCAGATCAACCTCAAGTCTCAAACACAGAGGGGGTCACGAGCAGAGGGGAGTTTCAGAGACCTCAAAGACAAGCCTGTGAGTTAGAGTTTCTACACTGGAAGATAGACTGACTCACAGCATTTTAAATAGGGTCCTGGCACAAGAAAAGAACAAACAAACGTGTGGCTGTCATCTGCAGGGTAGCTTTCAGCAGGAGGGACAGGGGTCAGGGAAGCAGACTGGGACACTTGGACACTGTTGCAAAGACCCAGGTGCAGGAGTCCCCCAGCGGAGGAGAGCGGCCCTGCTGGGTAAGGAGGACAGACAAGGGAAGGGACAGGTCGCAGGCAGGTCCAAGACTCACGACCACCACACACTGGGGACAAGGAGGAGGGGCTTGAGAAGGGGCTCATTTTCCTGAGAGCTGCAGCAACTGCCAGGTGGACCAGGAGGTGAGGGGAGGACGTGTCCCTGACACAGCCTTGGGACTCCTGCTCCCCGGTATTGGGGTGACTTGGTGTGTTCTCATCCCTCTAGGGCACATTTGTCATACATTGTCTAGTTTATTATTGTCTACATTTTATTTATTTATTTAACTTTTTTTATTGAGTTATAATCATTCTACAATGTTGTGTCAAATTCTAGTGAAGAACACAATTTTTCAGTTATACATGAACATATATATATTCATTGTCACATTTTTTTCTCTGTGAGCTACCATAAGATCTTGTGTATATTTCCCTGTGCTGTACAGTATAATCTTGTTGATCTATTCTAAGTGAATGGAGGGCCATACCACCTTTAAGAATAGGAAGGGACCTGTGTTTACTTTCTGTTTCTGTCAAAGAGGATAATCTTGACCCAGGCATCATGAAAATCCAATAAGATAGCATAGAGACTCACGTCTAGAAATACTATCCGTACACGTGATCTTACATAAGAAGTCTGACAAAGGGCAACACTGAGATAACTAGTCAAGGCTAACACCCATCTACCACATGGCGTGCCCCCCCCCCCCCCCGCCGTTGCCTGTGACACTGACTTGCATAACTTTGATCACAGGCCGGATTTTTCCCTTAAGAAAGCTCTGACAATAATTAGATAAAATGTTACAGAAAGTTAAACTTACATAACAACAAAAACCGAAAAGTTTGTTACACAAGTTATAAAACTGAGCGAGAGCCTCCTGAAACAGCATGTGTGTTTGCACTTGTTACATCGCACTGCTCTTCCTCTTCTCACTTGGGATGGCACCCAATCCCGTGCACACGCTAACTGGAAGTGTCGGATCACACTCACGTGGGATCACGTGGCAGGTGTTCAAGGCCAGCCGACTTCTTTGAAGACTCAAAGGAAAAGTTATCACTTCCAACGGTTACCTAAATGGGTCCCCTATTGTATATTCAGATGAAAACCCACAGGCAGATGAAAATGTTCGTGTGAAAACCCAACAGGCAGACCTGGGAGAAGAACCCTCATCCAGGCTCTTGGAAATAAATGTGGCAAATTCAACTTCGCTTCTCAGCAACACCGAATGCTTAGCCAGAGTTTTCTTCCATTCATTTATTTCTTGGTAGTATATGTACATGTTTATTATCTTTTTCGCTTGAATTTTCCTACTTTTTTCATCTTTTAAAACATTTTCCAAATATAGAGAAGTCTTAAAAAGGTACGAGGAGCTCGATTTTTTGGAACAAAACTGGTGGAGAAATTCTGGTCCAAATTACTGTGTTTTTACTTTCAATTTAAACAGAATAGTTGGAATTTAACCAGATAAAAAACAAAATTGAGACACAACCTGCTTTGCTTGAAGTGCATTAAACCCGCTCACATTTGTCCTGTCTGTCCCTCGCTTCCCACTCCCGACCCCAGCGGGGCTCTGGGACGTCTAGGCCACCTCCCTGTAGATGCCTGGGGAAGGGTGTTTTTGTCAACAGTCTCCTTCTCTCCATCTGTGACAAGAACCTAGGCACAGAGGGAAGACCCTGTGGGGACACAGCAAGGGACAGCCTTCCACAAGCCAAGGAGCCTCGGGGCCTTGGAAGACACCAACCTTGCTGACAACTTCATCTTGAACCTCCAGCCTTCAGCACGGTGAGAAAGTAACCATCGGTCTTTTAAGCCATGCCTCCTCCGGCGCTTTGTAACAACAGCCCAGCCGACTAATGTAAGGGCCTCCCTTTAAAAATGATGGAACACACGTGTCTACCTTGCTCCCTGCCAAAATCCACTTAAATTGTGGAAAAGGGGTAAAATGCGTAAGTTATGAGAAAGAAGAGAGTGGAAACAGAGGTGGGAGCTGCACTATTTTGGAAGCTGGAAAGCAGATGAATAAACACTTTTTGTTTTAGCAACAACAGCAGTGAAACCTAAGCTGGCACTGGGGGTCCTAAGCAAGGCACTCTGTGCCAAGACCCCAGGTGGGCTCGGGAAGTGGGGAGCTGTAGCTGGGATGCCCGAAACACGGATGGAGGGCAAGGGAGAAAAAAGGACACCCCCTGAGAGTGGCTGTGGGGCCCCCGGTTTTCCAACCCAGCCCACGTGCAGAAGCTGCCTTCTGCCTCCTCCTCCAGCTCCTCCCCCTCGGTATGTGGGCGTCGGTCCTCGGGGGCTGCGGGCACAGCCGCGCACAGGGCACGGGGTGAAGACAGGAGGTCCAGTGAAAACCGCATACTGGGTGGGGGCGGAAGGAAATGAGGAGGAGACAGAGACAGTGCAGAAAGCAGAACCATTTTTTCAAAAATGCTTAATGAATATCCTTAGAAATCAGGGAAAACTTAGCATCAATTGAAACAAGTAGGAACATAACAACATCTCACGGTATGAGGTGATATTTATTAACTAAATCTTAGCTACAGATGGGCTTTCAGACCATTTTCCAGTGTTTTTGATATTCAGAAATATTCTTGTACAAATAATATCCTGATTTTTAATCATAATGAGATAGATTCTTTTAAAAATGGGGTTTCTGGGGCAAAGGTTGTGTGTCCATCAAGTTGTCAGAGACACACTTCAAAGAGCTGTAGCCGTTCCCGTCGTGCCCAGCCACAGTCAGCCTATTTCTCTGGCTCCTCTTCCGGACGGAAGAGGGGGTCCTCGCCACGCTCTGCTCGTCTGCTGGGCAGGCAACGTGAGGCTGCTGCCGCTTTGGCTTCCGTTTTCCTGCAGGCCAGGGGTGCCGAGATTTCTGACCACCTGTATTTCCCCTTCTGTGTGTTGCTCGTCCATATCGTTGCCTGTTTTCCCGCTGCACTGTCAGTCTTTTGCCTTGTGGGTTTATAGGAGCACCTCTACTGTCTCCTGTAAACCTGCACCATTTGGCCGGGGGCAAAACTCAGAACTTCTGGGAGAGCTGAGGCAGCAAGAGCAAGGGGTGGGCTACAGCAGAGCTCAGGGAGGTAGGGGGCCGGCCTGTGATCGGGGCGCGACATCGTGTGGGGTTTTGAGCGCGTGTAATGACCTAACTGGCCTTCCAGGAGAGCCATGCTGGTGCTGTGCAGCGTGTGCACAGAAGGGGCAAAGGGGAGGCAGAGAGGCTGCTCAGAAGACAGTTCAGTGTTCTCCTAAGTCATCACGCTGATGTTGTTTTATTTATGTTTTCTCGCCAGTCCGTGTGCAACTAGGTCCATGTGTCTCCACACTTTGTGGACAAGCTGTCCACCCACATCACCGAGGTTTTCCCAGCACCCCAATGGAATGGCCGTCGTCGGGGTTGCTGGTGACCTAATCCTGCCCATCTGTGCTTGCCTCGCCTTACATCTCCTGTCCACGCTGACCTCACCTCTAACCCCCAACAGCACTCAGTGCGGTAGATCATCCCCTCCGCCTGGAAACACTCTCCTTCCTTGGATTCCCGGACACCCGCTCAGGAGGTGAAGGATCCTGAATTATTTTGCCACTATGCAAAGAAATTGATCCTTGACCCCCCTCCTTATTTGGTACCTGACTTTCTTGAGCAGAATTTAAAGATGCAGTAGGAATGAAAATGTTCACTGAGGAGGGAAGGTGTAGGCATCCTTTCACACTGGATGGCAGGGTGGCAAATTCCCACCATGACTGCCAGATTCCAAATCAGGAAACTCCTTGAGAAGCGAGGACCACCTTCGACTTGGCATCAGGGTGTGGCTGCTCCTCTCCTAGATGGAGATCAGCATCTTCATTGGGGAACAGAAACATTTCCTGCTCTACTTTTCTAGGACACCTAGAGTGAGTGATGCTTATGGGACCACTGTAGAGCACATGGCATCTCAGAACTAAAGACAAAGACAGAGTCTTGGTACTTTCATATGCACATATCAGCATAGGTAAGAACATACCATCCTGGTTTTGATGAGTAAATCCTCCCCACTCAATGCCACTGCTCTGGAAGTTCTGTACACGGGTGCAGAAAGGAAAGCTGAGTGGGTCATACATTAGGCAAACAAGTGTCCTTCTTAACTGAAGTTACTTTCATCATCAGTCACCTGGATGTGCTCCAACTCTATAGGGTGGAGAATGTACCCACGCGTGTGTATGTGTGTGTGTATATGCACGTGTGCGTGTGGGGGGGGGTCGCTTTAGAAAGTCTGTGTAACAGAGACCTATCTTCACTTTGGGAGCTGTAACAGAAGATTGTCATTTGATCTTGAAAAAGCAAAGATGATTTTTGAATGAGAACACTCAGAGCCACCCGGTGACTTGCCAATGTGACCCGACTGGTACTTTGGAGGCTGGTCTGGCTGTTCCTTGTGCTCTGAGGCTCTGGCTCTTACCAAAAGGCTCCCTGGGAATTGAAACCCAGGCACACAGGGTGTGGGGAGGCTGATCTCACTGGATCCACCCCTGCCTGCTCCTGAGACTCATCCAGATTCCATCAAATCGTGGCTTTCCAGATGCTGGATTTCAGGGTGTGTATGTATATATTATGTTAAACAAGGATCCACAAATTCAGGTTTGCTGTGGTGTGTTTCCATTCATGATGTTATTTGTTTCTAAACTAGTTTGAAGAGAGGGTGAGTGTAGGGTTGGCCTTGAGGATATGTAGGTACCACAGCTGTAAGAGTTTGCACCTTTAATTCTAAAATGCCCCAAGATGGTGTGTTGGCTTTTCACTGCACCCTCATGCCTACCGAACTTTTATCCTCCTAGTCCATGCTTTGTTTTTCTTCCCCATCAACATGTTCCTCCTTCCTGGAATCTTCTCTGCCTTCCAGCCTATGTAACTGAACTCAATTTTGACTTGCTCAGTTCGTTGAACTGGAAATTTCTCTTCCCCATTGCTAATTTGAGAACCAGACAAGGATTCTTCTATTTCTCTCTTAAATAGCAAACAGAACTAAATTACTTTTTATTTACATGAGGAAGAAAGTCGTTGTGTGTATGAAAGACCCTCGATCAGAGAAAGCTTCCCCATACTTCTAGAAGGTCTGCACTTTGGGTTAAATCCTTGTCAATAAAATAAGAGCCTCCAGTTATGTTTGAAGAGCCTCCTTGGCCTCAGAACTGGGCATCCATGTCCATCCTTGTTTATTTTGCCAAGATCAGTGCATTTTCTGGCCAGAGTCATTCACTATCGGGGTGAACTGAATGGAAACTTCATGTGATTTTTTTTTTTTTTGAGTTGTGCTGTAAAGCTCTATTTAAAAATTCACTTTCACGGTGAACTAGAGTTAGAAACAGAAAGAAAATAGTAGGCAGCCAACCTTTTGAATATTTCCTCGTCTACGTTCTATGACTAGCAGAAGGCTGTCCATTTTCACGGCAGTTCCAAGTTTAAGAATAAAAACTTCCCTGAAGAAGAAGTTACTGAATTCGGATGTGCGATCCAAATATATTAGATACAAATTATATTTCGAATGCACTTTCTCACAGGAGAAGAGATCAAAATAAGAAATCAAAACAGAAGCTTTCCCATGTCTCTAAAAATGGTGGATGCTGGCAGCAACAGCAGAAAAGAAGCGTAGTTCTAATTGCTATTTCTTGATGTTTTCACATAGTTGCACTGAAAAGAAACACTGTGTTGGAGTTGATAAAAATCAATTTCCCCTAGAGTTTTTTTTTCCACTGTATTTTTTATTTTTTGCAGGCAGAAATGGCCATTAGCTAATGGACTGCAGTGTTCATGATGCAGTTTGCAAAGGCTCCGTGTTCTGAACAAGAGTAGCTCCAACCATCTCCCTTGTGATTAGGAAGATTACATTAACCTCGTGCAGGACCGAAAGAAAAAAAAAAAACTGTTGTTGCATAACTTTTAAGAGCAAAAAAAGAGACTCTGAAGGCAATTTAATTTGGAGAAACAGAACGTAATGAGGCTCAAACAAACTAATTTACCCCTAAAGAAAATAAAGTAATTTTAAGATTGGCGTTTTTGAAATCAGCCAAGCGTTGGAGTCATTGTTTTATGATTTTTAATGTGAAAGCTATGAGATTTGATAGTGCTTTTCAGATGCCCAGACCCTAGGCAAGACCTTGGTTCTGACCCAAGGCAGAGCTGAATTGGCTGAAAGTTGGCGGTGATTGCCGGGCTGCCAGACTAAAAACATTTTTTCATGACAAATTTTCAGAAACACCCGTTTACCCCCACGGCCTTCACATGAATCACGCCAACGTTGTGCCGCGGGAAGGGCCGCGCCGTCCTCACGCCAGGCGGCCGCCGGGTGACAGGAGCCCGCTCCGAGCAATTACCAGAGGTTCTGGGGCCCGGGGAGGCTTCACGCCTTGGGGCATCGCTGGTGTTTCGTCTACGGGCTGAGCAGCCAGGGGCACTGTCAGGCTCCACGGCACATCACACGGAGCTCGAGCCAGGGGCTTCCTCACCACCAGCCGCGATCTGGTTCCCTCTCAGGGGGCGCTGCAGGTGCGCGAGCCTGCTGAAGACGGAAAAACTGACTCTTCCACTAGCCAGGCTCTCTGATCAAATGGCGGGTCTGTATCTTCAGGGCAAGCTACTCTATTTTTAAATGGAGAAATTTCTAGAAGAGCTATTACTTAGCCAAAATAGTCTGAGATTTCCTTGCTTATATGCATTCTCCGTAGCATTGCCATGAATTTACAGAGGTATTATGTTTCTAAAACCTATAGTGCTTAATAAACTGTCAAAAAATAAAAAATTCTTTTCAACCACTGACCCATAAAGAAATAGAATCTCGTAAGCTCCTGGAAGCCCTCCTGGTTCTCTTCCCAGTGGCCGTTTACTTCCTCCTGAAAGGTTAACGCTATTCTGACTTTCATCGCCGTAAATGAGTTTTGCCTACTTTTGAATCTTGTGTTGATGGAATCCTCTAGTATGTAGACTTTGCTCAATTATTTTTAACATTTTTTATTGATTTATAATCATTTTACAATGTTGTGTCAAATTCCAGTGTAGAGGACAATTTTTCAGTTATACATGAACATGTATATATTCATTGTCACATATTTTTTCACTATGAGCTACGATAAGATCTTGTATATATTCCCCTGTGCTGTACACTATAATCCTGTTGATCTGTTCTACATTTTGAAATCCCAGTCTGCCTTTGCTCAATTACTGTACTTGTGGAATGTGTCTGTGTTGCTGTGTGTGGCAGCAGTTTATTGGTTTTCACTGATTTGTAGCATTCCTTGATATGAGCATGACACAGCTTCCTCATCCATTCTGCTGGTGACAGTCATTTGAGTTTTACTTTTTTTTCCCAGTTTGGGGCTATTGCAAATAAAGTTACTAAGAACATTACGTGCAGGTCTTCCGGTGCACGTGTGAGGACAGGTTGCTGGGGGTTGTGTTACTTACCTAATGCTTTGTAACAAATCTCCCCAAAGCCTAGTGTGCCCAACAATAATCCTCTGTTATCTCCCATGGTTTCCATGGGTAGGAGGTTTGGAAGGGCCCACCTGTGGTCTCCTCTGTGGGTGCCATCAGCGGTCAGCTGGGACCAAAGACATCTGAAGGCATGAGGCATACGAGGGTGAGTGGGCTGTAGGCTGTGGGCTGAGGACCTCAGTTCCTGCCCCATGAGTCTGTCCATGGGGCCGACTATCCTCATCTTTCATGGCATCTCCAGAGAGACTAATCCAAGACAGCGAGGACGGCCCTGGATCTGTTTCCAGGTTGTCTCTTGGGTTTTAGTAATTTGTTTCTGCCTCATGCGAGGCCTGCTAATTGTTTACAGGACGCCTGACAATGAGCATGGAAAACTGGTAGAAATCTGTGAGTCTCTTGCTGTGGTCATTTTCCTCTGGTGAAGATGTACTTTTCTTTACTTAGAAGGCATCTGGATGATGAGTAGGAGACCACAGGTGGGCCCTTCCAAACCTCCTACCCATGGAATGAGCAGATCACTGCGATCCAGAACTGGATTAAGCTGGTTGACGCTGAGTTCTCACTTCCTGGTCCTGGGGTCCTTCCTGAGAACCTGGAGGGTTTACAGGGGCACATTCTTTTCTGAAGACCACGTTTCGTCCTCTTTCCCATGTCTATCTGCCAAGGTCAGCAAATGTCTGAAGCGGACAGAGAGGCATTCTCAGCTTAATGCATTTCCCTTTTCTCCATGATTTTAGTACCTCAAGGCTTCGATGCCTTAGCAACTTCAAACTCCAAGTTTTGTGCCTGAACCAACCTTAGCTCAGATGCTCAGACTTTGTTTGCTGCTTTTTGCTCAGATCTTTGGTTTCTGGGTCTTGCAGTGCTTACAAATTAACAAATTCCTTACAAAGCATCACAGAATGCTGGACTCAGAGCATTCCTCAGGGACACTGTATGGTGATTTCTGGCTGCATAAGTAGTTCTCTGATGCACTTAAGCAAATCTGAAGGTTTTTGTCAAGATTTTCTAGTTGTCTTCAGTAGCGGGTTGATCTGAAAGAAGACATTACAACAGCATCAGAAGCAGAAACTATAGAGGCTTTTAAACCAGTTGTGCATGTGGGATGCTGGAATGTTTAAAAACAAGAAGGATCATAAATGCTGTGGTAGGTAGAATAATGCTCCCTCCAAAGACGCCCACGTCCTGATCCCCAAAACATGCTAGATTATACGGCAAAGGGGAATTACAGTAAAATGGAATTAAGGGTGCTGATCAGTTGATCTTAAAACTGGAAGATTAACCTGAATTATCTAGTGGACCCAATATAATCAACAGGGCCCTCATAAGTAGGAAAAAGGGACGGAACAGAAATCAGAGTCACAGAGCGACCTGAAGATGTTAAAGCTGGCTTTACAGACGGAGGGCCATGGACCACGCAATGCAGGTAGTGTCTGCAAGCTAGAAGCAGCAAAGAGGCAGATTCCCCCCTAGGCTCCAGAAGGAACGCAGCCCTGCCAACATCTTGGTTTTATCCTGGTGAGGCTTCTGACCACCAGAGCTGTACGATAATGCATTTATGTTGTTTTAACCCACTAATTTTGCAGTAAGGTTGCAGCAGCAATAAGAAACAAACACAGGTATGTTCCATGATGTATTATTTAGTGCGGCTTTTTTTATTTCCCCCAAGAAAACTGTGATTCAGCTCTTACCCCACAGGAACATGCATAGCAGAGCATCTCAGGCTGGGCATGCAAAATCAGTGGCATGTTTCTGTAGTGCTGCAGTGCCACCGAAGACGTGAGAGGATCAACAAAGAAATTAAGATTTTACTAAAATGTCACAGAGGCGCAACATCAGAGCAGCCCCCTTCCAAGTCAACTGCGAGGAGGGGCGAGGGTAGGAGAGCAGTGTTCTTGGTTCAGACTCTACGTCCTTCAGGTTTGGCTGCACGTGTTCCGGGGGCAGCTCAACTCTGTCCATACGTGGCATTTCACAGCAATGAATTTGAATTGTCCAATTGTCCAAATACTCCCCCCAAGTCTGTAAACTTCTAAAGGGCAGGTGCCATGTTTTATTCACTGTGATGCTTTGCCTGTAATGAGAATAACAGAATGGATTGTCAATAAACAATGGCTGAAGTGAATTTAATTAAGAAGAGTAGAATGGATTGAGGAATGGAAGACCTCTGGAGGAAAACTGATAGGAAAAACTTGAAAATGCTTTCTGTCCACCACAATGAGCAATAAAGACATGAGCTAAAGGAAAATAGTATTAGTTATAATCCACTTTCAAAAACTAAATGCTCAGCAAGTTGTAATTATTATTTATTACTACAAAATGCTCTGTGGACAGGAAGCCCCGTGCTGTGTCTCTCTCCGAATGCCGGAGGCGCTTCTGTGTCTATGGCCTCTCCCCAACAGACTGAATAGCCGTTTGAAAACATTGCAACTCAAGTTCTAGTGGATTGTGGAAGATGTAAAGGGAGAAATTTACATATGCTAGAATTTTTCAAAAAGAAAGTGGTGTTTGTTTGGGGAGTGAGATATACAGATATAGATGGTATATGTTCTAGGAACTTATTTCCTCCTTTAATTTTAAGGCAGTTCAGAAGGAAAAGGGGAACCCACAGAGCTCACAGTGATGTGTCACTAAGGGAATAAAATGAAACAAGAGAGGCCGGCATTAGAGCATCAAGGCAAAGAGTCCAGGGAAGATTGGGGGGTGGGGAGACTTCGTGGAAGCTAGAAATAGATTAGAAAAAGTCAGAAGTCAGGATCAGGTGAGATCACATGCAGAACCAACTGGGGTCAAGACAAGGGTCTGGTCAAAAACTAGGTGGAAGACAAGATCTAGGAGCCAGGCTGGGGGCAGAGTTCAGGAGCTCTGTGAGAACGCAAGCAGGAGACTCAGGGGAGCAGGAGTAGCGACGCGTCCTCCCCTCTGCTCCACGCTGGTAATGTCTCCTCTGAGGCAGGGATTAATTTTTACCAGCTTAACCTTGGCTCTGCTGAAGAGGAGTGAGCAGATGCCTGGCAGTACCTGGGGAGGTGACAAGTGTTGGAGAAGAGATGGGTGCACCAGCGTAGAAGACCAGGCTGCAGTGGACGCAGGTGGTGGGATGGGGTGGCCGTGCACAGAAGGCTGGCAAAGCTCATCTCGGAGACCCACTTGATCTAAGAGTCCAAACTACCCTATGCTGAAATTTTTTAGCACAATAATGATCTCAATAACAAACGAACAAAGGACTCGAAATAAGCAGAAGGGTTCCTGGACGTACTGGAGGACATTCAACTAAGAGAGAAAGCAAGAGGCAAAGAGCAGAGTTCTTGGGCCAGACTTAGAATAACGTGAACGTAGGACATCCTTCTCCAGGAAGACTTTCGGACATTGAGTCCCACCTAACAGAGCGGAGAGAACTAGAAGCATATGGCAGCACACAGCGGGTCTCAGGCACCTAAAAGCAGCTCTGAGCACAGTAAGCAGGAAGCCTCTGCCGTGGAAACCAGTGTCAGCAGCATTGACGGGCTGGTGCTTATGGGCTCTTCACCAGGACCGTTTCTGTGCGGGCCCAGCACTCATTACGGTGGTTCCATCGAAGTTCCATCAACTCAAATAATTGTGTCAGGAGACAGACCTGAAAGACTTTGCTTTCTTAGATGTCTGTTCATTTTG
Source organism: Camelus ferus (assembly GCF_009834535.1). Classification (NCBI taxonomy): domain Eukaryota; kingdom Metazoa; phylum Chordata; class Mammalia; order Artiodactyla; family Camelidae; genus Camelus; species Camelus ferus. The sequence continues at coordinate 3,871,574 of NC_045698.1, read as the reverse complement.
AAATTAATGTGCAGTAAATGAAGGCGATTTGTATCAATGCATACTCTGTCCATAATTTATTTTTGTCAGCTTTTTCTAGAATTAAAAGTTCTTAGCAGATTTGCCATCATAGCATGAGCATTGTAATAGGCAATTCCAAACTGTAGTGATTGGAAACCAGCTGTATTTTAACCATCAAACTTCTCCTGCAAAATTTCTCTCGCAGAGCTGGAATCAGACGTGAAGCTGTGTCCCCTAGTTTCTCCCTCCCCTTTCCCAGTTTTCTATATTGTGAAGGACCCTGAGGCATCGGTTCCAGTTCTGGTTCTGGTTCTGGGTGAGACAGCCCAAGGAACAGAGCCTTTTCTTTGCAATATCAGTGCTTACTGACAGTTGTGGCTTCTTCCAGCATGTTCGTGGTCACTTGGGCAAATTATCTCCATGCCAAGTGCGTACATGAGGACTCTGTCTTCCACGATGGCAACTGACTCCTATCCTGAACTTAACAGTCGAGCCAGAGCTAGAACTTAAAGTTAATTTTGCACTTCATTTGAAGAGTACCTATTAGAGAAACTTGTAGGAGAAATAATATTTCAAGCAAATACTCAGAATGCTAAGATGAACACTGTTTTCAAGCACCTTCAAGTGTCTAGAAGCATCTATTTACTTAAAAACACTTGGCATCCTAACTGGAAGTCACTCTTCTTTCTTTATTAAGAAGTTTCCTTAGGGTCCCTTTTAGACGCGTTGTTTCAAGCATGGCTCTGTTTAATACCTGCACACGTGAACGTAACAAAGTAAGTCCCCTGGAGAATTTTTTATAGTTCTCAACTTCCTATTAGATAAAATGGGGGCCATTGTATTAATGTATGTATGTGTTAATTCACTCTGTAAATACTTGTTGAAGAGCTGCTTCTGTGCCTGGCCCTGGGGCACGTGGGGAGGGAAATCATCACGTCTGTCCGCCTTTATCTGACTTGCAGGCCTGCGGGGTATCGTGTGACGGCTCCCTCCAGTGGGGATGCAAAGATGAAAGTGTGAAGATGTATCTCCCTTCCTCGGGGAGGCTGTGATCCGTGAGAAGAGGGAAAATGTATGTGCAAATAATATGAACACTGAGCTTTGCTTTGTTTTTTGCAAATACCCCTCTAATACTCGGCATCTCCAAGGACTGCCAGCCCTTTGGTCCTCTCCCATCCAAGTGAGGTTGGTACCGTCGGAATCTCACTTCCCAGAGAGGTCAAGGAATGCGATGCTAGAATGGAGGAGGCTGCCACAGGCCCTCCTGACCTTCATGAATCACAGAGATGTTCAAGCTTTCTGCTCTCAGGATATCTTGCTCCCTTAACACGTACTGAGGGCTCCCTACCTCCAACTGTGCGAATAAAACTAATGTAAACTTTGCTGAGGAAATCCTCGTGATTAACACGATCTGGATTTTAACTTCTGCTGCTAAGAATTGTTATTTACAATATTAGTAAAACTGTGACCTTTATAAAATATTTATTCATGTAGTTTAAAATGGCAAAGTAAAACCATAACATGTTAACATACATATTGCTGTCAAAAATAACTATATTTTCCAAAACAACCACAAATTAGGGAGAAGATGGAATCGTTTTACATTTTTACAATTTTTTTTTTATTGTCTCACTTAATAGAAGTCAGCTGGCTTCTCGAGCTGCTTCTGGATTTAATCTACTGAGATGCCACAAATCTAAACATTTCCATTGCACACTCATGAAAGAATGAGTTTTTTAAAAGCAAGTAACATCTTAGTGTTATTATGGAAATGGTTTTGACCTTGCCAGGTCCCTCAAGGTCTCAGGGTGGATTCCCGGCCACACTGTGAGAAACACTCACCTATGACTACTCTCATGCCATAGGCATTCTGCATGGGGGATTAAAGAGAATTAAAGAGAAATCTCAAAAGTCTCAAAAGCAGTGAAAGAAGATTGCTGTGGGATCTCCTTTTTCCCCAGCATTTTATTACAAAAATTTTCAAACAGACAGCAAAATGGACTGGCTTCTGTCATGAATGCCCATCCACTCATCACCTAGGTTCCACCATTAACGCTTACTTTACCTACTTTTTCACACAGTCATCAAGTCCCTCCCTCCCTCCATCCATCAAACTATTTTCTCTTTAATGCATTTCAAAACATTTTGCAGACATCACACTTTCCGTTAAAAATGTCAGCATCTGTAGGATTAACTCAATACTTGCATGCATGCTTTTATGTAAATCTGACCCATGATGAAATGTACATGCCTTAGGTGTACACTCACTGAGTTTCAGTAAGTGTGTGACACCTCTCTAACCCCACCCCCCCATCAAGACCCAGAACACAGCCAGTCACCCCAGAAAGCCCTAATGTTGCCTCTCAGTCAGTCCTCGCCTGCGTTCCCGCAGGTGCGCCACTATTCTGATTTCTCCTCCCACAGATTGTTTTGCCCGCTGCAGAATGTCACATAGCGTGGACTTTTGGCTAAGACTTTTTTCACTCCACATCCTGTTGTTCGCAATCAATGTGTTAATAGCTTGTTCCCTTTTTCGCTGAGTATAATTCCACAGTACGAGAGTATAGTTCCGCTGTGTGGATGTCATGGTATTTGTGTTTCCTTCTTCTACTGATGGTCACACACACTACTTCCAGTTTTTGTCTGTTCAGCACAAATCTGCTATAAACATTCTGATATCTAATTTTCAGTTTGTTAATGTGGTTCCCCAGGCAGGGACTGCTCCTTCTTGAGCTCAGAAATTTATTTCGGCATGACAATGGGTCAGGGCATCAGAAGGAGACTTCATAATACTCTTACTGGGATTTTAGGGCAAAGGAAGTCCCAGAAGTGACTCTGAAGCCTTTTGCCCATGTGGCAGGGAAAAGACATTTACTGCTGAGCTATAAATCAGAAGTGGTGGGCAGGGTGGAGTGGGAGGAGCTGAGCGGTCCTGTTTGGGGCATCTTTTTCTCTGTCCTCGTGGGCCTGGATTCTGAGCCCCCATCAAGCTCCTTTGCTCTGACCACCTTTGACTGCAGGTAGAAGGAGTCACCAAGGATTTATCGTTCACTTTGAACAGGTGTTCACAGCTCTTCTGGACCTCCTCGGGGCCCAGCTTGGAGACTCTAAAAATCTGCTGTGCCTCCCGGAAGCTGCGGCCAGAGAGGTTGGAGGCGGCTGCAGACTGGTGTCCAGCGTGGCCCCAGGTGTCAGCTGCTGCCCTGCCAGCTCAGACTCCTGCAGCAGGGCCTGGGAGAAGGTCCTGCCCACCACCACCTGCATGCCCATAGTGGTGCCATTGTCATGAAATAAATGAGCATAATTGTTCAAAGCAGAAGGCCTGGTTCAAATCCAGCTCTCTCCCCTTCTGGGTGGGTAACCACGGGGAAGTGAGTCAACCTATCGGTGCCACAACATATTCATTGTAAGATGAATGAAGTTAGACCAGCTGCATCATAACGCTACGAGGATTACTTCACTTAATCTATTTACTCTTTCGATAGGTATTTGTACTCCTGAAACACAGAGAGAAATGAACAGTGTACTGGAAGCACTGGGTAAAGTTAAGTCTCGTAGTAACACACAGGAAACTGAGGCTTGTGGAGAGAGGGTCTCACTCGTGCACATTCTGTATGTGAAATGTACTCTGCCTTCAACAGGGCACTTTGCGTGTGTTGTTCTCGCTAGTTCTTCAGGCCACGTGACCTGGGTGTTGTTATTCCAGTTTAACTCACCTACGGTAGAGGCAAGAGGTGGAGATGTGAAAACCGTCTGAAGCCGGGGCCCAGAGGACACTCAGCAGGGGAGGGGTCATGAAGGGCAAGATATGGATGAGACATGGAGATTCCCCAGGTGGGAGGGCAGGAGGCCTGGATCTGGACAGAGGCGTCTGGGGCAGGAAGGATGCAGTGTCCCCGCTCCAGCACGGGGGCCTCCCGCTGATCAGCAGAAGCGTTCCAGCTCCCAGGCCTGGCTCCCCAGCAGGACTCACTTTCTCTCCATCAGGCCCGAGGGTTTCCTCTTTCCTGTGTCGATGCTTTCCCTTCAGTTCTGCTGCTTCCTTCTCCCAAGACTGAAACGGGACACATTGACTCTTCCAGGAAGCCTGACGTCCCTGCAGGTAAGATCTTGGCCGTGTGAGGCTAACTAATGAAACCACCAGGTAATCCACCAAATCTGGACGAGCCGGCGCTACCCATCCAGGCAGAAGGCTCAACACCGCTCAACAAAGGGAGTGTTACTCGACATGGGAGAACCCCCATACAGAAAGGAAGCTCATGTGATCCCCTTTGGATTGTGTATAAGATTTGTGTTAAAATAGGGCTTCTCAGAAAAGAAATAATAAATAGCCTGCAAAACCCTAGGTCAGGACACACCAGAGAACCCACAGAGGAGCAACCACTGATGACACAGCAGACGGTCTGTTCATCAGTAAGGGTTTCCGAGGGCAAGATGTTCCCTGCAGCGCAATGTCATGTTCTGAAATGGAATTCTCTGAGAAACAGGTCAGTCAGCATTAATCAGGAGATACTGACTGAGTGTCAGAGTTAGAAAACATAGCATTTGTATAATATTTATTTTTCAATCAAATTGCTACGCACCCGTCAAGGAGGGCGTTACATGCTTGTTTATCTCCTCAGATAAAAATTACCTTTGACCCCAATTCGGAGACTCCAGAACCACCATTATCCTCTGGGTGGCAGTGACATGGCTTCATCCTTCTGCCCTGCATGGCAGGCTGATTCACCAGGAACCACATGACTGACCTTTCTTCTCTCATTCTGTTTTTGAGCCTTAGAATCAGCAGAATAATTTTCCAGGAATAGATTGTATGATCTTTCATTTCTATGCAAAATTTTTTTTTAACAGTATGTGTTTCTCCCAGTAAGCTTGACTCTCCAAATAGAGCTGGCTTCACTACTTCAGAATTCTGTAATGAGAGAAACTGGCCTCAAGTTCAAAGGGGAAGTATCTTTAACTGTATCAGTTTCAACACATCAATATTTTGAGCCAGGTAAAGGGTCTTGAAAAAAATTACTATTTAAATATATATTCAAGCAATCTCTTAATAATTGGGAATTTACGTGTCTATATATTTCAGTGGGGTTTAGACCCTCTGAGTCCCAGAACTTACAACTCGAAGTCATAAAAACTACTTTTATATGTGTATCCACAAAGTTATTTATGTCATTCAAGAGATATTTATTGAGGTCTTATTATATCAACTGCATACCAGGTATTTCTCTAGGTAATGGGACCACCAGGTTAGAAAAGTCAGAGTAAGTCTTTATTCTCAAAGATTTTACATTCTGTGGGTGAAAGACATAATAAACAAATATGTAATAAAAGTATCCTGTGAGTACTATGCAGAAAATTAAAATATGGCAATACGATGGGGCTGCTATGCACAGTGGGTGACAGAGAGGATACAATTTTAGCCACCCAGCATTCACTTTTTTAGGAGTGGGAGTGTTGATCAGAGTCTGGCAGGAAATAGAATTCATCTGAAATGGTTTAGAAAGAGAGTCTAATGGAAGGACTCTTTACAGAGGTGTGGGCAGATTAAACAAACTAACAGGTGATGTTTGCTAAGACCGTCAGAATCTGACAAGGAGAATTCATTTCCATCTCTTGATCTGAAGGGACTAGGGGAAGAAATTTTTTTGCCAGAGCTCATTGAAAGATGGAATCATTTTGAAATCCGAGTCAAAATGTGGAATAGATAAACAAGATTATACTATATAGCACAGGGAAATATATACAAGATCTTGTGGTAGCTCACAGAGAAATAAAACGTGACAATGAATATATATTTGTTCATGTATAACTGAAAAATTGTGCTCTACACTAGAATTTGACACAACATTGTAAAATGATTATAAATCAATAAAAATTTTTAAAAAAAGAAAAGAAAGATGGAATCATAGAGTGGGAGTCTCTAGGTAATCACAGAAGACTGAAGCTATGTTACGAGCCCTGACACCAAAGACGGGATGGAGTGGAGAAGGCATACCTTAAACTTTCTCTTATTTTATCCTCAGATCTGCCAGAGAATCTCATTGACCAAAGTCAACTAGTTCCAGAAAAAAAGGAGGCTGTGCAGTGCAGTTCACAGGGGTATGAGCTGAGCAGAGAAGGACAGCAAATGAACCTTGGCAGAGCAAAAAGACAGTGACCAGCATGAAGGATTCACACACCTTATGAGTCTTGATGGGAAGTATAAATTCTGAAAATTCCAAATGCTTACTTCTTCTGCTTGATCCTGGTATAAATAAACGTGCTCTTCCAATAAGGGCTGCCTTCCTCAGACTTCAGATTGGGAATCACCAGTACTTCTGCCTGTTATCTGTTGACACGATACTGCTTCATGGCAAACACCCATGAGAATTCAGAAGCATACAATAGTAAGCACTTGTTAGCCCTTGAGTTTTGGGGTTAGTGAATTAGAACTTCACCTGGAAAGTTCTTCTGACCTTGGCTGCGGTCACTCACAACTATAGGGAAGGAGTGCAAGGCAGCCGATGGACAGGGCTTTGGCAGGGACAACTGGTCAACTCCACACTGCTCCGTGTGCTTTGCCCTCTGATGGGCTGGTCCGGGCGTGTTTCCTGGAGATGACAGCTGGGCAAGAGCCAAGTAGAATCCACACGCAGTTTTCAACTGCTTGCACTCGTCACATCCGCCAACATCCTACCAGGCAAAGCAGCTGCATGACCATAATGAAGGAGTAAGAAAATAAAGGAAATAAACTGTGCCTCTTTAGTGAGAGAAAATGCAAAATTCTGTGGCAAATAGCTTGAGTGCAGGGAGGGGTGCAGAATGGGAATAATTAATAATAATTAATGCACTTTGTCCACCTTCTGACCAAGATTACTCACATACTTCTGGAGGCAGGTGGGGTTCCCTGCAGTGCTGAGCAGAGATCTGTGTTCAGGAACTATCTGGGGAGCAGTCCCTGAAGGGGACTGAGGGGAGCAGGCAGAACTGAGCAGGAGGTAAATTTTAAATGCACTGCATTTGCAAAAAAGTCGATAGAGATAGCGTGGCCTTTCAGAGCTGTCCCTGGCGTGAGGAGAAGGAGCCTGGCCCTCCTACCCCTTGGGTGAGACCGCTCCCCTCAGGAGAACTCCTGAAGGTGAATACAACTGCGAGTCAGCACGTGACACTCAACGCCGCCTAGGGACTTCACTGTAACCGGAGACAGCGTCTCCAGGTTCTGGTTAACCTCATTTCCCGGGAGAACTGAAGGAAGGATGTCACTGTGACAAACTAAAACCTCCAACCCTGCAGTGGCTTGTGGGTCACAACCGACACTTTCCACCAACAATGTCATATGTGGGGCGGGGACGCTTTCCCGCAACCCCGATGTGCTTGTGTTTGGAGGCAGAACCTTTGGAGGTAATTAGGTTTAGGTGAGGAGGCCTTGAGGGTCGGGCCCCTGTTCTTATAAGAATAGAAAGCAGAGAGCTTGCTTCTCCTCTCTCTGCGCCTTGTGGAAACACAGCGAGATGGCGGTGGCCTACAAGCCAGGAAGAGAAGCCTCATGCTGAGACGCGAACCTGCCAGCACCTTTATCTCAGACATCCAGCCACTGGAACCATGAGAAAAGAATTCCTGTTATTTAAGCCACGCAGTCCAGGGCATTTTGTTATGGCACCTGGGGCTGAGGAGTACACCATCCCTCTCCTCTACTGCTCATTCTGTCTTCCTTTATTCTGAGTTGGTACCTCCAGTCGTCTGGGTGGCTTTCTGAGACTATGGCCCAAGCCCTTGTGTTTGAAGTCGAGTGACTGGCCCCACAGCATCCTCAAGCTACTGCTGCTGTGGTCGTCCATCTACCGTGAAAACTGGACATGGAAGTTTGCCTGTGGAAATGGTAAAAAAGTGAAGCAGGTCATGTGAATCCTGAGTAGATATCAGTTATCAAAGCTTGATAAAATAAATAAAACCATCATTTAATACACCAGGACTCACCCAAAAGTAACTGGAAATGGTACAATGGCAAGTGTATGGCTCCCTGGCCAGGGTCACTGCCCAATCCACTCTGCCATGATTGTGGAAAATGGTGCAGGGGTGTAGGGGCAAAGCTGCAGCTTTGTTAGCCAAAGATAATAGCACTAGAGCTCAGAGCTGGGAAAGCAGCTGCAAATACAAAAGGAAATTCTGCCAGCTCAGGAATCATAGGAGCGAGACCAAAATTCAGAGCAAAAATTTCCCAAATCCCCAGCTGAAGGCTAAACTATGCATGCAAGAGACCCTGCATGGATTCAGCAGGAAGATCAGGCAGTAAAGAGGAATCTACTCTTGCAAGACAGCGGGATGCAGGATCCAAGTCGTGAGTCTGATGGGTTCCTTAACTAAGCTCACCCTCTAGCTCTGGGGGCAGGCGGCCTGAGGCATCAGAGTACAGTTCAGACCCAGCAGGGCAGCTGAGAACGATGGGTATTCCGGAAGCAAGGAACTCACAGAGACAGGGAGCCCCATCTCTGCCCAGATCCCAGATGCACAATGAAGTTTCATGTCAGAAAGGAGGCAAAAAGGTTACAAAAGGGTACAGCTGAAATGGTGGCATCAGAAGGGCCTAAATCTATTCCATGCCGTGTTACACAGTCGTTTGGACCCCTAAAGTGCATCTCTTTTGCTGGTCAAAATAGATTGTCATTTTCCCCGTAACTATTAATCACTCCTAAATTGTGTATCTTATACTCAGCTCTATATTACAAAATAGATTCTATTTGTTGGTCTGGTGTCTGTAGATGATCCACTCTGCTAGACCAGTGTCTCCAATAGAAATACAATGCTAACGAAGAAACAAGTGAAGTTACTTTTAATAGATTTATTTAACCCAGTATATCCAAAATATGGTCATTTCCGCACGTAAGAACAGACACGACACACATCTCACACACCTCCTTCTGTTCTGGGTCTTCGGAATTCTGTGCGTAATTTGCATTTACTCCGTGTTTCAGCTCAGGTGAAAATGCAGTTCCTCGGTCACACCAGCCATATTTCAAGCACTGCGCAGCCACACCCCACTCGTGCCCTACGCCCCTGGCAACACAGAGCTCTGCTGTGGTTAATATGGAAATAAGAAAATGTACCAAATAGTGGATCACGACGAAGAAGTCAAAAGGGGTGAAAATGAGCGAGACCAGGGCTGCCCGTGCACTGTAGGGACACGTGGGATGTCTCACCTGCGTTTCCAGGGGTCAGTGACCGGCTGCCCAGAGGATGCGGCGTTGAGGCTGGGCTGTTCGTGGCAGGCAGAGGTGGGAGGTAAGCGTGTTCCAGATAGAGGAGACAGCACGTTTGACAACCTACAGAGAGCGTGTGGGGTTTCAACCAATGGCAGTGGCTTCATACAAGCCTATGACTGTGTTGATCGAGGCCAGTGGAGTTCCCCATCACAGTGTTCACACTGCAGAGTAGGAGGCCTCTGTCAAATGTTGTCAAAAACCACATCCTGCGTGTGCCTCCACAACCCCTGTGGGAGAGGACAAGCGAGGCTGGCCGTCTGGATCAGCGAGAGGCCATCATGCCGGGCTTGGCCACGCAGTTGGCCAAGAACAGTGAAGACTAGGAGTTTAGCACGTGCCTTCTTTAGCACTTCTCAGGGACAGGGGATACACAGGCGTCGAAAACAATTGTTTTGTCTGCTTGGGAACATTGTGTGTAATGTTGTAAATACCAATAAGCAGTAAATACTGATATGGATCAAACTGCAGTATGATTTTCCAAGTCACATTTTACTTATCCCTTGATTAGCAGTGATTCCAGCTGGAGTGTCAGGACCTCTGGATCCTGGTCCAAACTAAGGAAGGTCTGGTGCACTGATTGGAAAGCCGTTCTAGCTCACTTATTTTAACATATGTTTTAAATGTGCAGTGACTGAGAAAAGTGGAAATCACTTTGGAATTTGCAGTGGGATGAACAGTGGAGGGGAAATAATCCACTTAGTTCTAAGGGGCTCTCAACCTTGAAGGTGACTTAAACCCTTTCATATGCTAAACCCCTCAGCTCTTCTTATTTCCTGGAAGATCTTAATACTATTTGACTTCAAAATCCTATTAAAAGCCCATTCTATTTACTTGTGAATTTCTCCCATTCCCTCCATATGCTTTATTGGTTTAATGATGTCAAAGAATTTTTGTTATTTTTATAATAATCAAGTGAAAAAGCCTAGTAATTCCATAATGCTAAATAAAACCTAAAACTGCCTTGTGTATTTCTCAGTTATGTGATATTCATTAAATCCACCATTGATAAAGGGTTTTGCTCAAGATTGGCTTTAAAAATCCGTATAAGCATTTTAAGAGTGGTTAGTATCTCTGTACAGTTATGTCTTGTCTCAGCTAAAAACCCTTTTGAAACTAAAGTCCTTGCCAGGGGCAAGGGCAGAGGAAAAGCCCCAGCTAACTAAGCTGGAGGGAAGAGGGAGGCTCCGGCTGTTAGGCTGACGCTGGTGGGGATACAAAGGCATGAAGACGAAAAGGCTGGGGCAGCAGATGCCATGAAGTGAGTAGAAAATGACGGGTCTGTATCATCCCTTCCCGCTGGGCTCCTTACTCAGTCTCTATTCTATTTTCTGTGAAATTCTATCTTGCAGTAAAACATGGAAACCGATAAATTAGAGGCTCCAAAAAAGGTATTATTTTGACATGGACATACTCACAAGTCACCCTGGACCATGTGGCTCTTAGACCAGAAGTAAGACCCACAGCCCAAGCCCTGGGCTGAGCAGTGCCCAGTGGACTGCCCCTGCAGCTCACTGAAGTCTTGAATCAGGCTCACCAGGGGCAACCCTCAAAAAACATCTGCCATCTGGTTCCAAGTGTCCTGTGCTAAGGAGTAACATTGCACAGCCCTCATCTTTAATGTGTAAGGAGTGGCTTGTCGTTCAGCCTTTAACTGTACGACTGCAAATCGCAGTCCCCAGGAAGTTGTACTAAGACTCTATCCATCTATTGTTCTCTATCTAGTCTTTCTATCTGTCTGTCTGTCTATCTATTTATCCATCCATCTATCCATCCATCTACCTGTCTGTCTATTTCTTTGGAAATACTTTGTAGGATTTAATCATGTCCTTAGAAACATTGCACTTCTATGTTGTAAAAATTATGAACCAAATGATTGACTCATAAGCCTTGTGTCAGTCATGTTCTTTAAGCACCAGGTTTACTGAGGTGTTCAGCAACATATGAAGATTGTTATTACATTGCTCTTTTGCTCTTTGTTTTCTGACTTCAATAATTCTAGCTCTACCCTATAATTTCCTATGTGGCTCATTGTCATGTCATACTCAGTGTAATGCTTGTATTTACAAGAAAACTGTGTTCTTTTTTTATTTTTTAAACAATTTTTTATTGAGTTATAGTCATTTTACAATGTTGTGTCAAATTCCAGTGTAGAGCACAATTTTTCAGTTATACATGAACATGCATACATTCATTGTCACATTCTCTTTCGCTGTGAGCCACCACAAGATCCTGTATATATTTCCCTGTGCTACAGAGTACAATCCTGTTTATCTATTCTACGTTTTGAAATCCCAGTCTGTCCCTTCCCACCCCCCATCCCCTTGGAAACCACAAGTTTGTATTCTATGTCTGAGTCTGTTTCTGATTTGTATTTATTTATTTTTTATGTTTTTAGATTCCACATATGAGTGATCTCATATGGTATTTTTCTTTGTCCTTCTGACTTACTTCACTTAGAATGACATTCTCCAGGAGCATCCATGTTGCTGCAAATGGCATTATGTTCTATGATCTACAACTTAAAGAATTCAACTCAAGAGACATGTGTTCAGGAGGTGCCAAGCGTTGTAAGAACATGGAATGACACTCTGGGAGATAGCAATCCACGTGCAGGAGCAGAGAAGGAGATCAAGCACAAGCAATACATGCAGCAGTGAAGGGAGCCCCATGGCCACAGGGCGAAGGGTGCTGGCCAGGGAGATTTACGAAGCTTAGGCCTTTGGGAGGTGAACTGGCTCATGGGAGGTGCTGACTGGCAACTCAGGAGAGGCCACGACAAGCAGGAGCCAGAGCATCGCTGTGAATGGTGAGCATTCCCCCAACTAGGGAAGCAGGCATCTGAAGAGGAGGCAGAGGACAATGTGAGGGTAGGCTTGTTACAAAGGGAGAAGGAGGATAGAAAAAAAAAGTAAGGCATTTTCTGTATCAATTGCTGCATAACAATCCACCTCCCAAAACTTAGTGACTTAAAATGCAACAACCTAAACAAATAGACACCTTACCATGTCTTGTGATTTTATAATTGACTGGGCTCAGCTAGGAGGCCCGTCTGCTGCACGTGGCTTCGGCTGGAGCTGCAGGCGTCTGGGGGCTTGCACCGGGGTGTAGCGTTCACGAGGGCTCACTGACGTGGGGGGCCGTTGTTGCTGCCTGACTGCTGGGAGCTTGCCGTGTTGCTGTGGGGCCTGAGTGTTCCTTCCCATGGGTCCTTTTTTGTGAATGCTTGGGCTTCCTCACAGCATGGCAGCCAAATTCCAAGGAGAGTTCCAAAGGGCGGGTCCCAGTGAGAAAGTGCTCACCAGCCTCCTCTTGCGTCCACCTTGATGAAGTCCCACTGGCCGTATCTAGTCCCCCAACAATACCCAGTCATGTGGGAGGAGACTGCACGTGAAAGGGATACTGGAAGGTATGTACCAACGGTTAAAGGTGTGAATTGAAGGATGCAAAGCAAGGATTCTTTAGGATCCAAACAGGTGAAGAAAATAGGAAAGGGAAAAGCGAACACAATAATCTGTACGCTGCACAAGGGACTGTGTGCAGGGGAAAAGGAGTGACGGTTCCCACTTGGGTGACGGGTGTTGGCCGCCAGCTCTGAAGGTTTCCTGCACAATGAGAAAACTATTGATATTAGCTCTTGTCTGAAACTCTAGAGGGCCAAAACTATCTCAAGAAACATCCCACTGGCTGAGGACCCACCAGACTCTTCCCCTTGGGTAATTAACTGTAACATGTGATCCATTTACGAGATCCAGTGAACTCGCTTCAAAGGACGTTTCCAGCTCAGCATACGTAGCTGGTTAGGACAAACATAAACCCTTAGTTCACCTTGAAGATCAGCTTAAGTTCAGGATGATATCCCATCAGATTTTCATCCTATTTTGACTGTCAGACAATCTGAAACCATCCAACCATTTACACACAATTTTCAGAATTCTAAAATGTGAGGGTCTGGGTGTATGAGCATCATGACTTACTTTCATGGCAGGGGTCTACTGGAAAGCATGGGATGGAACGTCACGACGCCGTGGTCCTTCTGCGGGCTTGTCATTACCTGGACTACTTTGGCAAGTCACATCATCCCCCCAGTTCTTGTCATTCCTGCGCCTACCATCCCACAGAGTGTAGATCAAAATACAGGCTGGACAAAATTGCCCCAGGGAATCGAAATATATTTTGTTTGAATGCTGTCTTACACTCTTGAGTTAAGTAAGGTAAGGTATTGATGAGTCACAAAAGTGAGACTTGGAATGTCATATTCTGCCATTGCCACTGAGAATTTTAAGGGAAAAAGAATTTTCAATACATATTCAGCTGCCAGTTATTTGGAGCATGAAAAATACCTGTAGGTCTTTAGTTCTGACTCAATAGCTGACTTTTGAAATGACAACAGTGCCTTTACACTGATTAAATGGTTAACTGTAACTTTAGCGATAAATCCAATACCTTTTACTTGAACTGCTTATTTTCTTATTCTTGAGTTTGAGAGTTCTTTAGGTATGCTGGATATGAGTCCTTTATCAGATGTAACATCTGCAAATAATCCTCCCAGTTTGTGGTTTTTATTTTCATTCTCTTGATTACTTTTCAAAAAGCAAAGTTTTGTTTTGTTTTTAATTTCATAAAGTACAATTTGTCAATTTGTCCTTTTGGGAATTATGACTTTGTTGTTTAAGAAATCTTTGCCAAATCCATCATCACAAGTTTTTCTCCCATGTTTTCCTCTAGGAGGTTTGATATAGACTTAGATTTAAGTTGACAACCGATTTTGAATTATTTGTTGTGCATGATGGAAGATCTAGAAGGAAGGTTTTTCTATTATTATGTTTTTATACACAGCTTTAACAACGTGTTTAAGAGTGCCCTGTCTACACTGAATCACTTTTGCACCTTTGTTGGAGTTCAGATCTCCACATATGTGTGGGTCTATTTCTGGACTCTGTACCATTAATCTATTTATCTTTACACCAACACCACACTGTCTTGACTATTGTAGCTTTATAATGAGTCCTGAAATAAGATAGCCTAGCCCTCCAACTTTGTTCTCTCAAAATTTGTATTTTCTATTCTAGATCCTTTGAATTTCCATGTGAAATTTAGAATCAGTCGGTTTCTACAAACTAAAAAGGATGCTTGGATTTTTACTGAAATTAAGTAGAATCTATAGAAATTAGGGATGACCAATTTCTTAATAATTTCTGATCCAAGTATATGGTTTATCTATCTATTTATTTAAAATCTCTATCAACCATGTTTTGTGGGTTTTAGTATAAAGTCTTTCACATCGTTTGTAAGATTTTTTCCCTAAGTGTTTCATATTTTCAGTGTTATTGTAAGTAGTGGGGTTTTAAAATTCAAAATCTGATTGTTCAATGCTAGTATTTAGAAATATAATGGATTTTTATATATCATTTTTTTTTAATCCTGCAACATTATAAAACCCATTTGTTAGTTCTAGATTCTGGTAGAGTCCACTGAACTTTTGATGTAGACAGTTGTGTCAGTCGAGAATAAAGGCAGTTTACGTCTTCCTTTCCAACCAGAATGCATTTTTCCCCTTGCACTGTTGCACTGGTTAGCACCTCCAGTGCCACGCTGAGCAGAAGTGGCAGAAGAAGTCCTCCTGCTCTTGCTTCTCAGCTTAGGAAGAAAGCAACCAGTCTTCCCCCAGTGAGTAAGACGCTATATGTAGTTTTTTCATAGATACATTTTGTCACGTTGAAGAAATTCCTTCTATTTCTAGTCTGCTGAAAGTTTTTAGCAGGAACAGATGTTAGATTTTGCTAAACAAAAGTTCTTTATCTACTGGGACTATCATATAGCCTTTCTTTCTTAGTTGGTTAGCAAGATGGATATTAAACAAAAGTTGCATCCTGAAATGAACCTACTTAGTCGTGATGTATTATTCTTTTTTATATATTGATGTATTAGATTTGCTAAAATTTTGCATCGAATGTTTACATCTATGGCCATGAGTGATACTTAGTTTTCTCTTCTTGTAATATCTTTGTCTGGCTTTGGTATTAGGATAATGCTGCCCTCATGGAATGATTTGAGAAATAGTCCATCCTTAAAATATTGAATAGATACTTCCCCAGAAAGGTATATAGAGAGTAAATGAGCACATAAAATGATGCTAAGCATCATTCGTTATCAGGGAAATACAAAGTAAAAGCCAATGCAGTACCACTACGCTTACATTAGAGTGGTGGAAATCTTAAAAGATGGGCCTCGCCAAGTGTTGGCTGGGATGTGGAGCATCTGGAATTCTCATTCACTGCTGTTAGGAATGTAAAATGTCACAACCATTTTGGGAATAAATGTGGCAGTTTCTTCAAAGCTGTAATATAACTACCGTATGATCCAGCCATTATTCACCCAAGAGAGCTGAAAGTCTATATTCCTACAAAGCTTCATACGCAAATCCTGATACTAGCTCCTTTTGAATTAACTCGTCAACAGGTGAAAGGGTGAACAAACAGGTGCATCCACATAATGAGAAGCTACTGAGCAATAAAAAAGAATGGCATCTTGACACAAACCACAACTTGCAATAATCTCAAAATAGTATGCTGAGTGAAGGAAAGCAAACCAAAGAAGTGCACATGTCACATGTGATTCCATTTATATAAAATTGTTACAAGCACAAACGAATCTAAAGTGACAGAAGGACAGAAAACAGATGATTGGTTGCCTAGATACAAGGGGCGAGGTGGGGCTGGGAGGGTCAGAGGGGACGGATTGCCAAAGGGCATGAGGAAATTTAACAGTGATGGATATGTTCGTTATCTTGATTATGGCCATGATTTTACAAGTGTATCCATATGTCAAAACTTTATCAAGTTGTACACTTTAAATAGATGCAGTATAATGAATATCAATAATATCCTATAAAGCTGTTAAACATAAATAAATACTGTGCATAAAGAAACTTAATTTTTGTATAATTCTTATTATTTTTTGCTGGCCAAACATAATGTGTATTTATCATAGACTTGGGGAAACTGAAGAAAGTGAAGAGATGAAAAGTGAAAATAATCAATTATTAAAACACTCCAAAATAACCACCTTTTCAAAAATTCTGTATACTTTCTTTTCTATGGTGTATATACATTTTTCCTGAAAATTTTATATTGTAAGATAAACACTATTATGTAACCTGCTCTTTTAGTAAAATAAGCTAAGTACATGACCACGTCATTGAGCCTTTTTAATGAGCTCCTAATGTGCTGCTGGTTATTAAACCATTGTCTTGGTAACTCTATAAATTGTTTCTAATTTTTGCTTTTTAAAAATACTATAGCAAATATATTTATATACAATTTGGAACATCCCTAATTACTTCCTAGCACAAACTTTTAAAACCTTATTTTACATTTAGAAAAAAATTGCTTAGTCAAAATATGTCTCAGGTTTTAAGTCTTTTTGCCTATGTTCCAAAATTCAGGAGAATTTTTTAAAACAAAATAGCCCTTTCTTTATTAAAAATTAATGCATGCCCATCATTTATACATTCAGTGACACACACACATATTCAGGAAAAAAATACAGAAATTTACTTTTTAAAGAAATAAATAATTGATTTAGGCTCAGTTGGATCATCTTATTATCTAGTGAATATCAGAGATGTTAGAAAAAGCAACTGTTTTTTAAGAGCCGCTTAACATAGACCCAAATCCTAAGAATCAATTTTAATACTGAGTTGTTCTTATTGCTTTTTTAGAATAATGCTGTGAAACACTCAAAAGGCTTTTCCACGACTGTCATTAAAAGTGTCTACTGACCAGTGGCCAGGGACAGCGACTCCATTTTCTTTAGTCAGCAGTGATTTTCTTAGGAACAAGAGGAAGTGATAATTGATCTTCCTGGGAGCACGGACAGACAGCAGTGGGGCACACAGATCAATTAACAACAAGGCCACAGGCTGGGGTGCTCACTGGCTCAGAGGCTGTTTCTTCTAAACTGGACCCACAGAGCTGACTTTACCTGGCCAGACACTCAGATTTCCTCAAGCAGAGCCCCTGCCTCCAGAGACGTCACCTGGCTCCTCACTTCTCCTGAGTCCTCTCTAATTTAGTGCCTTTGTTTGACCTATCGAGAGGCAGAAGGAGGGAAGAGATGCTGGAGGCAGGAAGAGCGAATAAGCCTGGTCTGACATAGCCACCTGCCCCACCTGCTGCCATTGCCCTGGTCTTCCAGAAGATGCCATGAACACCGTGGAGGAGCCTGCAAGGATCACTCCTCCAGTGGCCTCCTGGAGGCAGCTGCACTGTGGGTCCTCCTAGTGCCTCCGCCTCCTTGACTGCCCCTCCCTGTCCCAACAAGGTGCCCACCGGGGCTCCCAACAACACGAGAGCCTTCACCGCCCTCCTCTACTGTCCTTGGACACACTGGCCAGAGCCTGGGCTGTACGCAGTGTTGGTCTAGTGTGCTTGGGTGCATCTGAATCATCAGAGTAGTGGCCAGAAATGATTTTCGTGACTATTTGTGCATGCAACACAATCCAGTTTGCACCTGATCCCTGCAACTGACTATTTACGATAGAAGGCAGGAGGCACGAGGAGGGGAAAGTGCCAAGATCCTTTATGGGATAAAATAAAAGTAAGTGTCCAAAGCTAGCCCAAGGTGACAGGAGCTGTCTGCTTTGCTTCTGCCGCCTTGGAGCGGGGAGTGAAGTTTAGTATCGGTCTGGGGAGGGTCTGAGGTGGGATCCTGCAGGGACTCCAGGTGGGTGCTCCTTGAGAGAGTCCACACACCAGGCAGGGAGACTGTCCCTGGTCCCATGCAGGGAATGCAGCACCATCGCTTAGGGCTGTCTCAGTGGCCAGTCTCTTGCTTTGCAGTCAATACAGGAAGGGGAAAGCAGAACTTCTCCGTTCTCCTGGTGAGGCTCAGGGTATCTGCAGAGGGCAGCCTCAAGACACAGACGTTAGGCTCATGGTGTGTGTAGATCTTCCCCAGAAATGCCCACTTTACCAGTGTAGGCACAGGGATGTTTGTTTACACTTCCCTGTCTCTGCAGCCCCACGTGGACACAGACATAGGACTCCACGTGCAGTGAGGCAGAAGGAGACAAGCCCACTTTGCCCTTCCCGTCAAGCTGTGTGCTTATCCTTTCTGCTGAGTGCTCAGAAAGGGCCGTGGTTTATTTATTTTTTTCTTTGGATCATTCTGCTCCAGTCGAGCTCATTTAACAACTTGATCTGAATCTTTTATTGAAGTAGACTGGCTACTTATGCAACTGTAATAGCCTTGAATCAGGTTTTGTTTTTTTAATTTGCAGTTGAAAGGATGCACAGAAATTCCTTGCAGCCCTATAGAAGCTTCCATTGTATGAGCTTCACGATTACAACCCGAGATGATTTGAGACGAGACCCAAAACAGCAGGAAGAGAAAGACCTGTGTCTGAAACGACAAAAAGAAAAGAGGTATTGGGTAAATTAACCACAGAAAACCATTCAGCCCCTCACCTACAAAGTGGAACCAAAAGCTCAAATGTATCTAAATGGAATGAAGTAGGCCAAACGCTGCCCGTGGGTATGCGTGCTCCGCTACCACTAGCTTCCTAGGAACGCTGCTGGTTTTGCTTAGGCAAATGCACGTTGAATTGCTTGGGTCTGAGCTGGAGCACATGGGCAGACAGGATGGCTTCTCCATCACCATCATTCACCCAGTGCGGTTGCTGCAATGACCCCAAAATGGAAGCTGGTGCCGTCTTTGTCATCAGCTCAGAAGTTCGTTATTGTCAGCCCCACCTCAGCCTCTTGACTTCCAACTTCTGTAGCTCCTCACAGCTGGTCCCAACCCCAGGTTGCAAATGCTCCCCCTTCACCTCTCCCTACTTCAGGACTCAGTCCTGCACGTGGGAGAAAACGCCTCAGGAGCCCTTACCTGAGTATCAGTTGAGACCCTGCAGGGTCAGCTTGCAAGTGAAATTTATCATGAGTGACAGTAGTGAAACTGAGCAGGATCCTCTGGGGTCCTCCTTGGAACAAATCTTTCCATGTTCTCTGCTTCTTGTTTGTAGGAAATAGGCTTCCTCCAGCCTCCTTGACCTTCCCTTCCTTTGAACAGTTGCTAATCAAGGAAGGTAGTGGGCGCAGAGACAAGAGAGGAGCGGTCAAGAAATGATAGTCCAGCCTGCACACCAGAAATTGACACAACAGTATAAGCTGACTATACTTCAGTAAAAAAGCAACATGCAAAAACTAATTAATTAATTAGTTAATAAAGAGAAATGATAGTCCAGCCTTGGGGCAGGGTCCTAGTTTCCCCTCAAGGAACCCCCCAATCCCCTGCCTCTTGTTTATGACTGAGCAGAATCTTTGGAGATGTGTGGGGTTTTGGGGGGTTTTGGTGTTTTTTTTTTTTTTTGAGGGGAACATTGGATGCACCAGATTACTGGCATTCTGACTAAAAGCAACTTTCCTTTTCGTTGCCAACGCTGTTGCCCCCAGGGTCATACCCCTGCCCCTCCCCCAAATAGAAACCAATTACTCTTATCTAAGTCTCGGGAGGCAGCTGCAAAGGGGAGAAACAAGAACTGGTTAGAACCAACTAAGCCCAAGATGGCAGAGGATTTGCCTTCCAGTGGCCCTTGAGCCGCGTCACAGGCTCATTGCGACGTATCAGCATGACACACCCACCAGCACCGGGACAGTGGATAAGTGCCATGACCACAACGGGGAAAGCCCATACGAGGACAGGAGACAAGGTGATTGGCTCCCTTACACCCGAAAGGAAGACAGGACTGGGGAAGCCTCTCACACAAGTCCACGTGGCCCGAGCCACAGCTGGAGCTGCGTCCACTGGCCAGCTTGGCTGGCGGCTCCTCACACAGGCACCTTTCTTTCCTTTTCCTCTTCTGAGCAGTAAAGCAGCCATTCCCTTTGTCCTCTGCCTCTGCTGCAAACTCTTTCACAGCTGGCGGCAAAGTCCCACACTGTCATGGCTTCCTAATTCAGGGGTCGCTCCAGCCTCTGACAGTAGAGAGGCACCTTTATCTTTCTTCAGGTTTTGCCTAGTTTCCCCGCCCAGCACTCTGGTCCTAGGGCTCTGGGGGTTTAAATTTAACGGCAGGCCTTCCTGAGCCCTGGAGGAGGGTCCTGGGTGGAGACTCCCCCAGAGCCTCACCACCAGCACATCAGGTGTTTCCACCGCCCTGGCCTGAATTCCAGGCTGGAATTCCATCCAGTACACAGTTCTTCGATGGGGGCCCTGTTTCTGGACTGGACATCTGGGACCAGTGATAACCTCGCCATCACTTCTGTGGGGTCTGTGCCTTCTACTCCCCTGACACCCACTGCAAGGTCCAGGCCACGGGCCCCCACCCCTGCCATCCCAGTCTTCTCTCTCCGCTGGTCTTGCTAAAGACCTAGAGGCCCCTGATACCAAGAGGAGCCTGAGGTGACACAGCTGGACAGTAAGAACCCTAGGACACTGGGGTCTTGTATAAACGCATCCTTGGGGACAGCGAGCCGTGATTTGCATCTCCTCCCACATGTGGCTGGTTGTTAAGTCCCGTTAGTTCTTCCCGCAGGCATGCCTCCCATCAGTTTCCTATTTCTATCCTGACTTGACTGCCCTGATCTGAATCAGATACGCACAGTGTTGTGACTTTAATTATTGCAATGGCCTTAAATAGATCCCTGACTTCCTCTCCTATCCTATAAACTGCCACCAGAATTATCTTTCTTTTGGGGAGGGGGGTAATTAGATTAATTAATTAATTATTTATTTATTTATTTATAATGGAGGTACTGGGGATCGAACCCAGGACCTTATGCATGCTAAGCTTGTGCTCTACCACTAAGCTATACTCTCCCCCTCTCAGGGATTGTCTTTCTAAAATGTAAATATGCCACATCTGCAGTGAAGTCTTTCCAGAGAATCCCCTTCCAGTTCTTCAGAATAAAGAACATACACCTTGGTAGCGGAGACCTGACCCCAAGTTAGGATGGGCCAGGAGCTGATCAAAGTGAGGTTTTTAATGTTTTTTTCTAATTTTTGTTTCAATGACGACAAATATTTATCGGGTGCTTACTCTGTGCCAGACTTGATGCTGAATGCTTTAAACACTGTATGCTTTTTAGTATTACATAAACTTTGGTTGTTATGGAATAATTTTGGACTCAGAGGAAAGTTGTGAGGGGGGTGTGTGGAGTTTGGGTGCACCCCTCCTCACCCAGCAGTCCCACTGAAAGGGTCTGACATCACCATGGCACGTGAGTAAAAACTGAAAAAAAAAAAAAAGCTAAAATAAAATGCAATCAGCATGGGCACATTCCTATCAATGCAACCTTGGCCTCACGGGGCATCGGTAGTTTTCCATCCCATGTTGCCTCCCTGTTCTGGGATCCCAGCCAGGCGTGTTGACCTGCCACAGTCTCCTCAGTGCCTTGGCACCTCCTGTGGTTCCTGACCTGAGAGTCTTGAGGTCACTGGTCAAGTCTCCTGTCAAATGTCCCATGTGGGCTTATCTGATGTCCTCTTAGATCTGGGGAAGGGCACCGCAGGGCGAAATGCCACCTCATCACTTCATACCAGGGTGCAGGATGGCCCATGGCAGCATGGGCCCTGCTACCCTTGTCACTTGGCCAGGTGGGGTCGGCCCGGCTTCTCACTGCAGGTTACTTTCCCCCTCACCAGAGCATAAGGCCTTGCACTGCAGACCTGTTATTGCCACAAAGGTGCCAAGTGGACAACGTGTATCAAACTCCCTGCCTTCTGTGGGGAAGCGCCTCTTCCACCCCTGCCTGGGCTCCATGAGGCCCTACACTGGCCTGACCTGTGACCCCCTGACTCCTGCGCACGGCGGGCAGACACGGCTGAGTGTGCAGTCTGCTCCCCTAGGTCCTTCTCACCTTCTCCTAAAACAGGACTGTACAAACCCTCGGACCTCCACAGGCCCTAAGCTAACGGGGTCACGCCCCGCTGAGGAGGTAGGTCCAGCTGCACCGCGCCTGCTGCTGTGAGAACGGCTGCTCCCCCTGCAGCCCCCGGGGGAGGCACGCTGGCACGGGGGTCTCTCCCCGCCTTGCTCCCTCACTCGCCTTCTCTTAGCTCTGACTGGAGTAGGAAAGAAGAGGTGCGGGTTAAGTCTCTCCCAGAGCCCAGACACCCTTTGGACTCACTGTCCTGCCTGCAGTAATTTCCTTGGGGAAATCAGAGGCTCTGAGCTGGAAGATGCCTGTTCAAGGGTGCTACTTCGCAGCGCTGTTTACAACGTGTAAAAGGCAGGTGCGCCTCCCTGCTGTTCACGCCATCCATTCGGCAAGTTACTGCGTCCTGGGGGCTGCGCCCGCACAGAGCCCTCGTCTGCCGCGTCCTCCCCGGATCCGTGGCTGCCTCGCCACTCGCCCTGCGGCTCTTCCCCTGGTCCCTGTGGGATCCCTGCCTCCAGCTTCCCCCCTGCCCACCTTCCTAAGCGGCATCTGGTAACACATCTGCCCTGCTGCACACCTTCAAGTTTCTCCGTTGTCTAAACTCCTTCGAGGCTGACCCCTGAGGTGTGGCTTTCATGGTCCTTCCTGATCTAGCCGCAGGGTGAGACCAGCCGCAAATCTGCTTTCCTAAATATCTCTCTTGACGGGGAGCAACTATTGCAGGAAAACATGAAAAATGGTATGTTTCATGTCAATGATTGATCTTATGTTCTTCTGTGCATCTTCCTGTATGTATTTCTTGTATGGTTTTCTCATATTTTGCAATGAGCTTTGTAGTAATTGCTTTTGTAACAATGCAAAGAAAACATTTTTTAAAAGAGTTAATGAGATCTATTTAGGGAGGAAATAAGGCATTTTCTTCACTTATTCGCATCTTAATGGATAGAACAAACTCCTTTGCCTTTTTGTCCCACCTTAGCAGGTATTGCGTTGGAGCACAGGGTCAAAGTGGTGATTACAGAAATCTTGAGGTTGCTGTTTTGCATGCAAACAATAATGCTCCCCGAGAGGGTGGCTCAGGTTTTAACTTCTCAAATGGAATCCATGGTCAATGCACCCAAAATATCTCCCTGTCCACCCACTCATGGTAGGAAAAGTGGCGCATGCATCACACCCTTTCCTCTCTCACAGCCCCTCTGGCTTTTATTTTGTTCTGTTTTGTTTCCCCTCTGCTTTCAGAGGGATTCCAGGAAGGCCTGTGACACCTGTGGGCCTCATTTGCCCCTTCAAGTTCATCCCTTCAACCTTCAGCTTCATCTGCTGGTAGAAGAACCCTTCGTCCAGGCAGGTGAAGGATGTCCCTGGCTCCCGTCAGCACATTCCGATGGCCTGCCTGTGACCCAGGCCAGTGGTAACTGGGGGCCCAACGAGGCTTGCACAGAGGCAGATGGGAACCCTGGTGATGAATGTTTCCAGGCAGGGTCTACCTCCCACAGTAAATCAGCCCATCCTGTTTCTCTACCGTATCAGAGGGCAGAAAGCTAGGAGAGAGATGTTGGCTGGAAAAAAAAAAATGCACAATGTAAGAACAGAGAGTTTTAGCTTTACTTGGGGATCTTACTGATGATCATGGCCTGGGAGAGCCTCTCAGACAGCTTGGAGAAGCTGTTCTGAAGTGGAAGAGGAGGAGCTGGTGTGAATGTGAATTTTTTTGGAAATCCACATAGTCGAGCTAAAAAAGACTACTGCTCATCAAAAAGAACAGACGTCTCAAGTTAATGATTTCGGTGTTTTTCTATGCATGGGAAATGCAAGAGTCTGGAGTCATTGAGCGTCTTCCTTAGACATGCATCTTAACATGTGTAGGGGCCTGTGTATCCAACACAGACTGCTTCATCTTGCATTCCTTCCAGGGTCCCAGAAGTTCAGAGACCGCAGTGTCAATGACTTGATCCTTGGAGAACTGGAAGACGGGGCGACATTCTTTGTGCAGAGAGAGAGGGCGGATAAGAAGTGACAAGGAGGGCAGTGAGGCAAGTTTCTGGGTCTGGTAGGGTCACTGACGGCACCGTCTGCGTGTTGACTGCCTCAGGGCGCTGCAGCCTCCACTGGGGTGGGTGGCATGGGAGTCACCAGCCACACGGGGCTCCTCGTTTAAATTAATTCAATTAAAATTGATTAGTACTGTATTACTTTTCTGTTTCTGCTGTAAAAAATTATTCCACATTTAGTGATTTAAAACAACACAAATATGTGATCCTACAGTTTTAGAGGTCAGAGGCCCAACCTGGTCTCACTGGGCTAAAATTGTCAGCAAGGCTGTGTTCCTTTCTGAAAACTCTTGCCTTTTCCAGCTTCTAGTGGCCACCCACATTCCCACGTCCCTGGGCTCAGGGTCCTTCTGTCTTCCAGGCCAGCAATGGCCATTGGAGCTCCTCTCACGTCTCATCACCGATGTCCTTCCCTACCTCCCTCTGCCACTTTGAAGGACGCTTGTGATGACACTGGGCCCGAGAGGAATCCAGAACAATCTCCCTCCTGAAGGTCAGTTCACTAGCAGCCTTAATTCCTCCGTCACCTCAGTCCCCCCTCACCAGCTAAGATCATGTATTCAGTTTCCAGCTACAAGGACATGCATGTCGCTGGGGAGGTCACTACCCTGCTGACCTCAAGTTCCTCATTCCCACGAACCACACGCCAAGTGCCAAAGCCACGTGTGGCTAGTGGCTGCCACACTGAAAGGGGCAGATATAGGGCTTTACCATTACTGTAGGAAACTCTAGCGGGCAGTGCTGAACCCTTAAAATAACTCTGACATGAGCTCCAGAAAATCAAATTGCCAAAGAAAACCACTGAGGAATCAGCACACGGGGCAAGCTTGCCCCACGTTGGGCAGGAGGACCGAGCAGGGAGGTCAGCAGGCGCCCACACGGAATCTTCCAAAACGCTTACCGATAAACTAAGCCAGGCACCGACAGGAAAGAGCAGACCTGGGGTCCACTTTTCATTGTAGCAGATTCACGGCGAAAGTTATTTTGAAGAGTACTAGAGGGGAAAGTATGGACCTCTGAGTGCAGTGGTCCCTCCCTGGGACTCTTATCAAGCAAATGAGCTTGGGCTTCTGGAAGAAGAGAAAAGCGAAGGGTCCCTTGGGTTACAGGAGGCAGGCCTTTCTCCATCCAAGCGTGTCTCGCAGGAGGCAGGGGTGCCTTGAGAGCCAGCCCTCCCCGCAGGAGCAGAGCAACTGCTCCTGCCCCCGGCTCTGCCCGGGGCCGGGGGCCTGGGCAGGAAGAAGGGGAGTAACAGCTCCTGCGGGGGCTCCTGAGCTGTGGGGCTCAGGGCCTTCTCTGAGAATCTGATGGAAGTCCTGCTTCCCAGAAAATTCAGATGCCCGCACACAGCCCCCAGTTTTGCACATAATTTCAGGGACTCCTTCTGCCGTATTGAAAGGGCAGCTAGGAAGGCCCACAGAACGTGGGAAGCTATTGTCTCTGCAGATGAGGAGCTGAGCCCAGGCAGTGTGCTGTGCTGGTCAGCACCCCCCACCCCCCGCCTTCCATCACTTACTGGCTGTTGGACACACCCAAGGGGGAGGCTTGGTGCATTGGGAGCTGGTGGCTGTCTGCTCCGTGGTGAAGTCACAGGACAGCTGTGACCCCAGAGCTTGCACTCAGGGTTACACGTGCATTGTCTGACTGTGATCTAAGGGCACAATCAGGGGTGACTGTCATTTCAAGTGGGCCCCACGATGAGAAAAACCAAGGCCTGCCTCAATCTGAGAGTGGGCTAGCGCTGAGGCCAGCCTAATGCTGGCCATGGCGTTCTGACTCTGAATAACTCCAAGCCTCTGAGCAAAGGAGGTCTCAGCTCCCAGCCTCCTTCCTCCTCCTGCAGGCCCTTCTCCAGTCCCCCTGCACAGAATCCCAGCTTTCTTCAAAGCCCGACTCACATGCCCTCTGCCCAGGAGGGGTCCTCTGCTTGCACCAAGCACACAACTCTCCCGTGTTCCTTCTGCACTTAACTCCGGTGTTGGGTTGCAGACCACTCCATCATGAAATGACCACAGCAAAGCCTGGACCAGGGTAGACCTATAGGAGGGACTGGGAGTGCCCTGAGTTCCAACACACCAGCATTTGCTACAATAAAACAGCACAAATTCGTAAAAAGCCCAACTTGTCTCCTGTCTCCATCTTTGAGATTCCTTCCTTGATTGTGAGCTTGAGCTGCTTGTCATCATAATATTTTGGTTAAATTTAAGTCTGCGCTGCAGACACTTGCTCATCATAGTGGCTGAAAGAAGAACATGCTTTCCGTCCTGCATCTCTGGTCCAGTAGAAGAGCCCGTATGAGCTCAGAAAGCCTTTAGGTCAAATTAGCGTATGGCAAGTCCCGCTAACATTGACCTGCCCTTCCCAACACCAGGCATCTGGGCAAGATATTCCGACTCCATCAGGCAGGAAAAGAAATCAGCTTACAAAGCTCCCTGGGCCTGCCAGTCACAAAGGTAGAGGCGCTTTGATTTTAAAAAGCACTGTCCCACCCAGAGACTCTCAGGCTGTTCCCACAGCTATTCAGGTGGGGATTTGGCTGCCTAAGAGGGAAAGCAGAGAGCAGGCGTGAGCCCCTCAGCACAGCTCTGCGGAGGGATCACTGGATGTTGGGAAGAAACCTCAAGGGAGCAGCAAAGGAGCAACGGAGCAGCCACTTGCGAGGCTCACGTGGGGCAGCGCACACAGCCCCGCTGACTGGCCACACTTCACTTCTGAAGAGGAAAGGGAAGCACAGGAGAAGAGGCTCCGCAGCAAAGAGGACCGTCGCACAACGGCAGTGGGCAGAGAGACTGCACAGAACAACACTTCCCGGGATGCACTGAGCATCTCCCTGGTGTGAGCCCCACCTGCAGGCGAGACTGCAAAAACTTCTCTGGCCTCTGATCCTTCAAGGAAAAATGGGCAAATTCTCCATCTCAAAGGCATCAGGGAGAGGGTGACTTCAAACAGATGCGCAATTTGCTCTTCCTCCCTCCCCAGTGGAAGGGCTGATTGAATAGTCGGCGGACAGGTAGCTCAATGAATTACTAATGAAAAATAATGTAGAGATTTGGCTTTATTTCTATCACCTGCAGTTCTTATATTCAAATACATTTCACCAACTCTAGGGAGGTTTCATTTCGTTCAGCAGTGGGGAGGAGACAGGTAAGAAGTTCACAGACAGATCTGCACAAATCCATCATTTCTATTTTGGAAAAGTAACTCTCAGGTTATGCAGTGCAACATCTCAGTACATTTCACCGTGGGGGCTGCCCAGGTCCTCCCAGCCCATCCCTCCTCTTCTCAGCAGGCCAAAGCAAGTATCATCTGCCTGGCAGCCTCAGCATGGGTCAGGAACATTCAGCTGGAGCTGGGGTGCCAGCCACTCCCTGCCCTACATACCCACAGCCCGGGCTTTACCCAGTCTCACCACGTATGTGCCGTGTCTGGGAGATGACCCTTTCTCTCCACTGGAAAGTGAATACAGTCTGCCTTGCACACAACAGAAGTGGGTCCTGGAAAGGACTCAGGATCCCATCTTCCAGAGGAGAGGGAGCAGTCATTGGCCCAGAAGTGGCACTGCTGGAGGAGGAGGGTGGAACCCCGGCATCGGCCCTGGAGAACAGGTGAGAACAGGGAGGGCCTGTGGGGCAGACACCAGCAGCAGCAGGAGGGTGGTCCCCAGGGCCCCTCAGACAGGGTCTGCATGGCCCTGCACTGCCAGCTACACCTCTTTGGGCCAGGAGTCCCTGTTTGGAGCCCACGAGGTGTCTGCTGTGACGACTGGGGCAGGAGTCTGCTGCAAAGGCCTGGAGAGCTCACCCACCTGCTGGGGACGCGCTGCTCTGTGGGTCCTGAGTCTCCATTCCAGGACCCAATTCTGCTGTGTGCAAGACAGGCTGTATTCACTTTCCAGTGGAGAGAAAGGGTCATCTCCCAGACATGGCACAGACGTGGTGAGACTGGGTAAAGCCCGGGCTGTGGGTTTGTAGGGCAGGGAGTGGCTGGCACCCCAGCTCCAGCTGAATGTTCCTGACTCAAGCTGAGGCTGCCAGGTGGATGACACTTGCTTTGGCCCATTGAGAAGAGGAGGGATGGGCTGGGAGGACCTGCTCTGTGGAGCCCAAGTGGTGGAGGGCTGGTGAGGGCAGGGCGAGGGCAAGGCCGAGGCAGAGAAGACGTCTGCAGGGGGCCACCTCAGCTTCTCTCCTGCTCCCTGTTCACCAGGGTGACAAAGACTCCTTGACCAGACTTTAGACAGGCTCCTCTGAGCCTCTTTTCAGTGAGACCTCATCCTGGGGCCCCGATCTTGTCCTGCCGAACCCAGTTTAACAAGAATCCTGCTAAGTCAGTTGAGCAAGAGCCCCCACCCTTGACATATGATCAGGCCCCTCCTCCTCCACCCCTGGTGTCTAAGTCGTGGCCTGCCTTGGCAGCAATCCTGCTGCAGTTGAGCAAAATCCCTACCCGTGGCATCCCTTCTAAATACTTTTCCTCCCACTGACCCCTCGCCCTGGTCCTTGGCTATAAACCTCCAGCTTTGCTTGTTTGGAGTTGGGTTCAGTCCTACTGAAGCCTGTCTTGCAATAGGAATGAGTGAAGTCTGTCTTCACTGCCTTTGGCTAGCGTCAGATCTCTTCCTCTTCCCAGGAGCCCCCTCACCCTCCCTGCCTTCAGCACCTCCCTCGGCGTGGACAGCGGCAGCCGGGGGGGGGGGGCGGGGGGCAGGAAGCATCTCTTCCAGCCACAGCCCCCTCCTCTGGGTGCTGACTTCTGCTCCTAAATCTGCTTCTTCCCCTGGGGACCAAGCTCCGTGTTCCTGGTGCCGCATTCCTACCTGTGTCTATAAATCCTTAAGCAGGCTCTGTCTCTGCCCTTTCTGGACTATTCTATGAAACTGAACCTCAAATTTTAACTGTTCATGGCCTCTTATTGAATAAAATTTTATTTTTCTTATTTTTAAACTGCTGTTTACAATTTTGTTGTTCTAGTTCTCAGAGAAAAAAATCTCAAATAACAACATTAAGTAACTCAACTTATATCTGGTCTCCAACAGTTGGAGTTTTTTAATGTGGATCAGTACTACTTTATTAAAAAAAAATATATATATAGAGTCCGAAGACAAATGGATAAAAAATATATTCAATATCTTGTATTAACCTTTAATAAAAAAGAATATAAAAACAAATATCTGTATATATATGCATGACTGGGACATTGTGCTGTACACCAGAAATTGACACATTGTAATTGACTTCAATTAAAACAATTTTTAAAAATATAAAAAACTGTGTCATAAACTGAAGAAAGAAACCTGATTCCTGATCCTTGCAAGCATGCCAACTCAGCCTGTTATTATATTTTAAAACAATACTCTATTTTAAAGTTGTCTACAATCTTAATTACTAAAACACTAGCATAATCATGGTGAAAACAATGTTTCCCCTTCAGCAAATATGAATATAAACCCTCTCACTTTAGAGGCAGGATGTCAGTGAGTGCAGGCAACCATTAAAATATATTTAAAAGGTGCAAATGAGAAAAGGAGACTAAAAGCTGCACATCCTATGAGTATTACCAAATTAGCTGGCCAATCTCAGGATGGTGCATACCATTAGGAATAATTAGCGTGCTCTATTACAGCTAGAAATTTAAAACTTGCCATATAATAAGAAAAGGGATTAAGAAATTCAGACAAAACACAAGGAGAAAGAAAAAAAAAAGAAATGAAAATAGTAAGACACCAGGTCTTAATGTATTACCAGGAGTATTTCATTTAAAAGAGAAATCCATGAGCTTTCAAACAGCTAATTGCCTCATGCATATAAAGAAGGATATTAACATAGAACATTAAAACTCTGCGCAGCACCACATGGAAAGCACTTCTTCATGAGGAAAAGGTAGACGAGAGCATGATCACGGTAACAGATCCATCTTACTTTTACGAATACTGAAGGAAATACTGGCAAATGGTTATGCACATAGAGTTAAGAGCAGTGACTTATGAGATGCCCACACAAAGTCCATGAGTTTATGTAAAAATCTTGTATAGTGCATCAGACTAACACAGCACCATCTACACTGTGAAACTGTGCTGGGCTGGTCTGAAGCTCAGCTTGCAGTTACGGAACCCTCACTGCCCCTCACACAGCTAGGACTGTGCCAGCCTCTTAAAGACCTTCCAGTTGGAGGCCCTTGCCAGCTGAGGTTCACATATAAGCATGTCCTAAGCACCAGTGATTTACCAGCTTGTACAGTGACTCTAAAGGACTTGAAGACACAGTTTACAGAGCTGATAGTCTAATAGCTACCAGCACAGAAAGATAGCAAAAGTGAAGTGACCACGGGGTTTGCGTAAGGTCCGCTGGGAGCAGGATGAGTTCTGCAAGACAATTCTGCCTACGGGACAGGTCAATGCAAATGTCTGTTGGGGCTTCCGAGGGAAATGGTGAAGTGTTTGGGCTGCAGGAGGGAAGGGATTGTGTGCAGTGTGTATATATATTCACACACTATTTTTTAACATTTTTAATTGAAGTACAGTTGATTTACAATAGTAGTTTCAGGTGTGCACAGACTATTCGTCTTTCTTCTTGGGGTGGGGTTACTGCATGGAGTCAGAGGAGTGAGGGTCCCCTAACGAGGCTGAGCTGACTCCAGATGCAGAGGGCAGCAGAGTGAGCTGACAGTGAATCGCCTAGTGGAATTTCAAAAAAGAGTCATGGAGTCCCATTGTTAGAAACAGATCAAAGGGAGGAACAGAGTAGGTACCCAGGCCAGAACTGGGGAAGGGAGTCTAACTGTAAAGCTATAAAACAGAGGGAGAGGACCAAAAGCAACAATGATCTGGAAAGGAAGCCAGAGGTCTCCAGAGCAGCAGCTCGTGTCTGGGTGAGAATTTGGGCGTCAAAAACAAAAAGCATTAGGATTGGTCTTTAGGTCAGTTCTGTGAAACGTTCCAGAAGAGCATAAGGAAGCTGGGGTGCAGCCAGGAACTGAGGTCCACCTGGCGGGGAGCAAGAGAGCCCCCAGACAACTGCAAGGGGGTTTAGTTGGTAGAAGTGCCAGGCTGTGACCACGTGGGCGAGGCCAGCAGCATGAGGCGTGGCTCCAGAAGTCCTTACAGCGAAGCAGGTCAAGTCTCTCCAGCTGAACACTGCCACTGCAGCCACTGGACTGGAGTTATCATGTCTGAAGCCAAAAGCAGAGGTAGGAGCTCCTTCTCCTCCTGGGGAAGGAGACACAGCAAATAGGAGCTGAGAGGAGAACAGTGTCATCAGAAAACTAATCCCGGAGCCAGCACTTTGCTAAACCCAGATCAGGACACAGGCTGTTGGTTAGAGGGGTAGGGTAGAGTTCCAGGCCGGGGGTTGGACCTGGGGCCCTGCCATCTCCAGGTGTTGATTTTCTGCAAGTTACTTAACTTCTGAGCTTCCACTGATTGGGGTAATACTAATTCTGCTCATAGTGTTACTGTGAAGATTAAATGCCTTTTTGTATGCATGATCCCCTCCCATATTAGGTGCTCAGTAAATTCAGCTCTAAAAGAAAATCCAGCATAGGAACAGAATCGGTTGCCAGCAGGAAAGAGAATGGCTGATGGTTCCAGATAAAAAGCCCAGCCTCCAGGGTTGGTGGCAGCTTCTTCCCCAGCCAGACCTTTCTTCTGCAGGACTGAATGCAGAATTTGTGGGGCTCGGTGCAAAATGAAAAGGCAGAATCCTGTTTCCAAAATTACTGAGAATTTCAAGCCAGCAGAGAGGCAACTCCAAATAGACAAGTGAAGACAGTGAAAGGAAGTGACCCAAACGCAGCAGTGAAGACTCGGGATTATGAGGTTGACTTTGTAATCCAACTATATGGTGTTTATAAGAGAAGCAACTGAATCTACAGACACAGAAAGTGTGAAAGTAAGAAGACAGAGAAGTGTGAACAGGCTGGTGCTACCCCAAAGAGACCTGGGGACTCTTATCAATGGCAGTCAAGATGGACTTTAGGTCAAAAAGCATTTTAGACAAGAAGAGTCACTACAAAAAGATACCAAAAAAATCAGTTCAACAAAAGCATTTAACAGTGGAAAACTTCTGTGAAGCTTTCAAATATGCCTGGGTATTTGAAGTAAATGTTTATAGATATACAGGAAGAAAACGAAAATCTGCTCTCATGGTGTGATCATTCAACAGACCTTTCGCAATTATTATTGGGTCAAATAGGGAAAATTGTTAAATAAGATTTGAGCAACACAGCTGTGGTGCTTAATTGCACATCACCTTCACTGCCTGGGCTGAGGGACCCCGAGAGCTGGAAAACATTATTTCTGGGTGTGTCTGTGAGGGTGTCTATGGAAGAGGTTAGCATTTGATTCATCAGACAGAGTAAAGAAAGTCCATCCTTACTAACAGGATGAGGGCTGGAATAGAGCAAATTCTCTCTGCTCTTCACCTGGGACGTCCATCTTCTCCCATCTTCTCCTGCCCTCGGACATCCCAGCTCCTGGTTCTTGGGCCTTTGGATTCAGGGACTTATACCATCAGCTTCCCTGGTCTTCAGGCCTTTGGGAGTCAGATTGGACTACACCACTGGCTTTCCTGGGGCTCCAACTTGCAGATGACAGACCATGGGACTTCTCAGTCTCCATATAACAGCATGAGCCAAATCTGAAATAAATCTCCTCTTATATAAATCAATGTGCTTCCCACTGTTCTGCTCCTCTGGAAAACCCTGACTAATGTGACAATTAACCAGCATGTCTTAATAGATTCTATAGAATTCTGCACCCAAGAATTAAAGAATCACATTGATCTCAAATACACACAAGATTCTTACAAAACTTGGCCATGCTGGAGGACATAAAGCAAATGTCAACAGAGTTCAAATCATTTGTATTGCACAGATCATGTCGTGTGACCAGGATGCAATTAAGTTAGAGGCCAGTAAGACAAAGAGAAAAAATCAAAGGCCTCTACCTACCTGAAAAATAAAAGACCCACTTGTACATTACTCACGGGTCAGAATGAAATTATAAGGACTATTTAGAAATACTCACAAATGTATGATAATGAAAATACTACATTAAAACTGGTGAGAAGCAAATAAAGTAACACTTATAGGGAAGATTTTAATCCTACCCTCTTTTATTAAAAAGAAGGAACTCTAAATACTAATGAGTTAAATATCCAACTTAAAAAGGTACAAAGTAAATCACTGAATAGACACAAATGAAGTGAATGTGAGGAAAAAATAAAGAAGGAAGCAGAAATCGATTAAATAAACATCAATAGAGAAGATAGAGCCAAAAATTGGTTTCCGAAAAGGTTAAAAAATAGACAAACTTCTAGTAGTTGATCCAGAAAATAAGAGGGAAGGCAAACAAAGGACTATTAAAAACTGACATGGACACAAATACAGACACAACACAGCTTAAATAAAGCACAGTTTGACACCAACAAACTTGAAAACTTAAACAAAACGGAGAAATTCTAGAAAAATATGACTTGGCAAAACTAAATCTAGAAAACGTCTGAATAGCATTAGAAATATCAAATAAATTGAAGCAGTAGTTACGTCTTCCCACAGAGAGAATTCTAGGCTAACGTGTTGTAGGCAAGATCTACCGAACTTTTTATCTTAAACAAATTCTCCCAGAGCAGAGGAAGGAAAAATACTCCTAACCATTCAAGGAGATCAGTGTACCTTGGTATTCAAGCCAAAACAGGAACAGAACGTGAAGAAGAAGCAAACACAAAAAGAAAAAACATCACAGGCCAAACTCACACCAGAACCCTGCTCCAATGGCCTTTAAATACAGAATGAGCAAGATGAATCCAGCAGTATATTTAAAAGAGATGATCCGTATGTGTACAAGCTACTTACTACAGGAACTGAAGGAGGATTTGACGTTAAAAAGGCAACTGATGTTGTTCGCAGCGTTAACAGGTTAAAGGCGAAGCCTAGTGATTTTCCTAACCTACTGAGAAAATCATTCCATTTTCTTACAAGAACAATACATAGCAATTCACCTTTTTTACCCATGTTTTTAAGGTCCTGTTAGATTTAATACATAAGCAAGTATTTTGAGAACTGGGGTAAGGACTATGCAAACTCCAAACCCTTTTGTGTTTATACATTGTTGACTTACAACATTTGAAGAAAAGCAGTGCCTGGTCTGAGCAGATAACTAAATCAGATTGATTCTCTGTCTTTGAGACACAGGTGCTCCGGGATGGGTGCCAAGGAGCCCAGCCCTGAGCTGGCCATGCTGGCCTGTGTCCTGCCACCCACCCAGTCATCGCACCCCCAGACCCCTGCACCGACCTGTGACCTGCAGCCCGCTGCCCTGCGTGTACTCGCACACCGACACCGTCGGTGCCCCTGCCCTGCCTGCTTCTGTCAGCATGCCCTTCAGTCCCTGCCAGCAGCCGGAATGAATGGGGTCACAGCTTCCTACGAGGCTCTGCCTCACTCTCACCTGTGACGAGGATGCTGACTCTGCAATTAAAGCCTCTCCGCGCCGCTGCCCTGTTCCAGGACAAATGGGAGAAACCCCACCTCCCTACCCGAGGGCGCCACTCAGGAGAGACCCCTGCTCTCCGGAAACACTGGGAGCTTCCTCTGCTGGACCTCTCACAGTGAGACACTGCTGGAACACCGAGTGTGTGGCTTATCGGACAAAACAACACCCCGGTCAGGACTGGCAGTGGTCCCCGAGGCACACGGTGTCCCAACAGAAGGCCAGAAACTGTTTTTCAAGTGGGTAATGGTAGTTGACCCAAAACTCCAGGGATCTAAACTGTGACGTTCACGTGGCGGATCCCACGTATCTGTCTGCCCCCGTCTCTGCCAACAACGTGGGGTCGGCCGGCTCACCCCATCCTGGAGGCCGGATGGCTCTCAGCAGGGACCGCTGCCCACTTTTCCTCCACGCCCTGCTGGGAGGAGAACTGCTGGGAAAAGACAGACAGTAAAACAGTAAATAAGCAAAATACGTAAAATGTCTGATGGCATTAAGTTCTGTGGAGGAAAATGATGAACAAGGTAGCAGGGTAGAGGGGGCTGGGACAGGAGTGGCAATTTTAGGCCAGGTGAGGGCACAAGGAAGGCCTGACTGAGCAAAGCTGGAAGGAGAAGAACAGGCCGTGGCTGCTGGGGAAGAAAGAATATTCTCCGGGTGTTTGCAAGGATTCCCGGACGGACTAGCTCCATCAGTCTGTGACGGCCGGGAGCAGCGCGCTGGCCCCCCAGCATCTCTTCGCATCCCCTGCCCGCAGCTCTGGGCCACCTGTGAGCCTGTATTTTTTCTTACAGCCCAACAAGTTTCAAGTTTTCACTTCGACTTGATGTAAGATGTGGATTTTATATAATAACAAACCAACGTTGTTCCATTTTTCTTCTTCCCTAGAAAAATGTAAATCCTCAATGAAAGTATTTTAAATTCAAATGCATTTAAAAGAAGGAAATTTCTCTAAAAGCCTTGTGTTCTTCCAAGCAGCATCCTAGGGATAGTCATGATGATCAGATAACTTACCTGTACCTTCTTTAAATAATGGGAAATATTTCTTTGCAAGGTTCCTCTGCATTCACCAGTTGCTCCAGACACAAAGAAGCTATAGATAAAATAGAGAAAGAGAAAATCTGAAAGACGCGTGTGGACTCGAAAATGGCACAAAGACTCTGCAGAGCAAAGACGCAGCGCAGGGACAGGGCCAGGGCTACTGGGCTGGAGTCTGGAAGCAGCGTGCAGAGACTGACGTCCAGCTCCTGCAGAATAAAGGAAACTAAAGTTGCTGCTGGGGATGGGCACTCCTTCTAGTCAGCGTGGGCCCCAAAATGCAGGCAAGCAGAGATGTGGCCTTGAGACTGAGTTGCGCCGTCTGGCCTCTGGCTGAAGGGCTGGTCTGCACAACCCCCGGTATCACCAGGGAAGGGCCTTCCAAGTGCGACTCCACATCTGATTCTACTCTAGGGGCCAAGGGTGCTAAGTGGAAGCAACCCTCAAATCTGTGGTGAAAGGAGAGTTGAATACAGACTGAGAGAGGGAAGGAGTCAGGGAGAGGAAGCGGGTGGGGGTGAGACAGAGAGAGACAGAGACAGACAGACAGACAGACAGAGACAGAGGTAGGAGGAGGAGGAGAAAGGGAAATACAGGAGGTGAGGAGGGGAGGTTGAGGAGGAGACAGATGAGAAGGGTTGGGGAGAGGATGGAGAGAACTCATAACTAGCCTAAACCTTCCACTCTAAACGTTGCAAACCAAAATATCAAGCACGTGAAAAAATACACTGCTAAGAAATGCAGCTCACAAAATCAACAATTGGAAAATGAATCCACTCCAAATAAAATGAATGTACCGAATATTCTAAGACTTTAAAGTATCCACCGACTACTCAAAGACTAATTTTAAAAAATACATCTTTTTTTCCTTATCTGTTCATCTGTCAGTGGACATTTAGGCTGTTTCCATGTCTTGGCTGTTGTAAATAGTGCTGCTGTGAACACTGGGGTGCAGGTGTCTTTTGGAATTAGAGTTCCCTCTGGGTACACGCCCAGGAGTGGGATTGCTGGATCATATAGTAAAGTCTAGTTTTAGTTTTTTAAGGAATCTCCATACTGTTTTCCATAATGGCTGCACCAAACTGCACAGGGAACTATATTCAACACCCTGTAATAACCAAAAGTCTAACTTTTAAAAGAACAAGAAATTATAAATAAAGTAACTGACAGAGGTAAAATGGAAAAGAGATACAGGTAAAAATAATTAGAAATATTCAAAATTAAAACATGTAGACACTGAAATAACTCAGAATAGGTTAGCGTATCTCACAACTGAACACAGTAAAAGAGAGAACCAGGTAGTTAGAAGACAGTCCTCAGACACTTACACGGAAGGAAGCAGGAGGAGGCAGGAGACAAGGAAACGAACGTGTGTGCGATTCTGCGCCGTGCTCTGTGTGTGTGTGTTTATAGTTAAGAGACCTGGAGGACAGAGTGAGAAGCTTCCAGGTACAGGTCGTAAGTGCTTCAGAAGAGTGTGTAGAGGAAATCGCAGAGAAGTGGTCCTGCTTAAGTCTTCCTGAGTTCAAGAAGGCACGGGTCTTCAGATTGAGCGTATACTCTATATAATAATAATAATATATGTCATATTACATAGTATATTATATAGTTTATATAACCTTGAAACTTTGAGCATATGAGGATATGTATTGCATATAATACATAATATAATACTATATATAATAATACATAATATGTATCATTAACAATCATATAATTTATATTTATATATTTATCATTTACACAGTATAATTATGTAGCATGCAATTTATAATAATAGTATATAATGTATAACGATTTGTTATAATTTATTATATAATTTATAATATATAATAATATGCATTATTTATGTAATATATATATATTCTAGTCATATTTTAAAGAGATAATCCAATACACCAAAGATAAAGAGAAAATCTCTGAAAGTGCCAAAGAAAAGACTGACACCCTATCTCAGAATAACAACTAAATTCCCAGCAGGCTTTGTTCTCATCAAAGAAGACACCAAAATGCAAGAGTCTAATAACTAAAAAGCCTGAGGAAAATAATCCTCCTCCTAGTATTTTCAAGCTAGCTACTAGGGGATGAACTTTAGAAAAAGAAAAAAAAAACTGAGAGGGAGATTGTGGGATACAAGAGAAACATTAATGAAACATGTAATAAATGGAATTAGCTATTTATATAAAATATTAACAGCAAACTTTGTGGTTAACAAGTTGATTTTAAACTCCAAACCATGCTAACAGCGTGGAGGTGTTCAACAGTAGTTAACGCCCCAGCGAGAAGGCATAAATGATGGCTAACTAGTCACTGTTAAACAGACATAGTGTAAAAGCAAGGGTAGCAATTAAAAGAACAGGGAGGTGCAGCTACAATATTACAAGACCCAAAAATCTTTATCCACAAGCACAATGTTTTCTTTGCCAGGGAAGGCAGAAAAAGATAGTTCAGCAAGATTGCTGTAAAACATAGAAACATACAAAAATCAGTTGTACTTCTATTTCCACCAATAATAACCAATTACAAAATGAAATAGAAAAATCACACTCATAATTACTAAAGGCTAAAAATGTCTAAGAAATCACCCATCAATAGTGTGCCAGACTTCTTGAGGGTCCCGGAGGGGCCCCCTCCCAGAAATCACTCGCAGAACCTCAGACCCTCCAAGCGTATCTGGGGCCCCTGGGCTGGGGGTGTCATCCGTGTTAGGAGCCAAGATCGGTCAGTGAGACAAAGCCGGCTATGCGGCCTCACTGGCCTTGTCCTGTCCTCATGCTGAGCCCCAGGCTCTCGCTGGCCACTCCAACAGGGCTTTTCTGCTCCCACCTGGCACCTTCTCTGATGTTCTGGAGGCTTCCAAGGTCAAAGCTGCAGGGTGTTTTTCATATTTTCGGGTTGCCCTCAGCTAGCTAGCTAGTGTCATCCTAATAGGCATTAGGAGAAGGAATCTTTGTGTAAAACTGCCCTTTTCTTCTGTGGGACAAAGGAGCATTTTACATTTTCCAGCAGAATACAAGGTATCAGCATTTGGCTATCCAAAAGACAACTTAAGGGTGAATTTACCCTTTGTAATAAAGGAGTCGGAGTCATCTTCTTACAAAAGGACAGCAGGGCTCCCTTAAGTACTGTCTTTGCAAATGTTTATTCTGAGATCATTAAATAGATGGAGAAATTAAAAGCTGAAGTATCTCAAATCGCTGTTGACCAAGTTTATCAGGAATTAGGATGAAACCAGAAGATACACAGTGAGGAGGAGCCTGGCTCTGTCTGGGTTTTTATTTGTGTTGTTTTCTAGGCAGGTGTCTAAAACCCCGGACTCCCTGTTCAAGGACAAGATACCTGACAAGGCAGTCAGAAACTTTCATTTTCACTTCCACCAACAGCCACGTGCCCCGAAGGGCTCACACAAGGTGAGCTGGTTGGGGCTGCAGTGCGGGATTGTCAGAATGACGGACCCTGACGGCTCCTTTGCATTGACATTGGGTCAAGTCTGTCCGATTACCTCTCCCTTCTCCTGGGAGAAGTTCCCACTTAGGACAGTCCCCAGTCCCTCCGGTCAATGGCTTCCTCACATGTCTTCAGTGGAGGACAAGGTGTCCTCACCCCAAATCCTGCCAGCTCTCTGCAGAGCTGGGCCATCAGAAACCAGGGCTGGCTGGTCCTCTGCACCATGATCCTGTGAGTCATGGAGCCCAGTGCATACAGCAGGGCAACAGGGTCTGGTTTTAGCACCTTGGTGCTTGTCTCTTGAGTCTTCTCATTAGGTGGATTGTTCCAGAGGTTGGACACGCCAGGTACTATAACATTTGCTGGTGATGCAAACACAGATAAGACACAGACATTGGCCTTATGCTTCGAATGTATCATAGGAGAATAGAAATGAATGCCTAGGTTGCCATCCTGTGTCATGACAGGGGCACGTTCAGGGAACATGGGAGGCTTCCCAAGGGCGGGTCCAGTCTGCCTGAGGAAGCTGCAGGGCTCTCCAGAGGATGAGTAGATGAGAAAAGAAAGGGCGATTTAGGGGAGTCAACACGGACATTCACTCATGTGTCAATTGTCCACTCAAAAGCACTCATTGAGGGCCTCCCATGCACCACGCACTGTGCCAGAGGAGGGGAAAGGGGGGAGAGAAGCAGACAGAGGTGCTCCTCATGGGCATCTCAGCCTCAGCATTGCTGCTGAGCTATTGGCTCTTCCAGAATGACGGACATGTTCCAGTTTGAAGGGGATCCTGCTGGCCAGTGTGGGATAATTCGCCAGCATACATTCTAAGTGTTCCAGACTGTAGCCCTTTGGGTAAGATAGGAGTCCATCAACCTACATCTTCTAGGCAGAGCGAACAGCCATGCAAACCCTGACTCTTGAATGAGTTTGACGTGTCCGAGAAAAACATAGGGGAAAAGGTTCACATCTGATGGGAAAAGAAAATGTTAACATCCTTAATATGAAGACTTCATCCAGGTGTATAGGAAGGAAGCAAAATTATCCGAAGGAAAATAGGACTGTAAATGAGCAGTTCACAGAGGATAAAATGCAATGAGAAGATAAAACATAAAAAGATGTTCATTCAAAATAATCATATAAAAAAGAGGGTTTTTTTTAAACCACCAAGTTAGAAGTTTTGGTTATATTTTAAATGCTCATTTTGACCTCAGAAAAGTTTTAAGTATATTATATACACTTTTAAACACCTGTGTAGTGTCACATTTGCAGAGAGAGAGGAGAAGGCCCCCCTCCTGTGAGGCACCGCCACACCCACACAGACGTCTCAGGTTCTGGCACTGGCGTCTGGGCTGATTTGTCTCACTTCCAGCTCGACCTTGACCCTTGACGCTCTAGCCGTTACTCACGTCTGCATTTTCAGGATTAGTACGATGCCCCACACTCAGCACGGCTGATAGTATGAATGAGTGAGTAACACGTTTAAGAAGTTGACAGTACGTGTTGTGGCTACCGGTGTGGCTCTCTAGTTTAAGACACCTTACAGCAATTTCGAAATTTCTGCCAAACTGAGTGAATTTGTACGTTGTGATCCTATTATTTTCTGAGGCCCACCTATCGCTCTAAGTAAAATGGGAACCCATAAGTGTCGTCCATAGAACTTTGCAGCAAAACTTGACTGTTCCTGCAGGAGAGGTGCTTAAATTTAAAATCAGAGTTTTGAATGAACACCTCATGTTGTGTAAAAGCTGCCTTGAGCTCTTGATTCCGTAAGCAAATGAGCAGCATACACATAAACACCTAAAAATGAGAATTTCGTATTTGTCACTTGTCACAGCAGTGTCGTCTGGTAACCCTCGTCTGGGCAGGAGCAAGGTCAGCCTCTTTGTTGTGGCTTCAGCTGCGTTGTTACATCTCAGGAAAGCTCTGTGGCTCTAGCTGCAAACCCTTCAGACCCTTCACTTGAGAGAGTGTGGTGTGAGTAGCTCCTTCTCTCTGACCAATCCAAAGCCTTTTTCTTCAGTTTTTAATTTTTTTTTTTAAATTGAAATACAGTTGCTTTACAATACTGTGTTAGTTTCTGGTGTACAGAAAAGTGATTCAGTTCTACATTTATATGTATATTCTTTTTCATATTCATTTCCATTATAGGTCATTAAAAGATATTGAATATAGTTCCACGTGCTATATAGTAGGATTTTGCTGTTTGTTTATTGTATATACAAGTCGTGTGTATCTGCAAATCCCGAACTTCCAATTTGTCCCTCCCCACATTGCCGTGAGCCACGTGTCAGGGCTGGCAAAGGAGCCACAATCAACGGATTCTGTTTCCCAAAGTCTATTGTCTGATCAAAATAAACCTCTCCATCTCTACCAAAAGGTGTGATGCTAAGTGAGGTAACTTTCAGGAGCTCTGGACAAATGGCAGGAGCGACCAGCCCCCCGACAGCAGGGCTGCCGCTGCGTCTGGTCAGTCCTCTGACTCAGGTACTGAATTCTCATTCTCGAGTCACATCCTGAGAGCTGGGCATGTCCTTCGCATTTTAAATGAGGAGACGGAGCCTAAGAAAGTCACGTGTCTCATAAGCAGTAACCAGAGCCAGAATCCCACGGTGGGACCTCTGATTAAAATGTATTTTCTTTCTACAAGACATTGAGCCCAGTAGGATGCAAGATACCTTTTAACGAACGTTGAGTTTGCTGAATCGTCTTGGCTCTTGGTCTGCCATAATTACTTTCTGTTGAAATAACAATAACTAATTAG
Organism: Camelus ferus; assembly: GCF_009834535.1. NCBI lineage: Eukaryota > Metazoa > Chordata > Mammalia > Artiodactyla > Camelidae > Camelus > Camelus ferus. The sequence goes on along the minus strand of NC_045698.1, from coordinate 3,829,671 downwards.
GGCTTATTGATTCCTCCCTGTGTGCCTGACTTACAGTGAGGTGGGACGCCTGGGTGAGCGGGTCATCTATGACGAAGGAAGAGGGGAAGGACGGCAGGGTCAGTGAGCAGAAGTGAACGAGGTCAATCGACCAGGAGCTGACTGCTGACGTCAGCTCCGTCTGGGCAGAGAAAACAAGAGGGAAGAAACGTGCATTTAAGCACAGGATTGAGTGTAGCCAGGAAGACAGGGGGGTAACTAAACGGACATGAGGGTCTGAAGCAGAGCCGACCCCTGCTTTTCCACCCGCTGAGGCCCTATTAACAGGGCTTCTGGCCACGAGCAGCTCCTGTTCTCAGCCCGTTCACGCCGCGCCCCACTCACAGCAAGCTTGTGAAGTCGGGGTCATCACACAGTGCTGGGAACCGTGTCGCAGGCGTGGGTCCTGACTCACGAGGGAACCCCACGGCTCCTTAGGGGCCAGGAGACTAAAGCCTTCAGCCCTGCAGGGAGCAGGAGTTTCTGTCCTTACGAGTCACCCGCTGGTTCACATGGTCTGCCTGGAGGTGTGACCAGCCCTGCCACAGGCTCCTGACCTTCCACTGGCAATGACGTTGGGTTCACCCTTTGCACAAGGAACCCTCCCTAGAGAGAACCCTCGCACATCTGTCCCTGCACGTTTCGGGCACTGCCCTGCTGACCACAGCCATCAGGCACCCCACAGGGGGTCAGGACGAGGTCCTGCACCTACGATGTCTCATATCTACCTCCCCCACCCCGACCGTCGGCAGCTCCTTGGGCCCCATTCATGGGGCCTGAGAGCAGCCCTCGCCCTCTGCCGATGGTCAGCTCTCCTCCCCACACCTGATTTAGGGACCACGTCCGTGGGAACTTCAGTGAGGAGTACCTTCCACTCCTCCTTCAGGCTCCTTGTTCAATGACCTGTCTCAGCACCCACGGTGTGCCCCGTCCTCGTGATGACTCATGGGCAGGCAGAGGGTCCACCCAAGGCTGCTCCGGCTTCGTTCCCCACCCACCGCAGGTGACATCTGTCCCTCTTATCGCTGTGTTCAAGACAGAAGAGACCATCTTGCCTGGGGGCCCCCATGACCTCCGGCTCTGGAAAGCCCCAGCCCAGCCTCTGCTCAGTAGCCTCACACATTCTGAATCTGAGGACCTTCCTGCACAAAGAGCTTACGGGTCAGAATCTGACTGTTACTTTCTTCCATTGCAGCCAGTGAATTACTGTCCTGTCTTCTCTTCACCTTGTTTTATGTATTTATTTATTTTTGCTTGGAATGATTTTATAGTGAATTAATTATAATCTGCTGTAATCTTTTTCTAAAATAGGAGAAATAAGTGATAACCTGAAGAACATACAGAAATGCCTTTTATCCATCCTTGGAAGAGTTCATTAGATGTTTAGTTTCTGGCTGTTAAGAAAGGTTTCCTCATCCAATGAAGACATTAACATAATCTCATTACATTGATTGCTCCCAGGGAGACACTGACGGCGGAAGAAAACCTCTGCAGCAGATGCCGGCTAACAGGAGTCGCTGTCGAGGGAAGAAACATAAACGCCTCCATCACTGTTCCAGGGGTGGGAGCAGCTCTGACAGGCTGGTAGCTGCTCCCCCCAGAGCCAAGTACTGGGAGAGTGTGTGGTGGCTATGTGCCAATCCCTTTTTGCCCTCTGATCTCTCACTCTCTATAGATTACCTTCACAGCATCTTTGCAAAATCAGTCCCTGCATGACTGAGAGCATGGTTTCTGTTGCTTGGGAAGGGCTGTCTCTTACTTTGTACCTGATTTTAAACGGTTAGCCTGGGATATTCTTGTCCAACTGTGAGCCAAAGTAATGGGCGGCAGGGGAGTGGGAATAGAGCTGGAAGCGTGGGGGTGTCCTTGGGCAAATGAGGCCAAGGTCCCAGGTGGTCTCCCCAGCTGGACCCCCTAAAGAGCATCGTGATGCTGGGACATAAAAGTTGTCAAGCAGCTGCATCACGTCTCCTGTCTGGTGTGATGGGGACCCTGGGAGGAATTAACGAGACAGCGTTTGTGTGACACCACTTCCCTCCACTGCCCAGGACTGTGCGAGTTAGGACAGAAGCGCTGGACGCTGCTGCCGGCTGTTTACTGGGCATCCCTTGTGCTCTGTGCAGTGTGTGCTGTCGCCCTAACAGACGCGCCATGTGCTAACCTCCCAGAACATCAGGGAGAGCTCGGCCGGTATCTTCCATCTTAATGAGACACCATTTGCACAAGATCATGAGTTCTGCTGAACAGACACAGTACCAGGATGCATCAAATAACCTTCCTCTGGTGGGTCTGTCCATAAACAGCCCACATTTGTGTTCTGAGAAGCGCTGACAGTCTGTGGTCTTCTTGCCTGATCTTTGCTTGTCCCCGGCTCTGCACCAAAGTGAGCGGCTGCAAGAAAGGAGAGAGACAGACAGAGCTCTGGCCCCACTGTTCTGCTCAGCACACCCGGGCCATTGTGGTCAAATGCATTCACAGCTTCTAAAACAGCCCCATCCCCTCTCCTATCCTTTGGACAGAACACTCCTCCATTATATAGAAAATCAGGAGCCGCCACTGGGTAAAGACTTTATCGGTAATTGGTTTATTGATTTATTGATTACTGGGCTCTCCAGACGTTTGGGGAGCAGGGAGGAAAGTGAATGTCTGATGAAGTTATCAGGAAACCCCTTCAGTGTGAAATGAAAAGATGGCTAAGTGGTCCAGGAACCCGGGAAGACAGAGTCGGGATTAGGAGAACCCGTAAACATGCTGAGTCACGCCCCAGTGCGAGGTGCCTGTTGGGCGGAGGCCACGTGTCATGCAGACTCCGTTCTCTGTGCTCCTTAAGTCACGAGCTCTGACATCTTTGGGGGAAGGAGAATCAGAAACTCCGGGCAGGGGCTTATAAGCTCCACGCCCTAATTTTTTCAACTGGAGCACATGCTCATATCCCCACCCACAGAAACTAATTTACAAGTCAGCAGGTCCCGCTGATGGAAGCCAGACAGAACTCCGGGCAGCGCAGGTCTGCCGATGCAGTGCCCGCTCCCTGCGGCCTCACGCCGCAGCGGGTGGGGACGGCGCCTAGCTGCCGAGGGCTTTCTCAAGGTCAGTGCCACGCTGGAGGCTGTGTCTCACGCTCACCCCCTGGAGACACAGACGCAGGGCGCATGCTCACCAGCCCTGTAATGAAGGTCTTGAACTGGACCCTGTGACGCTAAAAACCAAATAAACTCTCCCACGTTGCCATTAGACTGATGGGGAGGCAGGTGCTCAGGCAAGGTTGTTTGCTCCCTCTGAGAACAGGAACCGCCGTTCCTTTGTCTGTTGTGAGCGTTTGTTCTCCGTCTCATTTTCTGCATTGACTTGTGCATCTTATATTCTGGAATCAACTCCTTGTTCTTATAATTAGACATCAAGACAACACCATCTCTCTCCAAGGTTGTATTTCCACTGAACTGCTCAGCTCAGGTCTCTGTATGAACGCCATGTTCTGTGTGTATTAAGTTTATTTTCTCCCTGAGGGAGACTTCTATGGTTCTCTCTGATTAGAAAGAAATACACACTCATTATGAAAACATTTTGAAGAATACAGACAAAGTATAAAGAAAATAACACACACACACATGTACTCACGGTTGCATTCCCACACATGTTCTTACACACAACACACACTCCCATGCACACAAGCACTCACATATCCACTTACACACACGTATATGCTCACACCTGTGCACAATCACACTCATATACAGTGATACCCAGTGACGCACGGACACATCCACACACACACATGCACACATACACACACACGCACACACACATACGCACACTCAGGGGATCATGCCATGATTTTGTTTGGATGTTCTCTTTTCACCCATTATTATATAACAAAATTTTCCCATGTCAAAAAAAATACAGGCATCTTTATTTTTAATAGTGGCATAGTATCTTATTTTATGGCTAAACCAAAGCTGATTTATTAGTATGTACTACTTTTTTTTTAACATTTTTTATTGATTTATAATCACTTTACAATGTTGTGTCAAATTCCAGTGTTCAGCACAATTTTTCAGTTATGCATGAACATATATATATTCATTGTCACATTTTTTTCTCTGTGAGCTACCATAAGATTTTGTGTATATTTCCCTGTGCTATACAGTATAATCTTGTTTATCTATTCTACAATTTTGAAATCCCATCTATCCCTTCCCACCCTCCACCCTCTTGGCAACCACAAGTTTGTGTTCTATGTCTATGAGTCTATTTCTGTTCTGTATTTGTGCTTTGTTTTTTTTGTTGTTGTTTTTGGTTTTGGTTTTTAGGTTCCAGATATGAGCGATCTCATATGTGGAGAAAGGGGAACCCTCCTACACTGCTGGTGGGAATGCAGTTTGGTGCAGCCACTGTGGAAAACAGTGTGGAGATTCCTCAAAAGACTAGGAATAGACCTACCATATGACCCAGGAATCCCACTCCTGGGCTTATATCCAGATGGCACCCTACTTCAAAATGACACTGCACCCCAGTGTTCATAGCAGCACTATTTACAATAGCCAAGACATGGAAACAGCCTAAATGTCCATCAACAGGTGACTGGATAAAGAAGATGTGATATATTTACACAATGGAATACTACTCAGCCATAAAAACAGACAACATAATGCCATTTACAGCAACATGGATGCTTCTGGAGAATGTCATTCTAAGTGAAGTAAGCCAGAAAGAGAAAGAAGTATGTACTACTTTTTGAAGAGAGATTTTTATTTAATATTGACTTTTATAAACAGAGTTTTAATATCATCCCTGTAATGTGAACTTGGTTTTGTTTTCATCAGCAACGATTCCATTAGGGAAAATAAGACCAATGGGAAATTACATTTTAAAACTTAAAACACACAAACACATACAAAAACATGTATGTATTTATAGCTAAATACATATACATATATAATACCAAATATGTGTGTGTGTGTGTGTGTGTGTGTATATTTGGCTATAAATGTATGTATATACCAAACTGGTATCCAGCCACCCCCCCGAGCGCTGTGTGAGAGTGCCTCTTTCCTCACACACTCTTAGCAGTGGGGCTCACCTGCCTGGTGCCAAGCTGAGATGGAGAAAATGGGTTTCACTGGTGTGTACATTGTATTTACTTAAACATTATTGAGATGGAACACTTTTCTCTTTGCCTTTGGCCATTTGTATTTCAACTTCTCTGGAAGGACCATTTATGAACGTTGCTACATTTTTTGTCTCTTTTTGTGGCTAAACATGTCTTCACAAGTCCTAAAAATCTTTTCGACAAGAAGGATATTAACTCTGTTCCTCTGAAATAGCGGTGTGTCGCAAACACATCCCTTGGCTTTTCATTCATTTTCCAGTTTGTTTACGGCGAGACTTCTGCTCTCAGTCTAGATAAAGTCACAGGGACTGGGTTTACTCTCTAGCCCAAGGGGACAAAAGGCTGACACAATGTGTCAAACAATGGTTTTAAAACACTGGACATGAGGTGACAAAGGGCAGAGACATCTAAGAGACAGAAAGGTGAGCCCTATGATGTCTCAGCTTACCGTCCAGAGAAGGCGCTGAGGCTGCAGCACAGGGAGGGGACCAGGCAGAATCCACGAGGAAGAGAGAGATGTGAGTTCAAGTAAACCAGATGGTTGGAGTTCCCGAGACAGAGGGTCAGCTCAGTCCAGGGAACAGTGATCCGCCTGTGTGTCAGGAAACTACCAGAAAGAGGGGTGAAGGACCCAGCAGGACTGGGGAGAACAGCACCCGGTCTCTAGCTGGAGGGGCATAATGCCTCTTCCCAGCCAGAGAGGAAAATCTCATCGTCCGTGGGACATCCACAGAGCACTAAGAAGAGCCATGGCTAAGTACTGGGGGGAAGCTAACGCTAGACTAAACACTGTTCTGATCTCACCCAAGTCAGCTTTGAAGTGATTTCTGAAAGGACCACTCTGTCCCTGGCTACCTTTACTTCCTCCAAGAATACAGGTCCAGAGTACATATAGGAATGCAAAAGCATCCAACATCCAAGGTAAAATTCTCATTTGGTATCCAATCAAAACCCACCACGCCTACAGAGAAGTAGGAAAATACAAATCTGCATGAGGAGAAAAGCCAGCCGGTCAAAAATGGCACAGGTAGAGTCAAAAGAGGTGCCTGGCTGTATACCGTGTGTTCAAGAGTCTACAGGAACGGTTAAGCGTGTTACGCTGAGACGCAGGAGGCATTGAAACCGCCCAAGTCAAACTTCTAGACGTGTGAAGGACTACTAATTATGTAAAAAATATAATAGGTGGTGTTGATAAAAGATTAGACATTGCAGAAGAAAAAATAGAGAAAAGAAATGATTAAAAATGAAATTCAGAGAGAAAGGAGAATTTTAGAAGAAATGGATGGTGGGACAACTTCAAATAGTCAAACAGACATCTGACTAGGGTCTCCAGAGGAGGGGAAGAGATGAGGGTGGGGGGAAAGAAAAGCCATTGGAAGTGCTAATGGCCAAAACTTCTCCAAATTTGATGAAAACTACAAACCCACAGTTCCAAGAAGTAAATCTTAAAAACAGCCAGAGAAAAAAAGGCATTTAGGTACTGAAGAACAAGGAAGAGGACGACAGTAGATTTCCTATCAGAAACAGTGTAAGCTAGATAACAGGGGAGAAACAGCTTTAAAGCACTAGGGGAAATTGTCAACTTAGAATTCTTTACTCCCTGAATGTACCTTTCAAAAATTATGAAGACATAGGACTTTTTCAAGATACACAAAAACTGAAAGAATTCATCACAAGAAAATTTGCACTACAAGAAAAGTTAAAGACGTCCTTCAAGCAAAGGAAAGATGATACTGGATGGAAGCCCAGAACTACGCGAAGGAAAGAGGGTATCAGGTCATTACATGGGAAAGTATCAAGAATTCTTTCCTTTTTGTTTGTTACATCTCTAAAAAGGTAACTAATTATGTAAAAGAAAAATAACTGCAGTGTATCCTGGGGGTTATACCATATGCAGAAGAAAAACATATGCACCAGCACAGATTCCAGGAGAGGAAACACGGAGGCGCACAGACCCTTGCAAGGCAGGCAGCGTGGGATTATCCGAAGGTAGACTGTATGTAGGTTAATTTCCTTCTTCTTTTCTTTCTCGATTTTGATCAGTCAAGTATTTTGCTATGTTTTTCCTCTAATTTTTGTTAGTTACATATTATTTAATTATTCTTTGAGTAGTTACCCAAAAGTTAAAATATTCATGCCTGACCTATATACAATTTAATTTAAATTATTATTTTCACTAATTTCCTGATAATGATAAGAGTTCAGAGCTCCATTCATTTTTCTGACATTTAGTGTTACTGTTGTCAGATGTTTCAATCATAAACATATTTTAAATCCCATCAGATACTATTGTTTTACACCATCAATATTCATTCATATTTACTCATATAATTCACTCTTTCCATTCTTCTGCATTTATGTCTGTTCCTTTAGGTTTCTGTCTGTGATGAATATCCTTCTCTGTGAACAACTTCCTTAGAATTTCTCTTAATGAAGATCTGCTGGTAATTATTTCTCTTCATTTTGTTCCTCTGAACATACGTTGATTTTGCCTCATTTGTGAAGGGTGTGATCTCTTGGTAGCCAATTCTAGGCTGGCAATTTTTTTTTCAGCCCTTTGAAAATACGGATGCAATTCCATTGTCTTCTGGCTTCAACTATTCTTGTCAAAAGTCGGTGTCTAGTTTTACTGTTGCTCCTTTGAAAGTATTATGTCTTGTGTTTTTCCCCTCTGGCTGCTTGTTCCATCTGTGTCTTTGCTTTTTTTTTTTTTTACTAGAATGTATCTAGTTGTTTGCTTGTTTTTGTTTATCTTGCTTTGCTTTTTATTTTGTTGTTTTTGTAGAGATTTTTTTAATCTGTGGATTGGTGTGTTAGCAGTTTTAGAACAAATAATGCTTCTGTCCCACTCATAAATGCCTCTCTGGGATAGAAATTATATATTTGACAAACATCTTTATTTTTATGATTTTCTTATGATATTTTCTGTATTTTATAACTTTTTTTCTCTCTCAATTATTTAAAAATACCTTTGGTTGTTGGTGACCAGCAACAACAGTTGAATACAGAAGTGCAAATGGAGTTTGGGCATCTTGATTCAAACACGCATTCTTCTATTGGTACAGTTAAAGGCAGCTCTTTCCTTCATTTCTCCTTCCCTCCCTCCCTCCCTCCCTTCTGACCTCTGTTGCCAGGGGAGGGCACTGGGGTATTGCATATTCTCGGCTTCTCTTGTGTTTATGTCGGTACTTGCTTCACCCCTCGCTCCCTTCTCCTTTACCACTAGACCATCCTACTTCTCCTTCAGAAATGATTTTCCTTATTTCCTCACCAAGAGGGGCTTTCTCCTCTACACACAGCCTCTTCCCTCTCCATTTCTCTACATGCTGCTACCCGACAGTTTGTTCAGGATGGGCTCCAGAGTTCACGTCTGAATCTTGCTGTTTATTTGACATTTATAATATTCCTGTCTCCTAACTATATTATAGGCGTGTGTTACGAGTGACGTTGTTTGCTTTTCTTGTGGAACTGAGTCTTTTTTTTTAATATGTAGAGAGGTTTGAATTTTAATCACCAACATTCTCTGGGTTCTCTTTAATCAGATCCTCAAGTGGCTATTGGGAGAGAGATCAAATAGAAATATCCAAAATTGTTTATGTGCAAGTATTCCTTTATAATATATTGCAATTTTTATTGTTCTGACTAGTAACGATTCTGATATTAAGAGAACATCCATTTTACTCCCTTTAAACTCTGGTCAAGGGCATGCCAGTGGTCCACAGCACCTCTTTCTTGTGTGACATTTACTCAGATGCAATGTTCTATATATAATCTCTGACTCACACTCTGGTATGCAGTCCAATATCGACGTGCTAAACAGCTTGTTTAAATGCTAATTCTTGGGCTGTATCTCCAGAGATTGTGATTCAGGGAGTCTGTTGAAAGTGCTGAGAGTGTCTGAATTTCTAATAGGCATCCCACACAATTCTGACTCAGGCAGGCCTGGTACCACCCTTCCAAAAACACTGACATACCTCAAGGATCCATCATCAGAGAAGGAAGATCCCAGCTGTAGAAGATTTGTGCCAGGAACACCAGGATAATCTCAAGGCACCGAATGAGCAGGAAGGCTGAGAGCATCAAATAGAGCATGGTGTTCAGTAGTAGAACTCTGCAAACCCCAAGTTCTTGAAGAAGGTGAGTAGGTGCTTCAAATGTATTTTTACAATATATCATCTCTTTTTCGAAGATCAGAACACATGATTTAGACACTCAATCAGAACCCAGGTTGAATGATCATAACAAAGGAGTCTATAAACGTGAGAGAAACAGTAGGAGTCTAAGTATGAGACTGGAGACTGGGGAACAGAATCAGCATTAAGTCTAGTCAAATTCTCCTGATTTTGAAGGTTGTTCCTGAAGTCAAGGATGTCCCTGAGCTCCCAGCCAGAAAAGAGTCCTTCTGCAGCTACAGACCAAGAGAGGGACCCAAGGAGGACAAGCTGATTTTCTCTTCATTTTAACCCAATTTCTTTGCAAAAGGCAGACCCCTTTCATAACCTCCTGAGCTTCTTATTAAGTTCCAAAATAGTAACAGCCAAAAATGTTCACATGGAGGTAGCGAGAACCTTCTGAAAGAAAATGGACCAGTGATCTTGGAAGGAAAACCCCTTCATGGGAAATAAATACTCTTCCTTGGAGAAGAAATAATTGCATGCCTTTCTTACTTATGACACAGAAGTAAAATCTGTGTTGGTCAAGTAGGTATTTTACCTTCCCAAACTCCCTGCTCTTGTACGTGCACCAATGAATTTTCAAGGCAGTGAGTCTGAAACTTACTGCACATGCACCACATTTCCACGAGTGAACACATTAATTTAACTCATCCATTGGAGACTGCAAAACATTATATGAAACGAGGGTTTTCCTACTAAGCATGGAATGGAACAGCTAAGTAATTTCGGGGATGGTTAATAAGACCAATGGTCCTTAAAAAGTAAAGCTACTATCTGGAAAAAAATCACAAAAATCTTCATTAGTGGTTGATGGAAATCTCTCAAATTTTTTCCATTAACGTTTCATGAAAAGTACGCTTGCCAAATCAACCAGGGTTTTTTAAAGAGGGATCAAGGAATTAAACCCACCTTATTTGGACAAGCCATGAAACAGCTCATAGAACTGTTTATCATTCATTTTTACCAAGAAATTAAAATGTATAGGCCTGTTAGATTATGGGAACAGTTTTCATTTTAGAAGTGAAGTTTCTTAGTTCCAGGGACAATTTTGATTTAGTCAAATTAGCTTTTATTACATTATAATCTCACCTTTGGTCTCTCCTTTTTCCCTGCCAAGAAATCATTAATTTTTTTCCCAGAATTTTATTAGCCTTCTTTACAAAGGAAATTTTCTCTTAAAAAAATTTATATATAAAACAGGGTCAAAAGCCTAGATCACTGGGAAAATCTAAACTTTACTTGATTGCACCACAGCTATTGTTATAACTTGATGAGAGAATAAAAAAGCAGAGTTAGTTATTTATAGTGTATCTCAATATGCTCTGAATATTTTAACAAGCTACTCCTCTCAGTGGCATTATAAGATTGTGTTTCTTTTTTGATCCTCCAAGTGCATAATAATGGTGGTGTGTTCCAGACAGAACCAGAAACCTGACCTCACATCCTGGGGACCTGCATTTATGGTCCTTGCTCTTCAAGTCTTTAAATTAACCTACTCACATTATGGGTTCTTGGAGGATATAGCGGTTTGAAACATCATCACTGTTCAAGACAAACTGGGCCCAACTTAGTCCCAATTTTAGCTATAAAAAGCTGACAGCAAGCACTGTTTGTATGTGGTTAACCAGTAATTTTCGTAATGCAGCTTTTTGTTACTATTTGGGGTGCTATAATTAATACCATTCTGGTATATCAGTTTGAACTCATATTTCACGCCAAGCAAAAAGTTGGCAGCCATGTTAGAGGTATAAAAATAAGACAAGAGATAGACTAATTTTAGAACATGGAGAAGTTTTGAATTAAATTCCAGAATGATTATGTAAAATACAGGACAGCAGGCAAGATCACCATATCATAACGTGCTCAGGGAGGCATGTCTCCCATAGCTGAACTCACAGGGAGGCCAAAACCCACACGAAAAACAAAGACAGGAGGACAGCTCATAGGCTGGACTTGTCCACCAGGGGTACGATGTCACAGACTCTCGGGATAAGCCTGGTGCGGGTCTCGGAAAAGCCACTGTTACCCAAAGACGTGGCGTGTGTGGTGAGAGGGAGCGTGTGCATTAAGTAATGAGTCGGTTTCCGTGTCATTTGTCTCTTTTTAGATGAGGGAAGTTGGAACGGGGAGAGGTTAAATGAATTATCAAGATCATACAGGTGGGGACGTAATAGATTAGGATGGAAAAATCTAAAGCAACAGGGGCCACATGGTGGACACTCAAAGAGTATTGATGGAATGATTCAATAGGAGATGAATCCTGAAAGGTCTAGAAAGACGTTGATATCCCCTGGAATGAGCAAAGGGTCAGCCTCTCCTGGGTTAGTCTGAGACTAAGGTGGATTCTAAGGACAGCCCAGGGTCCAGTTAGTCCAGATGCTCGTTAGAGGGGAACCAAAGGAAGGCACAACACAAAACTAGTATCTGCCTCTTTGGATTTCTCCCCAAATCATTCCTATTCCTAGAAATGTGAGAAAAACTAAATCTTTGTGAGAAGAGAGAGACAGAGGGGAAGAGAGTGGGGGGTAGAATCATTCATCTGACCCTTAGCATCTGGCCAGCTGCGCACACACAGGATTTCCGGTGTGATGGGCTGTCATTCTCGGCTGACCTCTGTGTCCTAAACGTGGCATAAGTAAAATGAGAGATCAGGGCATTTTCATTTATTAAAATGAGTACTCTTAAGAAGAAGGCATGTCTTTGTATCCACAGCAAAACAGGCCTTACCTAAAGAACAGCAAAGCGTCGTGTTTCCCTCAGCCAGATGGATTTGAGGCAGCATCTGTGGGTAATTCTGTTAGTAGAGATCCCCCCTCCATCTGGACGAAGCTTAATTATCACCAGACCTACTTACACAATGATATGAAGACAAGGAAGAGAGGAGGGAGAACGGGAATAGTTAATACCGTTTTTAATTTATTTTTTTTCAGTAACGATATGTTAGATGGGCAAATAAAACTAGATTAAACCCAGCTGGGAGAAGTAGATAAGAATCTTGAAACTAAATACCAAACCATAGTATCCCAAAAATACCTTGTCTTCTTTCAAAGAACAACATGTTACCTTTGAAGCAGGTGATACACTTGGTTGAAATGTTAGCATCTTCCATGCACACCCAGATTTCATAAGGCCCTTTCCTGAAAGGCATAATAAAAGATATTTATTTTTAAAATGTGCAGAAGTTTTATCCTGTTGGTTTTTTCCTAAGCTAAGAATAAGTTCCAAAACTTCTAAGACATGCGTATCGTTGGAATAAATTTTCTTGACACACACAGACACGCACACTGTGTTTACTTCATCTAATCAGTCTTGGTGGCACTGACATCTGGGGTTGGGTAATCTTCTGCCATGGGGGCTGTCCTGTGCATTTTAGGACCCCCTTCTCTGCACAGTATTCCAGTAGCATCCTCCACTTGTCACAACCTAAAACGTCTCTAGACATTGCCAAATGCCTCTGGGAGGCAAAATCATCCTGGTTAGGTGCCCCTCCTCTAAATCGATGTCTCATAATAAAAGATTGTTTAGATTGAAGCTCTCACTCTGGTCCTGGGGAGGCTGAAGGGGAGAGGAGGCCCCGCCATGTCCCATGTCACTGGGTAGTGCCAGGGAGGGGTCTCCAGCCTGTTACTTAAGACTTCTGGCCTGTAGCTCCATCCACTGCATTATTACTAGAGAGATTCAGGGCCCAGTTTCTCCCTGTTTCCTTTCCTTTCCAGCCTCAAAAAGAAACCTCCAAAAGTCACTATTATGAGAAAAAAAAAATTTGAAGGTGAAATAATCAGATTGGAGGCGATGTGATCAGCGCTACCATCAATTTTAAAGTGCCCACTCCAGTGACTCAGGCACCAGCACGAGGGCCTCACGTTTCTCTACGAAGTTCCCATTTATCGTGTTAACTTGCCAGCACGTCCTGTTATCCATGGAGGGCAGCAAAAACTGAGGCTCAGAAAGGGCAACAAGTCTCCTGAGATGGCACAGGTCCCAACAGGCGGGGCAGAATTGGGGCTGCTCTCCGATTTCAAATCCCTGCCTTTTCCTGAGCAGCACGATATTCGGTCATTGCCTGTTCCCAACCCTTCAGACGCGGTCGTGGCGGTGAACCCGGAACAGGGCGTCCCGCGAGCCCTCACCCCCCGCCCCCAGCCGGGAGCTCACGTGGGTCCTGTTCTCTGCACGTGAGTCTCAGGGTCCCCCTTTTGGCTCAGAATTCGCTTGTATCTGAAAAGGCTGACTTGATTTAGGACAAGCCCTAGTCCTCAGTGACCTACCCTCCCCAGAGGGTGTTTAAGTACCGCCGAATATGGGGCAGGTGGACGGGTCCGCCTGGGGCATCCAGACGCAGCGCCATCGCCCCCCACGGTTCTGCAGCGAGAGAGCAGGGGTGGTGGTGGGAGAGCCGTGGCCCCGGGTCCCCCGCCCAGCCTCGGAAGCTGGGACTCGGGGTCCCCGGGAAGGGCCCGGGAGAGGGGCGTCCCCTTCCGCCTCCAGCCGCGGCCGCAGCGCCTCTCGGTCCTGCCCTGCCAGCAGCTTTGCAGAAGGGGAAGAGCGTGGCTTCTGCTTCCTGGCTCTCTCCGGGAGGCACAGCGCCAAGCCCTCTCTGGTGGGAAATAAACTCCCACACCAGAGCGTATGCCGCACATCCCTGTGAAGGCTGCTGGGCTGGGTTTTGACGGAGTTGCAGCTCAGAGAGCGCAGGGCAGGGCGGCAGGGCTCCCACGGGCCGTTTCCGAAGAGCCCGGACGACCACGCTTCTATCTGCCTCCACTGCCTTGGGGGGTGGGGATGCCGGCTGATGCCCGGGCTGTCAGGGAGGGGTGCGTGCGCCCCTCGCCTCTGCAGAGCCTTCCGCGGTGTGCTTCGGGGTGCCCTCCCCCTCCCCCTCCCCCTCCCCCAGCAAACCCCTAGATGCTGTGCTGCAGCACACACGCCCTGCCTCTTGCCTTTCTCCGTGGGGCCAAGGCACTGGGGCCAATGGAGAAGGAGCCCAGAGCCAAGCTGAGCGGCAGCCCTGCGGGTCTTCCGGAAGGACTGCGCCCACCCAGACGCACGGCCTCTGCTGCCACGGGGGCCGGGGGAGGGGCTGGTGACAAACCCCCTCCCACGCGGAAGATCTGCCCAGGACCCCGTCCCTGCCCAGCACTGGGTGCCCGGTGAGCTCTGGGTCCCCAGACAGTGGGAACCAGATGGCAGGGCCTGCTCACTGGGAACTGATCTCCTTGGATGCTGCTAAGAGTCCGATCACAGCCTTCAATTCCTTTGATTAAAAGCAAAAAGAATCCTCTCGTTTAAGTGCCAGCATGAACTAGCATGAACTAGAAGTAAGAGAGACGTCAGGTCTATGACCAAACCTTTTTTATTCGGAAAAATCTGGACATAAGCCTAAATCCAAGGGTCAAGTGAGAAATCTGGGTGATTTCTATGCAGCCGCTAAAGTATCAGAGTGAATGCCTGTCTCACGTTTAAGGGTTTGCTTGTGTACAGTGACAAAGGCAGAGGTGACAGAGGGGACGGGAGGGGAACAGGACGGGAGTTTAAAAATACAGTGTGACAAAACTGTAATGTAGGTCGGAAATATATCTGGGTTTAATTTAGGAAAAGAGTTTCGTTTATACCCCCTGTTTCCAAAGTAGCTCTATTTTTAGATGCTTCACGGTGAGGCGAGGCATCTTGGATCCCTGAGCGTCATTAAATACAAACGTTCGTACAAAACCGAGGGAAGTCACGGTGACCGTGCCTGGTGAGGAAGGAAATTACCCTCGAAGTGCTGCTCCAGGCTCGTTCGCCACTTAATGGAACTCGCTGAGATGGCAAAAATAGAGAAACTCAAATAGCTGCGAGAATGGGCTGGGAGACCTCTGATGTGAGACAAGGTCACAGAGAAAATGTGTGCGACGTGCCTGGCCTCCCTCGGGGTGGATTAGCGCTCCGCGTCACCCAGGTCCCCACGCCCGACACGTCCTGCTCGGAGCTCCAAAGTGTTTCTGTCACGCTCCTTTGTTCTACCTCAAACTCATGCCATCTGGATCCCCCACCTCCTCAGAGCTGCTCAGCAGCCTTTCATCTACCAAGCACTGAGTTTCTAGAATATTCCTCCCATCAGCTGCTGTGTAAGTCACTCCTTCTTTCGTCACCTTCCGTCCATCCCCAGTGGCCTCACTCTTGAACAGCCCCGATGTCTACTTCTCGGGATCACAGGAGGGAGCTCCTCACTTGTACACGTGTTTTTGTTCTCACCCTCCTTTCTCTCCTTCCTTCCCGTTAGCCTCTTTGCTGAGCTGAGTGCATCCTTCCAGGACTGGGGCGTTCATCATGCACACAGCAGTCTTTGTGACAGGGAGTGCAGGGATTGGGGAAGAATTAGAGGCACGGGGGAGGAAGGGAGAGGAGGGAGGAAGTAGGAGAAGGAAGCAGAAAAGAAGGGGCGCTCAGGTCAGCGGGGCTGCTCTGCCAGCAGAGCCACATTCCCACTTGGAGCCACACCCGCCTCGGGCTCCCGGGATGAGGTGCTGGTGCAGGCTGACCCGGAACGTGCCTCTTATGCTAAACGCTCTGACTTGAAAGTAATCCCAAAGGCTGAAGGGTGAAGGATTACTAGAAAGGCAGACATCATTCAGGGTGGAAACAGGCAGAGGGTGTGTGTCCGACAGGAACTTCTCCTGTCCTCACGCAAAGGCCTGGGTAATGGTCCGGACGTCAGGCCTGTGTCCGCCTGTCCTTCTCCTCATTAGGTGCTCTCTGTCACCCATAGCCCTGGATCCCCTCCGCATGGCCCTCACCGATCCTCACTCTCTTGCCCAGGGCTCAGTCTTGGAGGAACCGGGACTGAGTGGCTCCTGCCCTGGTTCAGCGCCAGCACCTGCAGCCTGGCTGGTGCAAGGCCCTCCCCGTGCTGCTGGCTGCTGCTCTGGCCGCTGGGCATCCAGGATGGCCCCTCCCTCCCACTTCTCTGCCTCCTTCCCTTTCTTCCTTCCTTCCCTTCTTTAAAGTTTTTGAGAGCAGTGTTAGGTTCACAGCTTAGGTTCACAGCAAGAGTGCAAACCTATAGTCCACAGCAGGAAGCATCCAAAGTAAGACTCCAGAGAAACAGGCAGAGGCCACAGGGGCATTTCTGATCTATTCCTTTTTTTGTTTTTTTCAATTGAAATATAGTCCATTCACAATATTATGTTAATTTCCGGTGTACAGCATAGTAGCTCATTTACGCAGATATATTCCTTTGCGTGTTTTTTATCTTTTGTGGGGGGTGGTAATTAACTTCATTTATTTATTTTTTTAGAGGAGGTACTGGGGATTAAACCCCGGACCCAGTGCATGCTAAGCATGTGCTCTACCCCTTGAGCTATGTCCTCCCCTCTCATAGTCTTTTTTATTGTAGGCTAGAGCAAGGTACTGAGTATGGCTCCCTGTGCTACAGGGGGACCTTGCTGTTTATCTATTGTAAATATAGTAGCTAATATCTGCAAATCCTGAATGGATCTATTCTGGAAAGTCATGCATTGACTGACTGATTTCTTGAAAGTGTGTAAGCACATTTGACTTTCCTTTATGATTGGATTACTGCATTCTGTTGATTCTTATTTTGTGGTTGGTTTTATTCCTTTGATAACTATGTAAGTTTAAAAAGCTAAAGTTCTAAACTGTTCTTAGAAACAAAGAACAGTACATATATGTACATTTTAAAATGATTTTATCTCTCAATGAGTTGCTCTTCCTAGAATAGACTTTGTTGAAAAAAAAAAAAAGAAAAGTCATGCAGTATCGCTCCTGCCCCTTCTTTGGTGATAAGTGAGTCCCTGAAGCCAGCTTGGACTCAAGGTGTGGGCCAGCTGTCGTGAGAGGCGAGGAGGGTGACAACGTCATGGCAACGGGAGACTCTCTTGAGGCCACCCTCAGAAAATGCAACCTACTGCCCGTGTTGAAACATGAGCATCTGATGGACAAGATCTGGCCTTTACACAAAGGTTATTTCAAAACAGAGTGAGCCCACAGTAGAGAGCACACTGACGTATGTTTATTTATGTATCATATTTTTGAAACCTACTGTAGTAGATACATCAACTGTCCACTTGCCTCACCATGCTTCTCGGTCCCCTGCCAGCGTCCAGCCTCCCCGGGCCCTGTAGCCATGTCTGGCCAATAGGGCGTGAGAGCAGCGCCTGGCAGCTCCAGGCGGAGGCCTGCAGGAGCCCGAGACTGCAGTCCTCTCTCCTGCACACCTGCCACCATGACTGTTGGCTCCACATGAGCAGCCACATGCAGGCGGAATCCAGCTCAGCTGACACCCCTCCCAACCTGCCATCCTTCATCTCACTGTTCGGCGTAGGATGTGTCCTGTGGGCAAGACGTAAAGTTTCATTGTATTAAACCAGTGTCACCTGAGTATTTATCTGCTACCACAGCAGAGTTGAGTGTTATCATAATATTATGAATCTTTGTGCAAAGGTGGAGTGCTGCAGAAATAAAAAATGAAAATTCATGACATTGGCTCAACAGCAGAGCAGTGCGTGGCAAGGGATCTGATTCCAGAAGCTGAAACAAGGGAGATCCATTTTACAAAACAGAAAAGGGGCAAAGTGTGCATTTAGTTATCACTTGGGTTCAAAAAAGTATTACAGGAAAGACAAATAAGTCATAGAAACTTAGCTAATTTGCAAACACAGGTGAGAGAAAATTCTGAGTCCAGAATCTGGGGCCCTTGCAGCCTGGGATGATCTGATTATTTCTAGACTCTGAAGAGTAAAAGGTGGGACTTTAAAAGACTGAGGGGTGAAAACACAATACAACCTCAAAGCAGCCTCCATTTGGGAAGAGGGTACACGGGGGTAACAAAGCAAAGAAACAGGGAGCATTCGAGCTCCGTGCCCTGACAAGGGCGCCCTCCTGGACCAGGCTGGGCCTGGTCCTTGGCCTGCTGTGCCCAGTTTTAGCAAGACTCCTGCTAAGCCAGGTTATCAAGAGTCCCCCCAGCCTTGATATCCAATCAAGTTGCTCCTCCCCCACCCTGGTTTCTAACCAGTTCGTCTGGGTGATTTTCCATCCACAGACTCAGCCCATGGACTTGAGGTCCCCAGCTGCCCTCGCTGTATTCCGAGCTGAGGCCAACCTCTCTCCCCCATTGCAACAGTCTCAAATACAGTCTTCTTTGCCTGTTTAACTCTATCCGGGGCAATTCTCCTCGGCCAGTCTAGAAAGGAAGTGAGAACATGTCCACAAAAAACAGACCAGCGGTTCACTGAGTCTTCACAGCAATTTTGTTGCCACGTGAACCGTGATCCTGGCCTAGAAAAGCATGTGGATGTTTGAAACTTGGGGTACAGATATTTTGAAGGCTGGCAAAGCTATGTACCTCCCCAAATAGATACAGTCCCCAAAGCCCACATCTGATTTTGTGGGATTTGAGTGAATTTGTTGCCGCAGCACATAGTAACTTTACTTGAAAACATACATATATGTTTATATACATATATTTATACCTGTATGTGTAATTTGAAAAGAGTTTGTGGTAATTAAATCTATTGAAATTATGTCTGGAATGTCATCCCGCTGCCAGGTGTGTGTGTGTGTGTGTGTTGGGATATAGGAGAGAAGCGGCTGGTGGATTTAGATTATTCTTGAAGCAATTTTCCCCTTGAACCTCACACTCTGCACTCAGTATTACTCATGTAATGTGATCACCAAATAATAAGTGGAAGTGAAGTAGCTAAAAAGAATAGTTAAACAACATCAGACATTCAGTACATATGTCTCTTGGTCCCTGGAACACACCTGCAAGTTCATCTTGCCTCCGCCCTCAAAGTGTACTGCACGCAGCTCTCCGGGGGGGGGGGGGGCCTTCTCTCCTGCGAGCCCAGAGAGGAGATGCTCTCCTCCTGCATCTTTGCTTCTCATGACTCCGATTCATTCAACAAACGGGACTTAGCATCCTCCACCTGCCAGGCACAGGGACCCGGTGGTGAATCAGACCCACTGCGATCACTGTGCCTGCAGAGCTGAAGGCTAGCAGTGCAGGCGAGCATGAATCACATGCTTACATGAAGGTCCCGGTAACTGGGTGACGAGCGTTTGTATCAGGAGGTGAATGAAGTGTCAGCAGGGGCCAGGAACTGCAGCATGACAACGTAGGGTCGCCATGTGTCCCACTTAGAGAGGGAAAGTCCTGACCACGGCCATTGCTCTGTCTTCCCATTTGATTCAGTGTTTGTCTCAACTTTTACAGGGTTTAGCAAAGTATCTGTATTGCTGGTTGCACCAAAATAAAGTAAAAAGTGCTCTGTACTGCTCTTCTTTATGGTTGCGGCTGTGAGCGTGGCGTAGCCAAAGTGCGCGTGAGATTTGCCGGCCTTCCTCTCAAGGGCAGCCTGCAGGGCACTTGATGACAATGCTTAGATACAGGCAACCAGGGGTAGCTGAGTCCTTCTCTCCTCACTATAGGAATGTTTGTAAACCTGCTGCTCCTGCCGTCCACTGATTTAACTCGCCAATTTACTCGTCACATGCTTGCCCAAGCTTGCAGGATGCATCCTGTCACCAGCCTACCGCCAGCAGGTGAGTGGTGAATGTGGGAAATCACAGACGAGGGGTGCAGGAAGAGGCAGAACACATGACCCAGAGCATCTGAACGCTCTTGCTGCTGCAGCTCCCCCATCTTTTATAAAACTCCACAATTAGCTGCTTATTTTATTTGACTTTTTTCATTAAACACATTCAGCAGCAAAGAGCTAAAAAATAAAGGTACATGTTTGGTGAAAATTTCTTATTTTTCAAGAACGTGGATAGTAAATGTGAACCATGCACTGCATGTCTGCCAATATCTATCATCCACGTGCCCATGAAGGACACAGGGACATCGCAGCCCACACAAAAGTCAAAGACAAAATCCTCCTGGAGAGTATCAGGGATTTTGACAAGATGATGCCTGAAGGGGACAACTTAACACAAGCAGCTGCAGAAAAGCTGCAGAAGTTACTTTTCACTCTGAGTAGCTTGACTTTAAATCAAATGGCTGTTCTTTAAATTAATATTTCCCAATCTCAGTTCCAAGTTTTCTTGTGCGTGGGCAAAAAGTGAAGAAGTATCTGTTTGCTGGCTCCGTGACAGAAAACCTTTACAGTTAAATGATGCAGTTTTTTTTCTTTTTTTATCAGTTTCACCAGATGCTTCAAATAGAAAACAAGGTAACTACAATAATTGTTAAATATTTTACGCAATCCATGGAGTCACCGAAAAGCTTTTGGAAGTTTATTTTGATGAAGGTGAAACATTATTATTAATGTTCTGGTATATTCAGTTACAAGTTTAACACTGAACATATAATTATTTTTGTGTAATGATGTGAATACAAATTTTGGTGGAACAAAATATGGCAAAAGCAAAATTCTTACTGAAATAAAAATCCATGAATCAGAATTTCACTTTCAAATTGATTATAATGCATCCATAATTCATAACTGCATTCAAGCTGGCTGAGATAGTTTACTGGTCAAAACAGGAGCTTAATTATTAGACGTAAAAAATTTTAATATATGCACAGAGCAACTAAACCATATATCTTCTGGTTAAGGATGACAGTAAATGTGAAAAAGTGCTAGATAGCCAGGGAAATAGAAATAAATAACCCTTGACTGCTGTATCATGCTACATAAAACAGTTAATGCAAGGTGGCTTATAGACTTGAACATAAAGCTAAAACCACAGAGCTTCTAGAGCAAAATGTAAGCTTTCATCTTCATAATAACTATGGACACAAAAGCACTAACCGAAAAAGACAAAAATGATAAATTGGACTTCATTACTACTATTAATTTATGAACTTCAGAAGACACAGTTAAGGAAAAGGTAAGACATAGCAAGGGAAGATATTCAAAATACGTGTGTGTCTGACAGCAGACGTGTGTCCAGAGTGTGTTCTTTTTTTTAACTCCAGCAAATCAATAATAAAAACAAACACCCTGATCTTAAAAGTAGGCAAGATATTTGAATGGACAACTCACCAAAGAAAATACATGCTGGTCTGTGAACACATGAAAAAGAACTCTACATCATTTGTCACAAAAGACAGGCATGTTAAAATCACCGTGAGGTGCCGCTCCATACCCGCTAGAACGGTGGTAATTAAATGACTGACAATCGGTCTTATGAACTAGGAGCAACTAGAGCTCTCATACATGCAATGTACACTCACTTTGAGAAATAGATAGGAAGTTCCTTATAAGGTTAAGCATACGTTTATGATGCAGCCCAGCAACTCCACTCCACGGCATGTATCTAAGAGAAATACTAGGCTGTGACAAGAAAATGCTTTGTAAAATAATATTCATAGGAGTTTTATTCATTATAGCCCCAAATTGGAAACCATCCAATGTCTACCAACCAGAGATTAGATAAAATATGCTAAGCAAAAGAAGTCAGACATAAAAGAATACACACGTATGACTTATGACTCCGTTTATATGGAGTTCAGTAGCAGGCAGTCTAAGTCATGGTGATAGAAATCAGAGCAGTGGTCTCTCTGGAGATGGAGTTGGGGATGCACTGGGAAGCAGCTCGAGGGAACTTTCTGGGAAATGGGAACTGGTCTTTGTCTGATGGGGATGTTGGTTACATAGGTGCCTGTACCATTGCTAACACTTACTAAATGTAAGCGCATAATGTGTATGTTTCACTTTGTTATATAAGAAAGCAAAAACAACAAGGTTGCAAAGGCAGATCAATTTAATATATGGAGTGTGTAATGGGCTTTATGTTTGTGACATGTGGAAGCTTAATCCCCACTGTTAGGTGCTAGGAGGTGGGGCCTTTGGAAGTGAGTAGGCCATGAGGGTGGAGCCCTCATCATGGGATTGATGCCCTGATAAGGAGACCCCAGAGAGCTCCCCCTACTTTCACCACCTGAGGACACAGTGAGAAGACAGCCACCTATGAATCAGGAAGTAGACTCTCACCAGACACCGAACCTGTCAGCACCTTGATCTCGGGGTGCCCAGTCTGCAGAACTGTGAGAAATGAATGCTTGTTTTTAAGCCACCCCATCTGTGTTATTCTGTTATAACAGCCCAAACTGACTTAAGACAGGGTATATCCGTTTTCTATTGTTGCTGCAATAAATTATTGCAAATTTGGTGACTTAACATAACACAAATCTTAGAGATCAGGGATCTAATGGGTCTCCCTTGGATAAAAGTCAAGTTGTTGTGAGAGCTGCAATCCTTCCTGCAGGCTCTAGGGGAGAATCCATTTTCTTCTAGGTCTCAGACACTGCCTGCACTTCCTGGCTTCCAGCCCCTTCCTTGTCTGTCTTCAAAGCTTTCTCACATGGCACTGCTAACTCTGACCTTCTGCCTCAGTCATCACAACTAAGGACCTTTGTGATGCACTGGGGCCTACGGGAGAGTCCAGGGAATCTCCCTGTGGCAAGGTCAGCTGATTAGCAACCTCAATTCCATCTGCAGTCTTAATCCCCCTTTGCCATGTAGCACACATTTTTACAGACTCCAGGGAATTATGATGTGGACATCATTGGGAGCCACTCTTCTGCCCACCATGTGGGATCAGAGATCAAATAAGGGACGCCGCTGCGGGAATGTTGACGGGGAGAGGCATGGGACGTGGGAAGTGGGCGTGGGGAGTGGAAATACTCTGAATCCTTATCTGGGTGGTGTTTATACAGGTACATTAATTATTTTTTAAAATTATCAAGATTAAGCTGCACACATTAAAATTTACGTACTTTAAATATGACACGCATCAACAAAAAGTTTTCAAAAAAGAGACTGGTTCCTTTGAAGCACTGTGTTTGTAAATCACCAGTGTCCTGCAAAAAGACTGAATGTTTTGAAGTTCTCTGAACAAAATTGAAAATTCCCATGTCTGAGAGTATTTAATGGTGTAAGGCAAGAAAATCCCAGTTTTTGAAACTTTTAGCAAATTTAAATTATCTAAAACAAAGCTAGTTTAGAAAAAAAAAGACAATGAAATTTCATCATAAAGAGGAATTAAGCAACTAAACCGATTAAAAGATGAGAGTTCATATGGTGCTCAAAATATAATTTTGATGTTTTATGTCTCAGGTTTTGTGAAGGATTTTTGATGGAACTTTTAATTTCATAAATGTATATTTAGCACCAGAATGGGATGAAATGGAAACCTATGATTTTCAATATCAAAATTTGGTGAACTATTTAAAAGATTCATAAATAAGGACAATTTAACAAATTTTGTCATTTAAAATATTTATTAAAGAATAGTACTCTGAATGGAGGAAGAAAGTCAGAAATTTTGAAGGTATTTGACCTGAAACATTTATGTATTTAAAATTAGAATTGAGAATTCTCCCCTTTGTTGAGGAACTTGCTCTGAGCTTACCAGGTGTACCAGCATCCCCAGGAAGAATAGTTTCTCAGTTAAAAACGCGATGGCTTCAGAGAAGAGCCAGCTAAAGACATCAGTGACCTCACATTCACTAACCATAAAATGCAGCTCTGTAATAGTGCAGCTCATTTTTTAAATATTACAAAAAAATAAGGCCATGTTTTAAAAAACTGTACACAATAATGTCAGTCACCTAATATTAAAGACAAACATACTAGATGACTGACAGAAGTTGTGAATATGTGCCAAAATAATTATCCTGCCAATGTTATTGTAATGTTCTGATCATCAATATGAAGGTTAAATTTCCCCTTGGTGAGCCTGCTATATTAATATTTAGACCAATTTTAATAGTTGTTTAATAGACTTGTTTTAGAGGTTCATCCATGTAATAAAATCAGCTGTCATTCAGCTAATAAACATTTTGAAATCATGTAGGTTAATTATTTTTTGTTCTCTCTTGTGCTTCCCAAACTGTCCCAGTTTGGATGGCGTATTTGATCAAACTACTTAACAGCCACCTGAAGGAGGGGGTTGTTCATTCCTAGGAACAAAGATCAACCAGTGAAAGATGCCAAGTAAGGGATGACACGATCAAACTAGCTCTTTGCAAATATCACGAAGCTGCTTTTGGATAACAGATGAGAACCAACCATTGTTGCAGGCTGGGTTTGCCAGAAGTGGCTCTGGATGGAGATCAGCACACAAGTGGATTATTAGTGACCGTTCCTACAGCCATGACCTGTGGGAAGAAACAGGCTGAAGGAGAAACTAGGATGTGATGCAGTCTCTGTGGAAGGCCCCACCCACCTGTGGGGAACCCTGCAGCTGGGAGTGGCCTTCCGAACTTGGGACATCCTGTAGCCCTTGAATACAGGTCACCATAAGAATGGGTGTGTTCTTGGGCGAGGCAGTTCTCTCTGGTGAGGCAGCCTGGGGGCTGTCTCCCAGCAACATACTCAGCACCTGAGATGGGAGGTCCCTCATTCCAGAAGGGGCTCTGGGTATCTGAGCACGCATCACAGCATCCACCAGGCTCATTTAGGTCTGCAGTCTGTACATGCACAGGCTGTGTGCCTGGTGCTAGAAATTGTTTTTCTCATTCACACACGGGCATCTCTGGACAACCAGTGGCAGCCTTATTTCCATTTGAGGAGAAGATAACAGAAGCAATTGATTGCACAGTCTTCCCAGTGTGGCCAAACTGTGTAGCTCCTTGACCTGGGAGAGTGCTCAGACAGAAGCCCTCTAGGTGGGACTCACAGAACCCGGGGTCTGTGCATGTCCTAATGGCCTCGGAGAGAGCTCCGGGCAGCACAGTCAAGAGTCTGGCTCCTCTCAAGGAGACAGGAAAGTCTTCCATCGGCCTGCGTCTCTGATCTCTGCTTCCTCGGCTCTGGAGTATTTACAGAGATGGAGGGGGTAGGTAGAATGTGGGAGTGCATGCAGACACACAGGACATGCTCTTCCATGGTGGACATTCTCCCAGAGCCAAGGCAGGACTGCAAATTGATGTTGGCCATAATTACTGATCAACAATAACTGGTTCTTCATCATTCATGTGTCTCTTGCAAAACAAAGGTGTTTGGCTGCTTATAATTCAGAACAATCACTTCCTAATCACATTTGAAGCTGGCAATTTACCAAAATGCCATTTAACAAAACGCTGTGCACAAAAAGAGAGAGAGGAAGAAATGATAAATTACCCTCACAAAGGAAAACAACAAAATTCCCAAAATAGCCTTTGCTGCAAAATCTCCTTTCTGCTTTATGTGCTTCGTCTGCTGGTTCATTGTCCTTTCAAGGCCTGTCCTTTCTGTGCGTTTTGATATGAAGGAAAAGAGAAAGCCCAATTTCCCAAAGCAAAGATGGTGATTTGGTAAATACTGTTTTCCAAAACTCAGCCCTATAAATTCCATTTATTGATCACAAGCAATCAAAAACCTTCACATTTTTAAAGAGTTCTGCTCCCAACCCTAAAACCCTGTCTAGTTTTTACCTATAGATCATTTTTTAGACCCAAGTCACCAATCATCCTGAAGGATGATTTTGGGTCAGAATGTAAGGAAGGTTTTATATCAAAGAGAGCAGTCAGGAAAGCATCTGGTAAACTGCAAACTATCTGAATATTAGGCACAGGCATCCCTCAGCATCGTCAGAGTCCCGGTTCCAGGACCAGCACGGGCGCCCACGGATGCTCACATCCCTTATGTAAAACGGTGTGGTATTTGCATGTAACCTCCACACACCTTCCTGCCTACATTAAGTCATCTCTAGATTACTTATAATGCCTAATGCAATGGAAATGCTATGTAAATAGTTGCCAGCACGCAGCAAACTGAAGTTTTGACTTCTGGAACTTCCTGGAATTGTTTCATATATTTTCAGTCCAACGTTGATTGACTCCATGGATGCAGAATCTGGGGAAGCAGAACCCACGGATACAGAGGGCCAGCTGTGCTGGTGTTACCCTCTTTCTTGACGGCAATACTGACGGCAGGACTGCCACCTGACAAGGTGGAAGGGCAGAGTGGTGGCGAGAAAGTCTTCAAGCCTGATGCAGCACACTGCACACCCAAGGCGCTCCACAAATGCTCAGGATGTCCACTCACGTGCACTGAAAGGACCTGAATGGAGAGTCTCAGCTCTCAAGGTTCCCACACAAGACACCCTGGCCTGGCCAGCAGAAAGGGAGGGACCCCAGGCATGTCTGCCCATGAATCCAGACGGCTGTCCAACTCCCAGGAGATAGACTGTCAGGGTTGAGACCCCTGATTCAAAGGCAAGGGAGTCCCCCTAATTCCTGTGCATGAAACACGGCTGCCCCTGCGGTCCTGCCAGCCCGGGGGCAGGGGCACTGGGCTGCAGCCCCTGGGATGTGGCTTCTGGAACAGGTAAATGAGTGACCCAGTCCGGAGTTGCAGGAGCCCCTCTAGTCACTGCCTGTATGAACTTGGGCACCTCACCAGACTCTCCTGAGCCTCGGGTGTGGAGCTTCCCCCATCTGCCTCCTGGTGCCACTGGGAGGACTAAATGACACAACTGACCAAAGACGCCCTGCCAACTCTTAGCAATCAGGGGGTCTCCATAACTCTGAACGCCTGTCCCTTCTTTTTCCTTGGTCATAAAACCTGTTGGTGTGTCTTCTTTTCTCCACCGTAGACATCGCCTTCATTTATTTCTGTCCATAAACATGTTCTCAATATACCCAGGGTGGTGTCACCCTCTCACAGTCAGGGCACATTTTCTGCAGGTCCACCTCCTCATGCGAGCTTGTGTTGGTCAAGAGGAAGGTTCTCAGTCCAGTGGGAGCGCTGCTCCTTCCAAACCTGCTCCAGCTCCACAGCCAGTCAGCCCCTGCTGATACACTGCTCTCAAGGAGAGACCGAAGGACTGTGAAAGCTTACTCCCAGGCTCACTTAACTTCCAATACAGATAAATACAACACCTTCTACCTCCGAGGCCCTTTGGAGTCTGCTACGATATATGTGGTGTCCAAATGCCATTCAGCTAACCAAGTGAACCAGAGACTGGCGCTCTCACAGGGGCCGTCATACAGCCGCTGCCGTTCCTTAGAGAAGACACGGAAAGTCTTCTTCACGATGGGAATGGAATACGGGCTGGGCATGGACCGAGATTCACTCTCACCCAGAACCTCATGTCAATGTTCAGATTCTCTGGGAGGAGCCCTGAAGTGTCCAAAAGGTGTGGTAATAAGAGGAGATGTAGATTCCCTATGCCCTCTGGGCCTGCGCGGCCCTCTGTCCCTTGGAGGTCCTCAGGGGGCTGCCACCTGGGAAGACCAGGGAGCAGGAGCTCTTTTCTGCACCTGCTGCAGCTCAGCTGATGGAAGCTCTCAGGAGGGACCCAGTGGATCCACATCAGCATGTGTAGGAAGACAGAGAGGAGATCTTGCCCCAAGTCACCAGTTACTGCCTTGGATGCTGCATGCAGTCAGGGATGCCCGCGGGCGTCCTGGGGCAGCTGAGACCTGACTGATGGTGCTCCAGGGGTGTGAGGGCTTGAGTCCTTCATGAGGCCACTGGGCCTAGAAATGAGCTCCGGTTTGTTTCCAACGAGGACTGCAGGTGGAATGTCTTGTCATCCTCCAGGCTAAAGGCAAATACACATTTGCCCTATTGGTACCACTCTGCAGTGCTACCACCCCCCTTACACCTGGACTCAGAGATACGCAAGCTCGGCTAGACCCCTGGTCACATCATAGCCCCAGATGCCATGAACACCTGCAGTGGGAAGAAAACGTGGCATGACTCACATGCCCAGGGACCCGTCCACGCCTCTGGTGCTGATGAGCGTAGGAAAGGTTGTCTGGTCTCCCCACACTTCAAAGGACAGCCTTGGTGGAAGGTCTCAGCCCATGGATCACCCCGTGTGAGGGGCAGGTGATGGGGTTAAGTGGGGTCAGATGGAATCTGAGCCCTCAGGGCACCACACTCACAAAAGTCCTTTCCTTGCTTTTTTTTTTTTTTTCTCCTGTGTCCACAAGAGCAGACAGGCCTTACAATTATAAACTTTGAGAAAACCCTGTCCTCTGTCCACTCACAAGGTGCCAAGCCAAATATTCCTCCTGCAGCAGCACTCTTAGTGAGACGGGCAGTTGTGGGAAGAAAAGGGCAATTCCAGAAGACTGTGTGTGATTCCTGGGGGAAGGAGGTTTCTCTGAACGTGAGCAGTAATACAGCACCACACCCACAGAGAGAGTGTGCGTCCAAGACCACACGTGAATGCCGGTGCCATTTAAGTTTCGAGGTTGTCATAGGTTATCACCGTTTATCGTTCAAGGTTGCAGAACGTATGCAGAGAAAGCCTGCACGCTTCTTTAACACACTGAGCAAACAGAAAGGGTGACGCTAGGCAGGGCCTCTGCGGACTCAGTGGACCAGTGTGATGAGGTCAGGGAACCACGGATGAAGTGTGTTTTCGCTTCTCATTCAGTTCAGGGTTAGCCAGTGATGGGAAATTCTCTTATAGATCGCAGCCATAAAGCTTCCTATAGGTGCCAGAGTCTACACTCTTCCTCTTCAGAATGTCTTCAGACAAGCTAACAGCACCTCTTCCTTTAGGGAACAAGTCACCTTATAAAGAATGCACGTTTCAAGGACCACCAGACACATGGCCACGGGAGCCACTGCTGTGAGTCACGTGGGCTCCTGGGTCATATGGACTCATTCCCCTCCTTGGGTCTGAAAGACGGAGCAGAGACGGGACCTCTGAGAAAAGACGCTGCTGCTCTAGCCCCTAGACTAGAGAAGGATTTGGAGAGTAGGAATTTTTTTAATCAACCAAATTCCTTTATTTCATCTCCATTATTCTTCGTAGAATTAATAGCTTAAAACAACGAGAGAAAATTTATCCTTTACACTTAAAGGAAAAAGTAACTTCACCAGCGCAGAGATTCCTTGAAATAGCAGCCGTTCTCCCACCTAGTACATTGTTAGCAAACACTTCAGCGCCCTAATTATTTTCACAGTAACTTGTGGAGCACAAGTGAAAATGTCACTGCTAATGTCTTCCTGCAGGAATCTGATGCTGAAGACAGTTTAATTGGCTATAGCATTCCTGAAATAAGATGTAAATTATATAAGTAGTTACAATCCTCAAAGTCTGTGCAAACACACTTTAAGCAAATTGCGCACAATTAGGAGGTCCAGCTCCCCAGTGAGGCCCCACTGCAGCCTCAGACATCCATGCTCATTGCCCACGTGAGAGCCGGGAAATAAGACAGCCTGGAACCACTGTCTGCAAACGCAAGTGGCCCACGTGCCTCCCTCTGTCCTAACAGGGCAAGCGGGCCTGCGTGCAGTGGGAAGATGGAATTGATTGTCCCCAGACCCCAAGTCCCAGTTTTTCTTGGAGTTTCAAATCTCTTTTTTGTCTGCAAAGAAGCTGACTATGAAACTCACCTGGAAAAAATGGGCTGAGATGGAGGGAAGGCTGGACCTGTGTGTGGAGCCTGGGTAGGTGGCCGGTGGCTTTTCCAGTGGTGGCGATGAGCAGCCACTGGGAGACTGCAGGCTCCTGGTCAGTGGTCTGCCCCATATCTCTGCAGACTCCCCGTAGGCCTGAATCCCACCCAGAGCTCCAGCCCCTCCCAAGGAAGAGCCTTGGAGAACAGATAGCCTCTCACACCTCTGTGTTTCCTCATCTGTCATCCCTCTTTCTCGCCCACCTCCCATCCAACCTGTTCCCAGGTGAGTGGTGGGACCTTGCTCAGGAACAAGGAGAGAGCTCGGGAAATGAAGTCCTATGTCAAATTAGTGTGCCTTATACAGGGCACAGAAGGGACAAAGGGACATCTAGACGATAAGATGTGAGCTAGGCTGTTGTCCCAGGGAAGCTAGTGGGTCAAAGGGCACACAGATCGTATGGCTACACACTCCCATCCAGCCGGCAGGCAAAGGGCAGGACGGGAAAGTGTTAGCACTGCGAGCCAAGTCCTCTTCCCTTCCCCAGTTAGCCTGTACAGCCAGCCCCTCCGCCCCCCGGAACCTGAGGTGTGGGAGCAGTGCCCTCAGCCTCCTCCCCTACCCACGACAGCATTGTTACCAGGTAAAACCTGCCACGTCACCCACCTGCCTCATACTGCTTTCAAATGGCTTCTGTAGAATTTAACTGACAAACATGGGAGACAATGGTTTCCACTGGTAAACAGCATCGTTCACCCACCTGCTGCAGACAAAATTCCAAAGCTCATCCTGGTGGTCGCATGCTCTCACACCCACCTACCTTCCATGTATCCTTTCACTTAGCATCCCCGACATTGTAACCACCCCCGGAGTTACCACCAGCTGCCCCCTTGCTCCTTCAGCTCATCCCACACAGCACCCGAGGGGTCTTCCAGAGCAAGCATTGGGCAGTGTGTCCTCCTGCCCTCCACGGCCCTCCCATCCCATTCAGAATCAAATTCACGTCCACACACCTTCCATCTGTCTCCATGCCCCTCAGGAAGTGCCTGTCAGTTCTGTTCACACCTACTGAACTTCAAGGTCCTTCCAACCTCAGGGCCTTTGCATGCTCTGTCCCTTCTGCTTGGCAGGCTCCCCATCTCAGTGCTGCCTGTGGCTGCAGCTTCCTCAGCACTGGTCTCCTCTGAGATGCCTCCCCAGCCAGCTAAATTAGCATCCCCACATCACTATTATTTCACAAGGTTCTCTCTGCAGAGTCAGGAGCGCTGGGAATGAGGATATATGTGCATGTGTGCATGTGCTTGTGTGTACGTGTGTGTGTCCATGATAATCCTCTGCCTCACCTCACTGCACTACACTCACACGTGTGCAGAGCCCTCGGCACACTGCCAGCCCCATGGCCAGCACTCCCTCGGCAAATGCAAATCCTTCCTTCTCATCTTAGAAAATTACAACATGAGCAGGGAAAGGACACTGCAGAGAAGAGCATCACTTCAAATGCGAGTGTTAAATCTTCACTCAGCCGCATTCTGGCACAAAGACTAGGACATCCCATGTCACCAACACGACAGATCTTTCTGGACTGAAGGGAGCAGGATCTGTTACGAGATGGTGGAGCCTGCCTGGACTCGAAAAATGGGTAAAATTTGGATGAACGCAGGAAACGTGGGGAAGCTTCTAAGTGGGTGAGAATAGTCAGTGCAGTGAAACTAATGTGACCCAGGACTCCCTCTGCACCGAGCACCATGCCTGACACACGCCTCACCATCCTGTCCTCAACCAACCCTTCCTTCAGCAGGAGGGGTGTTATCCTCGGATGGAAAATGAGGCTCACATGGATTAAAAACCGTCCCATTTTACCCAGATGTCGTTTTAAAGGCCCATCTGTCAGGCACCAAAACCAGTGTCTGGGGACAGCTGGTAAGGATGCTGAGATGTTCTGAAGGTGTCTTAGAATTAAGGGTAGGAAATAAACTGGTTTAAAAAATCCAAGGGCCCCTGTGGTGTCTGAATCCCAGATCAAGGGATTTAGACTTTAACTAAGATGGAGAAACAGGGGTCTGGGACTGCTGATCAGGGACTTAAATCGTCAAATTGTTTCAGAGAAATAAAGTAATCACCAGCAGTCAGGGTGAGTTAATAATACAGAAATATTTGTTAGAAGACAGTTGTAAATCCAGGTTCAAGAAGATGTATTTTTCTAACTTTAGAACACCCAGTGGTGCATATAAAATATCAAAATCATACTATTAAAATGTTGACTAAATTTTATTAGTTCAGAAGTATTAATTCATATAATATTACTCTTTAGGTAAATGAAAATTTGATTCTATTTTATTTCTATTAAAGAAATTGCAAACCATTCTTATAAGAAAGCTAGAAAAGTCATTTTATAAATATAATCAGTCAAAACACCTGTGGCAGCTCATGGTGAAAGAGAATATGAGAATGAATATATGTGTGTTCATGTATGACTGAAGCACTGTGCTGTGCACCAGAAATTGACACAGCATTGTAAACGGACTATAACTCAATAAAAAAAAAAAAAAGAAAGGTGAAAAAAAAGACCCACCGGTGAAAACACACCAGAGTCCTAGGTGAAACAGGTTTATTACTACTTAGACCCTCTATTGTGGTTTTGAAATTGTATTTTCCACTGAAAGAAACCAAGACTTCTTGGAGAAACAACAGATTCTAGACCTAAGGCCAAAAACGCACAAGGTAAGTCTGGAATATCTAGTGATTTTAGAAAGCAAAAAACCCCTTTGAATCAAAGACTGATAGGGTCATGTCAAAGGGATTCAGAAGCCATCCTGAGTCTTGCATTGGCCAAAATCAGAACAATTTGATCTTCATTGAGGGTCATGTTTGTAATGCACCGAACACTTCATAAATCTTTTATATAAAAAAACCTGACTTGAGCATCTTCAGAACATGGAAGGAAATTGAATTCATTGTCTTAAAACCCAGTAAATAAAATGGCGAAAGTGAGTATGTATCTCCCCTATGAGCGCGATACCATGTAGAAACATCCACTTCTGGAACTATTCCAGCCAGTACACGGGCAAGAAATAACAGAAGCAGAATGACGCCATTCTGCAGGCTCAGTGGATTCACAGACCGGAGCAAAGGGCTGCACCTCAGCTGACGTCACAGAAAAAGAGCCCAGACCTCGCGTGTCTCCTGTTGACCGAACTCATCACCCGCCACCTCCGCTCTTGCCAGAGGGATGGCACTAGTTTCCTGTGGTTGTGCAACAAACTGTCCCAAACTTAGTGACTTGACCAACAGTTTGTTTCCTTGCAGTCCCTGAGGTTAGAAGTCCTACAGGCCCAAAACCAAAGTGGCAGCAGAGCTGTGGTCCTTTCTGGAGCCTCTAGAGGAAAATCTGTTTACCTTTTCCAACTTTGGAAGCTCCCCCATCCCTTGGCTTGTGGCCGCATCACTCCAACCTCTGCTTTAGTCATCACATCTCCTCCCCTGGCTGACTCTCCTGCTTCCCTCTTCTGTGTACCCTTGTGATCATAGCTGGGTTCACCTGAATAATTCGGGGTCATCTCTCAATCTCAAAATCCTTGATGGAAGCAAATCTGCAAAGTCTCTTCTGTCATGTAAGGTAATATATTCACAGATTCCAAGGATTTTGATGTGGACATCTTTGTAGATGTCTTTGGGGGGTGGACAGGACATTAGCCTGCCTGCTACAAGGATGGAATCTGAGTCTCAGCAAATCTCTAGATTCAGCTGCCAGTTTGGAGGGAACACAACAGACAGAGGAGAACGTTGACCTGTGACACGAGAACGCAATTCTCAAATCCCAGGCTGTGTATTTGGCAAGGATGGCGTGGAAAATTGAGACTAAAATAAGTGTAAAATACAAATAAAAGTTCTCAGGATCTAGTTATGTATATGGGTGGTAAACTGTCGAGAAATGCAAGGACCTGATTACCATAACAGTCAGCGAGTTAATGACTTCCCAAGGCAGGAAGAGTTTGTAACTAGGACAGAGGAGCTCCGGGTGAGAATGTCAAGTTCTATTAATTCAGTGGCACTTACTGGGTATTTGCCTCGTAATTATTTGTTAAGATGATTTAAAGAAAAAAAAAGACAAAAGTTCAGTGCCCAAAACTGAGAGAAATGTTCCAAGTATATTGTACCTTGTTTATTGCAGTTTAAGATCACGTTTTATTTCTTAGCAGTCATATCACACTGGTAACTCATAAAATTTGCTGTTGACCAAAAGTCACTATTTGTCAAAATACTTACCTTCTGTGGTCTAAGGAGATGACTCTACATTTTTATATTCAAAAGAGCTACTGTTTTCCTCACTCTGAGAACGCTACCTGAGGGAACATGGCATTCAATGTGTATAGATAGCTTCCAAAGAAAAGAGAATGTTTTCTTACCATTTTTTCTGCAACAGAATCTACCTTTCTTCTTGAAACTATTATTAATCAGAAATAAATCGCTTAAAAAAAGATGAAAAGAACAGCTATCAAAAATTCACTTTTTTTCCCAGAGGCTGTGTCTATGATGGTCCACTTTTGGAGGGAAAAAAAAGGGACGAAAACCACCAACACCTAAGGCCGAGACTAACAGACAAAAAAACTCGATTAAAATTATCATGCCACACATAAGCAGAAGAATCAGAATGCACCAAGGAGGTAAGCTTTGTTTCTGGCTTTTATCAGTAATGTAGACTGAAGTCCAGAGCCTTCACTTCAAGATAGCTGAGCACACAAATCTACACCTGCTTCTACAAAAATCCTACGGAACTAAAGAAGGAATAAAAAACAAAAATAAATGCATCCTGGTGATGGAAAGTAGAATGACTTCACGGGAAGTCCAGAGCACTGAGGAATTTCTGGAAGTTGTGAGCCAATGGCAATGAAATTGACAAAGAATATAAGCAAAAAGCAGGACTATTAAAAACACTGGCGTTTTCCCAGCACTATTCCAGGATAACCACATGATCTGAGGCATCAAAGAGCAGGGAAAAGGGGTGGCCTTGGGGCCACCCTGGAGTGATTGCTTCAAGACCTGGAAGCAGCTGTGCCCCTTCTGGCTCTTGAACTCCAGGGCCATAGTTTGCCCCAGGTTAACACTTGAAGACACACTTCCGGTCTGCAGGGGAGATTCGCCTTGGGAGACCCAAGAGTGAAATGTAGGCATGGATGAGACAGGGGACATTGTCTCAGAGCATTCCAGCAGTGGACAAGGACTCCTGTGGGCCAGGAGGCAAGCTTCCCTGGCACCCAGAAGGAAATCCTGGCCATGCAGTCATGACGGCCTGCTATAGCAGCACAGGGTCTCGCCATCTTCCCCCACTTCACGGAGACACCAGCATGGGTAACCCCCAGAAGTGCTGGACATGGGCTCTCATCCATAGAACCTGCAGGAAATCAGGTGGAGAGCTATCCCAGCTCTGCCCTTCCGATTGCAGAGCTAGGAAAGCAACCGAATCCCACTCAGTCTGCAGATCCATAAAGCGAGTTCTTCGTGCCTGCCCAGCAAGATCATCAAGAAGAAAGCAGACAGCACAGTGGCTTGACTAGCACGTGATGTGCCCCCAAAGCAGAGCTGTCAATCAACTGTATTTGCTGTGCTTCTAGTTCACATCCCATTCACAGCCTTGAG
The DNA here is from genome assembly GCF_009834535.1 of Camelus ferus. Lineage (NCBI taxonomy): Eukaryota > Metazoa > Chordata > Mammalia > Artiodactyla > Camelidae > Camelus > Camelus ferus. The sequence continues at coordinate 3,794,437 of NC_045698.1, read as the reverse complement.
CAGGGGGGCTGGGCTCTACCACGTGGACCCCCTTCCTGCTGCAGCAGATTTGACCTGCCAGCTGCCAATCATATTGTCTCCTGAGGATTTGAACTAAGACACACAGAGACTGAGAGATTTTAAATTGATTTGCAAAGAACTGTGACAAACATTCCTGATGGTGAAATCCAGGATTTGATAAATTCAATAAAATTAAAATAACCTCCCTTTTCTTGAGCTAGTTTAAGTGGGTTTCTGGTCCTCACAGCCAACCAGCCCCAGGTTTAGCTGACACTCAAAGAAATCAGTTTTCTCCCTGTCCCCACTTAATCTGAAAGCCTGGGGGATGGAGGTGACAGTCGTCTTCCCAAGGTCTTACAGTGAGTCAGGACCGGATCTGGGCACGAGACCAAACTCTCCTGACCTATAAACCAGACCTGTTGATGTATTTCATACTTAGCTCCTATGTTTAGATAATGAGAAATTGTATTCAACAGGCTATTAATTATTTTACTCAGCATGAGTGTTGAACAATTGTATCATCTTACAAGAACAAATGAACATGAGAAATTTTAGAACTGACCTTGTAGCGGTTAATTGTGTCTTTAAATATTCAACAGTACATAGTGAAAATTCATCTATTTCTTTCATATATACATTTTTATCAGAGTATAATTGGTTTACAATGTTGCATTAGTTTATGGTGTACAGCATAGTGGTTCAGTTATGCATATATGTATGTGCATATGCATATATATATATTCTCTTTTTTATATTATTTTTCGTTGCAAGCTATTACAAGGTATTGAATATAGTTTCCTGTGCTCTACAGTAGGATCTTATTGATTATCTATTTTATATATAGTAGTCAGTATCTGCAAATGCAAAACTCCCATTTATCCCTCTGCCTTCCCTGGAAAACAAAAGTTTGTTTTTTGTGTCTGTAAATCTGTATTTCTTAATCTCAAATTTTAATTTTTTAAATTTTTTTTTAATCTCCAAAAGATTTTTTTCACGCTCAGCATCTTGGAAAACTCCATTAAATGAACAATGAATAGCAACAATGCCAGTAAAAACAAATGACAAAAATAAAAGCTAATATTACTGGGAGCTTACTAAGTGACATTTTATAAATCAGGCACAGAGATTAACTAATTTGTCCCCATTCACACAGTCGGTGGTTGTGGAGTGAAAATGTGAAGGCACAGGATGCAGGTATAGTAGGCACCAGGATGCCTCACCCAGGTCCCCCTTATCAGGCGATACCAACCGACCAGCTGCCATGAGTTCTGCTGCTGCTGGGATGTCCCCCAAACCCACGGCCCACAGTCGATGGCTAACTGATAGGAGGCATAAGACATTCCCCTGCATCAAAAGGGTGGCAACCTGGTGATGTGATTTAGGTTCCAAAGCGTCCCTGGCAAACCTGGATGGTTCCCTGAAACCACAGCCTGCTCAATTTCTCCTCTCCTGTTCTAAGTCAGTTTCTCTTGTACAGGTTATTTTTCTCCTGAGGAGCACTGCCAATATGACCGTGGGCACCCGAATCTCTGTCTCAGACTCTGCTTCTTGGGAACCCCAGACAGCTGGTGCCATGTCCTCAGAGGTACAACTGCTGTGTCTGGAAAACAAGGGGAAGAAGAAGCAAGCCCACCGCTACCACTCCCAGTGACCTGCTTGGTGGGTCTGTATTTCTCGTCGCAGCAGTTTTTGGCTCTGTGGCCAGTCTCAACTGGGAGTCTAGAGTTCCTTTCACCAAGAGGAGATGCTGTTAACAGGAGACAGGAAGCTACCCTGCAATGTGAGCAAGGGCTGTTGCCTGACCACTGAACTTCTCATGCTGTAGAGTCGGCAGGCATAGAAATGTGTTACCTTGACCCTGGGGTAGTTCACCCTGCCCACCATGAAGTCATTATAACACTAGTGCTCTTAGGTAACCCACAAGGCGTTTCTGGGTGCACAGTTTAAACAGTAATAGCTAAATGCAGCAGCTGTAGCCTGATAAGAGTTTGATCCCCCAGGATCTCAGAACCATCAAGGATGAAGGTTGGGTCGACACACTAGACAGTCCACCTGGATCAGCCAAAATCCTAGCTAACAGTGAGAGTAATTTAGAGCTGGTACGAGAAGAGGGAAGAATTTTCAGCCAGGGCCATCCGGGACAGCAGTGAGTGCAACTTCTCCACCAACCTAACTCTTGTAATTTTCCCTGAGCCTTGTGATCTCAGACTCAAGAGTGGAGTGAAGTTAATGTGGGAGACAGTGGATTTAAGCACTGCATGGGGTGGATTGTCAGAGGCAATACGGCGCCCCATGCAGACCCCCTTAACTAGGCTGGCACTCCCATCCCCCAGCTGCTGAGTGTCGGCCGCTTCCCCCTTCCCTGAAGATGCGTTCTCTGCTGACAGGAGCTGCTGTACCTGGGAAGTTACACAGACCCCTCCTGGATGCAGCCCTTAACCAATGCATGACTAACATGAGGGAACAGATCTGCACCCTTGACTCAAGGGGGTACAAATCAGGAGTTGATTTATGCTTCAGAACACCCCTCATCCTCAAGATCAGACCAAACATAGACTTTGCCTGTGACCACACGCTTGGTGGGCTGTCTCTCCTTCCTTATCCTGCTTTGCTCCCTTCCTTCCAGATTTTCCTGCAGAGCTCTCCCTCCATAAATCAAGAGCACCCAAATCCCTGTTTTGAACTCCGCTTTTAAGGAGCACAACTAAGCCCCTGGATGTGAAGTTAATCCACGTTTAGTTGTCATCATTCCCTTTAGAAGCAAAACACAGCTTTTGATCTTGCAATTGGTTTTACAACTTATCTTAAGTTTGACTGAGCTTAACACTTGATAGTCTAATAATCACAAGAGTGAAAGAGGGAATGATGTTCTGAACCACTGAGACAGCAAAATTAAAATGACCAGCAGGACACAATTGCTTCGTAAAAAAATCAATATCTGCCCACACACAGCACTGAGTCATCAATAAATGGCTTGATAATTACCCAAGAGTCCAAATGGATTGTTTCAGTTCATTCCTCTTGTCACTTGCTAAAATTCTGTCCTATTCGAGGTGTGGGATAGACTTCCATCCATCTTCTCAAAAAATAAGTGACTCATTTCCAACTGACAAGATAATTTTCCTCATGGTCTCCAGAAACTTTGCATCAAAACTGGAAAATAAATATTTTTAATTATATTTTAAAAATAACTTCTGTCCTATCAACCGTAATTGTGACAACTTGTCAGTATGGACTCCTGCTCAGTTTAGAAACATGGAAATCTCTGCAGAAAGTCTCCCAGACAACCAGGACGTAGATGTGTTTGTTTATGTGTCTGTCTGTTTTAAATTACACAAATCAAAGGCCAGAGGGTTGTGCTGGGGTCCTCAGGTCATTATAAATGAAATAGAGAAAAAAATGACAAGGGAGAGATTTAATTAAAGAGAGAGATTCTTGGAAAAGACTCTGCAGCCTGAAGTCTCCACGCTCCACCCCCCACTCCTTCTCATTTCCTTCAAGTCTTCTTTTTTTTTTTTTTTTTAATTGTATTGTGGTAAGAACACTTGACAAGAGATCTACACCCACATTTTTAAGTGTACTATGCTGTGGTGTTGACCACGGGCACAATGTTGGACCGCAAGTCTCCAGATCTTACTCATCTTGCTTAACTTTATGCCCCTTGGTTAGTAACTCCCCATTTCGCCCCTGCCCAGCCCTTGGCAACCACCATTCTACTCTTCGATTCTGTGAATTTGACTATTTTAGGTATTTCATTTAAGTGGAATCGTGCAGTATTTGTCTTTTTGTAACTGGTTCATTTCATTTAGCACAATGTCTTCAAGATTCATCTATGTTCTCCCATATTGAAGCAATTTCCTCCTTTTGAAGGCTGACTTCGTATTCCATGGTATGTATAGACCACATCTTCCTTATTCATCTATCTGTGGGTGGACGTTTAGGTTGTTTCCACATCTCAGCTTGCATGAATAATGCTGTAATGGACATGAGAGTGCCAATATCTCTTCCAGATCCTGATTTCAGTTCTTTTGGATAGAGACCCAGAAGTGGAGTTACTGAATCATCTGGTAGCTCCATTTTTAATTTTTTGAGGAACCTCCATACTGTTTTCCACAGTGGCTGCACCTATTTACGTTCCCACCAGCCGTGCACAAGGGTTCCAGTTCCAAGGACAATATCACAGTGCCAGGAAGTAGACGTGAGACCGGGAAGCAGGGCAGGGATTCAAACCTACCAGCTCTGATCTTAGTCTAGATCTTTCCTGAGGGCAGCATTTGAAGGTGAGGGAAGGAGGCTGGGGCACATGACACACAGAATATACACTCTACATCCAAAGTAGGTTCATTTCTCCGCCCGGTGCTGGCAGCATCATGAACTCAGCCACCCCATCAGGATGAGTCTCCTCTACCCACGGCTGGGAAGGAGGACACCACATGACAGCGACATGCCTGGGAGGAACCACTGCTGAGCCACTTTCAGACATTTCTAGATCCCAAGGACAACTGCCAGCATGACTGAGGATTTGCAACTGCAGCCTAACGATTGTGCTATCACAAAACAAAACAAAAAAAGTTAACTCGAATATATGGAAACTTTTAGCATTTCTCTCTCTTTTTTAATATTGGAATATTTTAAGTATACAAAAAATAGAAAAAAAGATAGCAAACACCCACTTACACATTATTCTGTTAAGAAATATTGACTAGTAACCGTAATTGTTTAAGGCTTTTTAATCAATATATTTGATACTAGCTTTCACAATTGTTTTCTGATTCCATTTGTAAAAGTCACTACTACTCTGGAACTTATATTATTATTAATGACATTTTAATTTTTAATTTTATATTTTCATGTACATAGATAATAAGAGTGATCTTGTGTGTCATTAGATTTACATGAATAGCAAAATTCTGAATGTGTTCTTCTGCAATGTTTTTCTATTCAAATAGAACAGAAAAACATTTTTTTTTTCTTTTTAAAGTCTTTAATTAAAAATTTTACTCACTCTCTTCCTCCCACTTCTGGCAAACATCAATCTGTTCTCTGTATCTTTGAGTTTGTTCTGGGGGGTCTTTTTTTTTAGACTCTGTGTATATAAGTGACATTATACAGTATTTGTCTTTCTCTGTCTGACTTGTTTCACTTTGCTTAATGTCCTCAGGGTGCATCCATGTTATCACAAATGACAGGATTTTTTCCTTTCTAATGACTAAATAATACTCCTGTGTGTGTGTGTGTGTGTGTGACCATGTGTGTGTTGGTGTGTGTGTGTGACTGTGGATGTGCTGGTGCGTGTGTGTATACATCACACATCTTCTTTATCCATTCATACGTTGACAGACACTTAGGTTGTTTTTATATCTTGACTATTGTAAATAATGCTGCAATGAATATGGGGTGTAGATATCTTTTTAAGTTAATGATTTAGTTTCCTTAGAATAAATAGCAGGAAGTGGAATTGCTGGATCTCATGGTAGTTCTAGTTTTAATTTTTTGAGGAAACTTCATACTATTTCCCAAAAACAGTATTTTTTTAATTCTATTTTTTAAAATAAATCCACATTGATATATGTGGATATAAATTATTCATCTTAACTTCTCCATAAAAATGCCATCACATGGTTATATCTCAATATCTTTAGTGAAACCTTTATTGATAGAAATTTATGTAGTTTTAAAACATGTATTTATTTGTAATAGCATAACCACAACTTTCTAACATTAGATACTTTAAAATGTCTATAATGTTCACCATACTTCTTCTGTAATATACTCTACTGGGATATATAGAGACATATATGGATAAATACATATGTGTGTGTGTCTGAGTATACACATACATACTTTTTTTAAATTTTTATATATTTTATTTTATCATTTTACATTTATTCATTACTGAATTTGATTTTCTAATGTATCATTTAAGACATTTACATCTATGATCCTTGGTGACTCTAGCCTTTACTTTTCCTTGTCTAGACGCCTCATGTTTCATTTAGGAACAAGGCTGTCTTAGATTTATAAATGTTGTTGAGACATTTTCCACTCTTTTAATGCTCTGGAACAGTTTGAAAATTATAGGAGTTATCTAACTCATGAAGGTTTGGTAAAATTGCCAGGAAAGTCAGCTGTCCCAGATACATTCCTGTGGGTAGTTCTGAGAATTAATTCAGGGCTTATATAGGTTTTTATATCTTCTTGTGTCAATTTGGTTTTTTTGTTTTTGTGGGGCTTTTTTGCCAATAGCAAAATGTTTTATGTTGATATTGGCTTACAATTTTTAAACTTTGCTCTTTCTGTCCCCATTTTACCCTCAATATTAATTTATATTTTCTTTGTCTTGATTGACTTTTCCCAAGATTAGTTAATGTTCAAACATTCTTTGTAAAGCACCAGATTTATTATGGTTGTTGTTGACATTTTTGAAGGTTATTTATTGTATATTTCACTAATTTCTTGTCTAAGTTTTATTTCTTTCCATCAATTTATTCCATTAATTGTTTCTTCTAATTGAAGTTCAATGCTTGGCTCATTAATTTTTAATCTTTCTTCTTTTATGATCTATAGATTTGAGATAATAAAATTCCCTGGAAGAATTCTCTAAACTGCATCTTTAAAGTTTTAGCACATACGTTTCCATTACACTTTGGTTCCAAATGTCTTTAGTTTCATTAGGTTTCATCCTTTTCTGACCAATGAGATATATAAAATACTTTTAATAGTTGTTTCTAATGCATAGTTATTTTATCTGAGTAGTATTTATTGATTTTAAATGTTTATGTTGGTCAGAGAGTCAGAGAATTTGTTTTCTGCAATATCAGAATGGCTTCTATATTCAAAAAATGACAAAGTTATTGATAATCGCAGTATTAATCTTCAAAGACCTTGAAAGAATACAAATCAACATCAGAATTTTCTAAAGGGTCAGTGGAACTTAGAACAAGTCACATCGGATCATGCTTACAGCTCCATAACAGGACAAAACCAGGTGACACAAGTCATTAGTAGCCCTAGGGTGATGCCAGATTATAAGCAATTTTAAAGCATTACTCTCAGTGTTGTTCTTTTAAGCAGTTCCAAGGCCAGCTGAAAAATTCTGGAATAAAATGCTTCACTGTAATGAAGCTCCAACCAAAATAACATTTGTCTTAGAGTTTAAAGAGTTTAGATTCTGTCCAGTATAAAACATTCGCGGGCTAGTAGGGGAAGCACCGTCTCCACCACACGACCAGGCAGTGGTGTGAACTGAGCAGCAGGGTCTCCAGGACGTTACATCAGGAGAGTTCTGTGTTATGATGCTTTCCCCGCTGCTCCTGGGAGGGCAGGGCAAAGGCAGGGAGGCCACTGCCGGGGACCAGGTGAGGAAGAATCAGCACAATTTAAGGCCAAACTTATGTAAGGACTGTCCACAGAGAAAGGTCCTATCGTCCCTCTCCCATTTTCAGCACCAATCAGATGCCTAATGGATACAAGGAACATCCCTGGATTCTTCCCAAATCAAATACAAGACACATGGTTGATGTGATCATAAGGGGAAAAAAATGAGACCTAAAAATAGGTAAGAGGTAGAACTACCTACCATACAGAAGGAAGGCCTGGGCTCACAATGAGCAGTGAGGGGACTCCTACCCCCAAAGCACAGACCCAGCATCACAGCAGTGCCTCCCTCCTGGGGCCCAGCCCTGTGCACAAGGTGGCGCTCAGCCAGCGACTGTGACCCTTTTCATCTATTGTTCACTAAATAGTGGTTCAGGAATTAGTTCATGGGATGAGGCTAAAGATTATGAACTTGGTTGCACAGAGCAGGTTGTATCTATGAGGAAACACTCTCCTGGAAATACCTACATATTATTTTTTAGTTTAAGTTATAGTTCAATAGAAGGGGCTGCCTGAAAGTCGACCTATGAGAGTAGGCAAGAGGAGGGGAGGAAGTCGCTTTGCAATGAGCCACTGTTACATGCAGCAACCTATCCTTCATTAGCTCATGTAATCCTCCAAGAGACTAAGTGTTTGTACAAGGATCCCTGTTTTTGCAGGAAAATCTCGTTGCAATGCAGAGATCGGTGGACTTATCCCGGGAATGGCTGAGCTACGAACTCGTTTCCCTGCCTCCAAAAGCCACCATTTCAGGCTGATGCCCAAAACTTAGGAAAATGTGAGCCAAATCTAATACCAAGAAGCAGAAAATAAGATCTCCCAAAATTCCTGGCAGTGCGAAGATTCCCCAGAGTGGTGTGCTGGAGATTCACGCCCACTCCCTCTCTCCTCCTGGCCTGCACTGTCTCCATGTGCCTTGCTTACCTCACCCTGCTCACCACCCTCTCCAGTCTCCACCAACCCTGGGGACTTCCAGCTCAACGGAGAGGCTGCCTTTCTGAGAAACCAGCATCTGCTTGGTGCTTCCAGGGTGCTCAGGTGCAGTGAGATGTCGGGTGCCCCCCAGAAGATCTGCCCACCTGCAACCCCAAAAGGTTATCCTCATAAGGGCCTCTGCAGATGTCACAGAGGTGACGCTAGTGAGAGGAGATGATCTTGGACTAGGGTGGGCACTGTGACAAGGGTCCTTATACAGGACAGAAAAGGAAAAGACAGAGAGGGGACAGCCATATGACAACAGAGGCAGAGACTGGAGGGACACATCTGCAAGCCATGGGATGCCAACACATCCCCAGAAGCTGGGCAGATTCTCCCCATGTCCTTCAGAAGGAACCCCTTCCTTGATCTTGGACTTCTGACTCCCAGAACTGTGTAAGAATAAATGTCCACTGTTTCCAGCCACCCAGTGAGTCGTCCTTTGCTATGGCAGCCCTGAGACACCATGTGCTGCACCCCCCCCCCGCCCCCCGCCAAGACGGCTCGTGCTGCTGGCTACACGCGGCCCCCTCACACCTGTGCCCATGCCTCTTTGCGCTCACCTCCCCGGAGTTCAGCCCGGTGTGTGGCACATCTGGGACACTCAAAAGAGGTCTGTGAGTGACTGCCTTCCCTGTCCTGGGCTGCATTGCAGTAAACCACCCTCTCCTCTAGCCTGCAGAGAACAAGAGCAGCCTCTCCCATTTCTTATGAACAACCACAGCCTGGTATTTTGCAGACAGCTCACTATCCCACTTTGTGCCTTTCAATAACTCAGGACAGTCATTGCTCTCGCCACTTCACAGATGGGAGAGCAGAGAAGCGAGGAGCTCGGACACCCGAGCCAGAGTCTGCTGGGCCGTGCCTGTCGGGGGTCTGAGTCACACAAGCCCAGTTCCTGACCATGGGGCTCCTCAACTCCAGCTCACGCTGTTGACAGGATTCACGAGTCATGTTAATCACCTTGTGCTCAGCGCAATTTCATCTGTCACTTTGTCTGACATGGACTTGTCCAGAGGCAGCCTTTTGGGAGATGGATGGATACAAGGTCAGTGCACTGCTCCAGCGGGAGCCAAGGAGAGGCGACCAGAAAGGGAACAATACTGCCCCCTTGACACCAATTGCTGATGGCATTGCAGCTGCCTCAGTCTCTGAGAAGCCACTGGGACCAGGGAGCGCACCTGCCCTAGATACAAGGACACCTTGGCACACCCCTCTCAGTCCTTCACCCCAGGGAGCAGCTGTCCAGCTTCCTCTCCAGGTCTTCCTGTGGGATCCTCCTCTCCTTGGAAGCTTTTTCCCTTATTGTGAATGTGTCAGACTCTATCTTGTGTGTACGAATCTCAAGACAGCAAATGGGACCCACTGCAGTGAAATCAATACCTTATTCACTGTTTGCACATCGTGTGTAGAGAGACAGGCACTAAAACAAAGCATTAGCAATATTTTTTATTGGATGATAGCCAGAGTGGAGGGAAGATATGTTTTAATTTCCCTTCTTTATGAGTTTCCAGGGAGACCAGTCAGATAATGAAGGTCTTGTTCTATCAAAAGCGTGCCCCTCCGCCTCTCTTGGTCGGTTTACTATTAAATCACCGTTCACACATCACTCTCCGTCGCTGTTGGTTGTAAATGTGTCCACAATGGTACCCTTAGATGATCATGCTGTTTGGAAACCTGCGCTCCCAGCAATGTCTCTGCAGGCAGCAACCATGCTGTTCTCCAAATTAAAGAAAAGGAGCCAAAAAAAGAAAAATGCAGGTCAGATGAAAGCTATCATGGGGAGTGTGAGTTCCACGTGGTCCTTATTTTTCCTGCTCACTGTCAAAGCAATGGCAAACACCAGTAATCTTTTCTAGCTCTTCCATGCAAGTCCATTTGAATCCTAGCCACACACCGCAAAGCCTCGCCTCGTCTCAAATGTATCAGCAAGGATAGGAGTCGACCTTGCTCAGCGGGAGTGGACAAACAGCGCCTGTGCCAGGCTGTAGCCGAGATAAATCCCCTCCTCCCCAAGGGAGCTGGCGCTTTGGGAAGCTGCATGGACCAGAACATCAAGCTGTCCTAAACTGTCTCCACACCTGAACCTGTCCCGAGTTCCAAACACCCAGGGCTCCTCTGGGACTGGCCTGCGGTTCCTTCAAGCCCACTGTCCCCAGTGCTCTTCACTGTGCACAGCATCCAGGGCTTCTCAAATTGTAGGGCTCCTCAGGCACTCAGGTGAGACTGTGACTCTGTCGTCAGATGGGTGATCTGAGTAAATTAGCTTCCCACGCACACTATCCAGTGAGCGTTGTCAACTAAATGACCCAAGCATAGAGCTTCCTCTGTGATTCTTAGTTCAAATTATCCTAGCCGTTACAAAGCTCTTCAGTCTGCTTAAAACCGTCTTTACCACCAATTCTTCCAGAACAGGACACAGCACATTAAAGACGTTATTGCTGTTTTAGTGGGCACTAGAGATCTTTGTCCCGGCGGTCATCGACACAGCCCAACCTGACTTGAAAACTGGTTCTTGGACTGAGATCGGAAAACAGCAGAAAAGGGAATGTTTCTCCTTCACCTTCAAGGTCCCCAACCTACATCTTTTCCACGTCCTTTCCTTCCACCATTTTTTTTGTTTTAAATCTTCCCTCTGCCCATTTCCTGTTTAATCTGCTCTCAGTAAAAGAATCAAATTCTTTTTTGAGAAAAAGATGAGAATTAACCTTTTATTCCCTTCCAGTTTTATTGAGATATGATTGGCATACAGCACTGTATATTGGGGGTGGTAAATAATTGGTTTTTTTTTAATGGAAGTACTGGGCATTGAACCCAGGACCTCGTGTTTGCTCGGCACATCTCTGCCCCTCAAGGATTAACGTTTTGACTTTAACTGTTGAATATTTAAGATGCCCCAGGAATAGCCAAACCAATGGCCACTTATGCATGTGTGGCCTCTCCCGACTGCCCAACCTCTGACCTCCTCCTCCCACCTCTGACGCCAGACGACCCCCTAGGCTTTTCTCCCCCCTTTGGTCCTTGGACACCGGCTTTAGGGCTCTCCCGCTCTCCTGGTGACATCACTTTCCCGAGTTCTGTGGCCACCCCCGGCGCTGTTACCTGCACACCTATGACAAAGCCAGCATTCAGCTCTGCCCCAATCTTACTCTTCTTTTTAACCTGGGAAGGATTAATGTTCTGAATCATTGGCATTCTCAGAGTCCAGACCAGAGACCCCTCTAGATAAGCCAAAGGAAGTGACCTCTGGTTGAAGAACTTCAAACACCAACTGACTATGGTCCATTCCTGTCCTCCAGGTCCCCTCCTGCCTCCCACTCCCACCTCAAATCGCAGCCCACAAGCCCCCTCCCAGGTCAGCATAAGTGGAAGGCATCTGCCTTTCCTATGATCATGGGGAACCTCCAATTTCCTTAGTGTGTGGTGGCTCTGGGGGATCAGAGCAAGGGGGACGTCACAGTAGGATTTTTGGTAGTAAGTGTTTTAGTCTTTCCAATCAGATGTCATTGGCAAGGAGGGAAAACATAGACACACCAAAAGAGTGCAAAGGTTGGCACGTGTCAGCAACCCTTTTCCTCCACTCTCAGGGCCTGGTGGTTCTCTCTCCTCCTGACTCCATTTCCAGCATCTTCACTCCATCGTCCTTGTGTACACCACCCTCCCCAGCCATCTTTTCTGCAGACAGCACCAGGGCCCTTGCTGTCCCGGGATTTCTTAGCGGGACACTCAGTCTTGCAGAGCTGAGGTTACAAACTCAACAACCAGTGAGCAAAGTGCATTTTTCTCACCCTGAGCTTTTAATCTTTCAATTACTTGCACATATTTAAAACCAAGGGCATTAACATCTGCATTTCCGGATTTTCTCCATAAGCAAAATATCTGGCAACGCTTAGTCTGCATTTCCACACAGCACCAACTGGCCAGAGCCGGGGGTGACCTCTCGGTGCGACTCACCCGGTGTATTGACTGCATGCCTCCCCACGCACCAGTAATCTCTGTGGTTTGTTGACTGTTTCGGGCTGAATGTGTCCTCCCCAAATTCACATGTTGAATTCTAATCTTCAGTGTGATGGTCTTTGGAAGTGGAGCCTTTGGGAAGTAAGTAGGTCGTGAGGGTGGAGCCCTCATGAATGAGGTCAGTTCCCTTTATAAGACGAGGCCAGAGAGTGAGCTAGCGTTCTTTCCACCATGTGAGGATGCAGTGGAAAGGCAGCTGACTTCCTGGAAGAGAGCTCTCACCAGAACCCGACAGTGCTGGCACCCTGATCTCTGGCTTTTTGCCTCCAGAAGTGTGAGAACTGAATGTCTGCCGATTGTAAGTCACCCAGCTTATGATGTTTTGTTATAAAAGCCCAAGCTAAGATACTAATCAAGTAATCAGCAAACTCACAAGGTGGTGAGTTGCTCACCAGTGGAATCCTGCGTCAAGGATGGAGTCACTATCCACAGAGACATCTCTAAATTGCCAGGGACCATCTGAGTCATAAAATACTGCTGCTCTGATTTAGTGGGTCTGGGGTACAGCCTGGGCACTGGGATTTCTAACGGTTTCCCTGGTGATTCTCACATCCAGACAAGATCAAGACCCGTGGCCTCGAGGATTCCTGCTTCTCCTGGACAGTAAACCATGTGGCCTATTGGATCTCTTTCCGTTTTAAGAATCCACTATTCTCTGAATTCCTTCTTTAGTCTATTGAGAATCTTTTTTTAATTTTCGTTCAAAGAAGACTTGCGAGCAATAGTCAGAAATGTGTTTTCCCAGCTTCATGGAGATAGAAGTGACATATAGCATTGTGTAAGTTTAAAGTGTACAATATGTTGATTTGATACGTTTACATATTGCAAAATGATTACACTATAGTGTTAGCTAACCCTCCCACCATGCCACATAATTACCATTTATTTTTGTGTGGTGAAAATGTGTTCTTTTTGAGCTTCTCTAATTCAAAAGGGGAAAAAAAACACTGATGTGATTGAAACTGCAAGCTGGTAAAAGTAGTAATTTGCATTTCAGCGGTTACACTGAATTGACATTCGGGGATTAATTATTTGGGCGAGGGGACGTCTTGCATTTGAGGTAGCTACTGTCAAGAAGGATGAGAATTGAGTAAGGTTAAACAGCCAGGTATTAGAGCTTTCTTTACATAGGTTAAAAAATAGTCCACTGGACAGTGAGAATGGAACAGTGAGTAGCAGATGAAGGACAGTTGAAGGACACAACATCTCTTTAATAGTAAATGATGGATAAGCATCTCTACATGGGTCACCTTATTACCCCTGTACCATGACCAAGATAGTGGTAGAATTATTCTCAGATGGCAGGTGAGGAAACAGAAAACTTGAGAGGTTAATTTGTCCAGGGTGACACAGCCAGGAAGGAACAGAACCAAGACAGGTCCTTCTACAATCTGAGAGTTGGACAACCATGCTCCCTCACCTGCCCAGGGTGAGGAGAGAGCTGGACAGAAGTCTGTATGCCCAAAGAGCTGCCCAGCTGGCGTCACTCAGCTCCACTTGCTCACCAGGGTCATGGCCAGAAAGAAGCATGCAGACCTGGAGCCCATGGGACAAGTGAAGGTCAGGGTCCATAGAGAGGGAAGCCAGCTAAGTTCCCAAGGCCTACTCCTCCAACAACCATGTAAATGTCTGCTTAATTACAGTCCTACCACCAAAATATCCACCCCCCTTCTTTGGCAGGATAAGGTCTCTGTGGAGAAGGACCCCCCCCCACCCCCAATCACACTTAGCTACCCATGTCTTGCAAGCTGCTGGAAGCAGAATTCACACAGATGGCTTTGCCTGCCTGCTCTCAGCATCACTCTGTGCTTAGTACCAAAAGTCTGAGATGCAGCCAATGGACATGACACACCACCTGGACATCCCCTGGCTGGCCCTGAGATTCCAACCATCTGCATGGCCCCTCATGCATCTGAAAGCACCCTGCAGTGAGCATGGTAACAGGACATGGTGGCCTGGCTCTTATCTTCCCCATGATGAAGCAGATACTCAACCACTGTGTCTTCAGAGACAAGGCGAAATGTGACACTGGATAATGTCATTTGTGATAGAAGGTGTTGCTTCTTGGCATGTGGCTGGCAAGCACAACACAAGGAGCTTTAGAGGACACAGTAATTTGTCTGGATCTTTGCACAATAATCACATTAGAAGGATGCCAGAAGCACAGGGTGAAAACTTAGTAAGTGTGGGCAAAGCTTGGTGACCTATTTATCCCTTGTAATGGCAATACAATAAAACAAATAGGAAATTTCCATCTAACTAGTAAGAGCAAACTCTATTCATAGGAAGAAATCCCAAATTTTAGGATGTTTGGAACTCCAGATGCCTCTGGGAAACCAGTAGGAAATGAAGTAAAAAGGTCAGCAGAGAGCAGAGCATGAAGTCCCATGTGTACATGGTATTCCACTTGCTCACTCCTTGCTATCCTCCTCTGTTTTTGCATGAATGTTTTCTGTGATCTGACCTTCACAGCCTGACATGAATGCTGTCTCCAGTTTATCCTTCTCTTATCTGGATATTTTAGGCCAATTAGGAACTGTCCACTGATCACCTAGCATGTGAATAAAACACTACAAGGCCACATCAGATAGTTGTTTGAGGTTTTATTTTTTTAACAACCCCCTCCACTAATTTCAGCAAGCCAGACACACCTTCCCATGGGAGATCAGCTGGGAGGCTCATAACTGTGCTGCAGACAATGAGCACTTTAAATAAAACTGCAGTCTTCTGAACACCCCCTCACTTCCACTCTCTGGGCTCCAGCCCTTCTGATTGCACCCACATCCACTTGGCCTTTTGATGAGGAAAGGTGCATCATAAGTCTTCAACTACTAAACTGTACTGGATCCCAGTTTTGTTGGAGGGAAGATAATCACGGATATCACTATCCTTTCTGGTGTTTATCTCATTTTAGCTTCTTCACATATAGGAGGAGTATAGGAATATCACTATAAAGTAGCAAAAGAATATAAGTTATCGCTGGGTTATAGCACCCCCTACTGCCAGTGCTCTTATGAATCCAGATTATTGACCAGTTTTCAAAGATGCAAGTGCTCCATAACTAAGATAAACAAGAGTGTGAGAAGCCTGGGGGTTTCCTGGATCTGGGAGGGGAGAGCACTGTCTCTAGGGACAGATGCAATCACAATTCAGAGAAAAAGAGAGACCAAATCTTAATACAGCACAGTCGTTAATCTCTTGACTAAACTAAATTCTAAAAAAGTGTGATTTGCTCTTATGGGCTTACTGTTTTAAAAAAACCTCACATCTCATAAGATATCCTCTTTTAAAATCCAGTTATAAAGCTTCATCCAAGTGTAGCGCAGGTGGGAGAACTAGTTCCAAGCTCAGTTTTCCCAAAGGATAATAGAGCCCAACCTATATTCTCACTTAAAACATTAGCAGAGCACTGAGTCTTCCAATAGGTGCTTTTTAAAAAAAAAGTCTACCACTTGGTATTTATTTCAAAGTCACAAAGATCAAGCTTTGTGAAAGAACCAACCACCATAACTACAAAACAAAAAAACAAAACAAAACAAAACATTAATGCCCATAAACGTAAGCAGTTGGAGACCAGGTCAGCACCTGGACAGCTCCAAGCCTCTCAGTCTCTCTCCTCAACCTGGCATGATTTGAAGTTTAATTTCACGACCGCTAGGACTCGACTGAGAATGTCACTGAAGCTGTCAGTCCTTCCTTTGACCAATCCAGTGGCCTGTCCTTGGTCTTCACCTCTGAGCCTCTCTTCAGAGCCTTAACGCTCCCGGGCAGAACCTCCTTTCTTGCGGTTCTCCCCCTCTGGGTTCCCCTCCACGTCACTGCTGTCAAGGAATTCTTAGCCTCTGCCTTCCTCTCTCCTCATTTCTCTCGGAGTTCCCATTCACTCATATGGCTGCAACCATGGACCCCAAACGTAGATCTGAACATCTTCCTCGGAGTCTCTCCTAATCACTAGTCCCTGCTCCCCACTTTCTACTGTTCACCCCCCAGTGACGTTGCTTAATCATGTCTAGCTCAACAGGCTCTGAAGTTGAACTTAGAATTTCCCCAATTAACTCTACCTCCAAATATTTCTATTCTCCACTGTTTTTCAGTCTCCTAATTGAAAGAGTTTCCTTAAATAACTCCCTTTTATATTTTCACCAGGCGATTTTTAGGTCTCCTCTTTTAAAGCCTCTTCTATCTGCATTTTGTTTTGATTTGCACTGCCATATTCATTACTCATGCATGAACTTTTGCAGTTATGTCCTGTCTCTATCCTCTTTTCCTCCAGTTCACTTTTTCTTACTATTACAAGATTAATCATCATAGAATCCTGCTTTGAACAAGTCACCCTCTGCTGAACAACCATGAATGACTGCTCATTGTCTGCCAGGTAATGTGTAACCCCTCCGCCTGAAACTCACATGATTTCACCTATGACCCTCCCAATCATTATATTTTCTTTTCATTATTTCCTCATTTATTTCTTCAGTGCCTACTATATGCAGGCACAGGGCTACATACTGGCTATTTACCATTTCCTTAAATTATCACAACAACCTGCCAAGATAGATAGATAGATGCTAATGTTCTTTTTTTTTTTTTTTTGCAGATGAGAGAGATGAGACAGCAAAGCAAGGAAACTGCAGCAGTCTCATGCACTGAACTCCACAGCTGTGGTCTTAACCACAAAACACATTGTCATCCATATCATCAATAGTTTTGTCCTAATGGATAAACATATAGCTCTATGTATTGAACAAGTGTTCAATGGACTTAATATATTCAGATTGGCTGCAAACTTCCAGGTTTCACATCATCTTTGCAACAATGCTCAGAGCAATAGCTCCACAAAGTTCATTAAATCACAATGCCAAGATTTTCTTCTTTTGAATGCTAATAAAGTTCCCTCACATCCCTCACTTCTTATCATTAAAAGAAGTACCGGGTTAATGACAACAGTGAGAACTGCAGTTTTGTATTTTATTTATGAAATCAGGCACAGTCCATGGACGATCCCAGGTCTTGGTCAAGATCAACACTGAGCATCGTTAGACAATGTCAGGGTTAGAGATGGAGACCAGCCTCAAAATCCTAACACAGGGGGTGGAGTCACTGAGGGAATGCTGGTTCTCAGGGAGGAACACCAGCGCCATTTGTTTTCCAATTTTTCTCTAATTTTAAACACCAGTGAGGCATGATTAAAAGGTATCAGTGGACATTGTTAGTTCGCACCCCAAACATAAACCCCACAATTTAATCAAAAGTACCTTCCTGAAATAGAATGCATTATTTTTAAACTGTTCATTCTGTATAATTCAGTGTCTGATCTTGGAAGACCTGAGATACTTAACTGATAAGACTGCTGAGCTAAGTACAGCATTAATCTAATCATTTCTCAGTGCTACTCACTGAGGAAATCCTTGAGTGGAGATAACCCTCCCTCCAATAACACAAACACAAGTTAGGCATGGACTCTGCTCTCGAGTAGCTTTTCTCTAAGTAGACAAGAGAATCTCCTCGACGCCAAGAAGATGCTGGCAAGTGATATGATGCTTCCAAGAACATAGCGTGCAAGATGACATGAGACTTGGTTGCAAAGATCAGTGAGTAGTTTCTAGAAATGCCTTTTGATGCATTGATTAATAAGAAGGATGGAGACGTACAGATGGAACGGACAAAGATTTTGGGCAAAACAAGAAAACTGAGTCAGATCTCAGAGATGGGCTCCTACGTGGCTCAGAATAACAGGCCATTTAATTTGAGCAGAGCAGGGATTAAGCAGAAAGGTGAAGTGCGAGAGGAGGGGACGAAGTAGCTAGCACCTGAGGCCAAGGTATCTGGAATTTAATTGTCAATAATGGAAAGTGGAGACTTTTAATCACAAAGTAACATGATAGGAAATTTGATAGAATTCTCTCCTACACAAATACAAATAAGAAGCTGTAGAATGTGTTTGCCAGCACATGCTTGAGGAGCAGGTAACCCGAGTTCTTAGCCCAATGCTTGCACCATAGTAAGTATTCAGTAAAGGCATAACAATTACCAATGTGACTAGTAACACTCTGGAGGATCAGAGGATGTTTGCATTGACACAAACAGATGAATAAGGAAGAATGGAGATGAGAAGAATGGATAGGTTCTATTTTGGTTGGTGAGGCTGAAGATACTGGTGGGAATCGGGTGGTGTTCACTAGATAAGATGAACTCAGACCTGGAGCTGGGGAGAAAGACTGGGGCCAGAAACCAGGAACTGAGATACATCCACACAGGTGAGAGCTGACTGCATTAAATGAAATGAGGTGTCAGGGAGAAGACAAGAAGCTCAGACGCCGATTCCTAGAGAAGACCTCGCCGTGAGGAACAGGATGGGAGACAAGCCTGAGAAGGACCAGCAGAGGTGGGGAAGGAAAATCCAAGGAGTTCATGATACAGAAACCAAGGACGAGAGAGTTGAAACAGAAAGGGGAGGCTGACTCCTCACGTGCCACACAGAGGTTGCCGCCAGTGAGAGCTGGGAAGAGGCCCATGACTCCATCTCTCTTAAGCCAGACTGAGCCCAAAGAGAATTTCAAAACATTTATTAGTTCTACAACATTTACAATCACAAGGAATTCATGAGAAAAGTAAATGCATTTAAATATTTACACTGAAGGATGATCTCTTCCAAATTCGAGACGACAGGAAAATAAAAGCTCAGTGTATTAACTATTTCCATGCCAAGAACCTGCTTTGGTCAGAGTAGTGCCCCTTGTTCAGCAAAAGCAACCTGCTTTGCGAAAAGCGGTTGAGTGCTTTGGGGTTCTACACCTGTCAGTTTTTTCTCTTTAGAACTGAGATCCTTTGGGAGATCTCAAAGGCGGTGGGTTTTTTGCAGGGAAGGTTTTATAAAGTGATTCTTACAAACCCATTGATTCTCTTCTCATTGACTCTCATTACATCTTGTTCACGTGACCATAAGTTAAGGATGTGATTATTTAGCATAAGTGAAGAGGTGGGAAAATCTATTCTTACTTTACTATCTTTATTTAAGACCTGTGTCTAGTGAGAATGAAACCAACAAGGAAGCCAATTTTGCTAAATTTTTGTTTACACTCCTATTTCCTGTATCGCATTCTACTTGCTGCCACTCCTCACCCATCCTGATAAATTAAGGCTGTCTTCTGTGGTCAGCTTAGAGAAAAACCATTAGCATTTCTAAACTTTACATCCCATTCAGACGTTGCTTTTGTTTTTAAATAAAGAAATAGCCTTGGGCACCTTGAACACTACATAGTGAATTTTAAGAAAAAAAATATTAACAAAGTCTTTTATTATCGCTTTATGAATCAATGCTTTATGAATAATTTGAAAAGTGGTGCTAAGTATCTCACTTTCCTTCATTCGTGTCTTTCTGTGTTGTCTGACTTATCTCAACCACCAAGAAGCTACTGTCAGAGGGCCCAAAACACCCACAACAAGGATCACACCACATCACACTCCTTCTCACCCAGACCGCACCCCATTGCCCCCCAGACGTGCCACACTGCCCTCTGGGACTGCAGGACTGCCACTCGGTCCTGAGAACCAGCGGTGCCCACAGTGGGACGTGCACACATGTGCTCACTATATTGAGCAAGTTAGGAACCTACATACCAACTCCTAACCCAGCTCTCTGAGAGGCTGATGCCTGTTTTTCCAACATGTTCACTCTCCTGTCTTCAGTCTGATGACATCGTTAGAGGCAAATAACATCAAAACTTAGGCTATATGTTTATGATAAATACGTGAGCAGTATTCTCTCACAATACATAGATTTTAGTTTCAATCCTAAACTCTCAGTTTCAGAATCTGATGTTGAGTTAAATTAAATAATATTATTTTAAAGAACATTTTCTCAAGGAAAATTATTGTGTATTCTCACCATAGAAAATTTGGAAGCTATGGCAAGTACATAGACTAAATTTAAAATCACTTCTATTTTTCATACCCAGAAAGGACCACTGCTAACTGTGTATTGGTTTAGTTTTCATACACACACACACACACACACACACACACATACATGTATATACACGTATACATATCATATGTAAAGTATGCAATATATACATGAAGATGAATAAATAAAATGTTGCATTGGTTCTCTTTATATATAATACAGGCATGTATGATATATACATATATTAGCATAACTTCATCTGATAATAGAATCGTATCAAATTACTCAATCTTTCCACTTAAACTGTGAGCACCTATTTATTCAGCAAAGGATCAGCAACACTTTAATAACTCAGCCCTTGGTCACTGTGTCACCTCTGACTACCCAGTCACACCAGCAGCAGTGATAATAACCTTCCTGTGGGGGTTGGCATCATTCTTGGCACTTCACAGGCATCACTTCATTTAAAGCTCAGAGCAACACTAGCAAGTTGCAAGTGGGGAAACTGAGGCACCGGGTGACTCAGCGTCACACAGATAATACGCACTAGGCTGTTGTGACACGGTGGCCTAGTTTGAAATATGGATCTGGTCTTCATCTCCAGTTCCTGGCACAGAGCTTCTAGAACCCTTGTCATTTCATGAGTGGTAGAAGCTTCGTTTGCTCTAATGAGGTGATTCTTGGTGAGCCCCTGGATAGCTTCAGGGCACCAGAAAGACCAAACTTTGATTAGAAGCCCCGCCACCCACCCCCGTTCTCCAGGAGAGGGGCTGGAGGCTGAGTGAGTAATCAATCATGCTTACAGGATGAAGCCTCCTTTTTAGAAAACCACTGGATGATGAGGCTCAGAGAGCTTCCGGGTGGGTGAAGGCAGCCACATGCCAGGAGGGTGGCGCACCCCAGCTCCATGGAGACAGCAGCTCCCGTGCTCGGGCCCCCAGGGCCTCACCCTGTGCACCTCCTCACCTGGCTGTTTGCTTGTACCCTCAATTCTGTCCTTCACAATAAATGGACAAACATCAGTAAAGTCTTTCCCTGCATTCTGTGAGCCTGTATAGCAAATTCCCAAACCTAAAGAGGGGGCTGGGGGACCCCCGACTTCTAGCTAGTTGGTCAGAATACAGGTGACATCTCGGGACTTGCAAGTGTATCTGAGGTGGAGGGGGAGCAGCCTCGTGAGCCTGAACCCTTGACCAGCAGGGTCTGTGCTGAGTCTGAGTAACTGGTGTCAGAACTGAATCAGATCGTAGGTTGGTGTCTACAGAGAACTGGAGGATTGCTTGGTGTAGAAACCTGTACATTTGGCAGGTTTTCCTACAAAAATCCTAAAATCATAGCTGTTTCCAATGTTTTACTAAAAACTCATACAATGAACTGGGGAGGGTGTAGCTCAAATGGTAGAGTGCATGCTTAGTATGCACAAGGTCCTGGGTTCAATCCCCAGTACTTCCTCTAAAAATATAAATAGACCTAATTACCTCCCCCCACCAAAAATAAAATATTAAAAAAAATTCATAAAACGAGCATCTTTATGGCCAAACACCCTTGCATATCTGTGATTATTCCTCTAGGATGATGTTTTATAAGCATGATTTCTGAGCTTAATAAGCACGTGCTTATCTTGAAGAATTTCACTGCGCGTGTTCCTAAATTGTGCCCCATCCTGGTTTTCACTCTCATTGGCTAGTGGGGGGCATGCTGCTGTTTCTTCCCTTCCTAACCCTGTTATGCACCACAATTTTAGTCCAATGGGTCCAATGAGGGGGCCCAGAAATGCAAGGCTCACTCTCTTCCCGAGCTTCTCAAGTGGACCAGGAGAACTTCAGCACCACTGAGGATAAACAGCGCAAGGTGCTCTTGTGGCGCTGGGATGCTCCACCTTCTGAAACCTGAACCTGGACCTTCAGCAACACCGCAGACAAACACACCCGTTTGGAAGCTCCACCAGCTTGTGGGAAGGACGCGCTTTCGAGGTCTGTCAATGGCTTTATTTGAAGAGAGCCCCTTGCCCTGGAGTGGCTGCAGACGGCAGACACGAACCCCAACCACTGTGTAAACTGACAGTAAATCTATTTTCATTCAAGTTCCAGCACAGAAACACCTCTTCAGTTTGCAGTTCTGCTCAGCAACTCCTTTCTTCCATTTCTCATTTACTAGAAGCTTCCAAATGGAATGTGCTCAGCTTTGAGTTAAATCAATATCTACATTAACATTCTTTCAAAGGCAACATCCCATCATCTAAAGTGCTCACTCTCTATGACCTTGCTCTGTGTGCAGGCTCGACATGTGCTTGGCGCCGTCCTTGTGACGGCCCCCGCCAGTGCGGGCCAGGTGTCATTGCCCAGATAATATCCAGGTTAATTAACCTTTAGGTGACGATCTCGGGGATCCCTGGGACCCTTACTTCCTTCCTGCTCATTATGTTCAGCCCAAAAAGCAGCAAGGAGCTGCAATAAATGCATTAATTATTAAAATGATTAAAAGCAGTTGCCTTTATTACCTTGGCAGTTAATCTTCTCTGCAAGATGCCTGAAAAGTCACCCTCATCAGGGGGGCAACTGTGCAGGGGAGAAGCAGCTGCTCAAGGCCCTGGGCTCCCCAACTCTCTGGCTAGAAGATGAACTCAAGCTTCCATCAATTAATTGCCACAAAAATCCAGGCAGGTCCCCAAAGGGAGTGTGCTCATCGGCTCTTCTCCGAAGCCACCCTGCCCAGGGAGTTTTAGAAGAAGATATCTGTCATCTTTGTCACCAGTAGAAAGTACAAACCCCATTCCTCGTAGCAGGGGCTCACAAATGTTTATAGAATCTGATTTAGAAGCATATATGCAATACCTTCTGTAAAACTTTAAGGAAAGAAAGCCAGGTAAGCTACAGGTTCAGCGTCAAGGTAATGTTCACTGAAATGCGTGAGGCTCTCTGGCACCCCCTCATGCAGGACAGCAAGGAGAAAGGAGGCGAGGAGCCGACTGCTGCTCCACAGCGAAGGTGCAGGGCGCTTCCAGGGGAGTCGAGACTCAAACTTCCTTAAGCGATAACTCTGGCCCATCCCTGCAAGGCCCCACAAGTTTCTGACTTCCCATCCCATCATCTGTATGTCTTATTGAAATACAACTAAATCTCGTGAGAAGTGAAATCCCAGAGTCCAGGATTTTGACATTTTCCCCTTTCTATGAGGAAAAATGTTGTCTAATTGTCAAAAATTAGGTAGCTTCCATTGAAACCTAATTGTAAATTGTGATATTGTAAATAGTGGTGTTATGAACATTGGGGTGCGTGTATTTTTTTTCAAATTAGAGTTTCTTCCTTATTTATACCCAGGAGTGGCATTGGTGGATCAAAGGGTAAGTCTGTTTTCAGTTTTTAAAGGAATCTCCATACTGTTTTCCACAATGGCTACACGAAACTACATTCCCACCAACAGTGTAGGAGGGATCCCTTTTTTCCACAACCTCTCCAGCATTTATCATCTGTGGACTTTTCAATGATGGCCATTTTGACCAGTGTGAGGTGATACCTCATTGCAGTTTTGATTTGCATTTCTCTGATAATTAGCGATATTGAGCATTTTTTCATGTTTCTACTGGCCATTTGTATGTGTTCATTGGAGAATTGCTTGTTTAGGTCTTCTTCCCATTTTTTATTGGGTTGTTTGTGTTTTGCTATTGAAATGTCCATCAACAGATGACTGGATAGAAAAGTTGTGATTGTGTGTGTGTGTGTGTGTGTGTGTGTGTGTGTGTATCTGTATCTATCTCACACATAATGGAATACTACTCAGCCATAAAAAAGAATAAAATAATGCCACTTGCAGCAACATGGATGGACCTGGAGATTGTCATTCTAAGCGAAGTAAGCCAGAAAGAGAAAGAAAAATACCATATGATATCACTTATATGTAGAATCTTAAAAAAAAAAAGGACACAAACTTATTTATAAAACAGAAACAGACTCAGACATAGAAAACAAACTTATAGTTAGGAGGAAAGGGGTGGGAAGGGATAAATTGGGAGTTTGATGTTTATAGATACACACTATGAATCACTATGCTATACACCAGAAATTAATATAACATTGTAAATCAACTATACTTTAATAGAAATAAATAAAGTACACAGTCAAACAATTATTAAAAATTAAAATATTACCAAAAAGGATTGAAAAACTCATTTCCCCAATCAGTTCTAATCAGCTTGTTTTTGACAGAACCATTACAAGCCCCCATTGCTTCCTGCTCGACCCCATACCTCGCACACACCCAGGGCCTCTGTCACGTGGAGCTGGGCTGTATCCAGGCTAAAAAGATAAAACTGCATTTCTCGAGGAATTCTACAAGGGAACTCCAATTCTCAGGACTGGTCTTCCCTTTAATCTGAATGAAGACAGTACTGACTACTTAACTATTTTTGGAGTAATTTGCTATTCTATTTGGAGAACAATGTGAGATCCCAGAAGCCGTCTGTCAGCTCCTCTAAAACTGAAGCTATCTCATGCCCAGGAAGCACACTGGCATGGACCTCACTTTTACTCTTACAGGAATTAGAAGTGATGTCATTTCTGTCTCTGCTGAAACCAGTCCAACCAGTGCACTTGAGAGTAGGAAACCCCCAGCCCTGAAAGCCAGCCTCAGTCTGTCGTGGACTGAGTGGGGTCCCTGAAGAATTCCCTGAGGCCCCGCCCCCAGTGCCTCAGACTGTGGCCTCGCATGGAAATAGGGTCCCTGTGGATGTAATTAAATGTAGATGAGATCATAGTAGAGTGGGGTGGGACCCTAATCCTACATGACTGGTGTCCTTATAAAGAGGAAATATTTAGACACAGACATGCACACAGGAAGAATGCCACATGAACATGAAGACAGAGATCCAGATGATGCTTCAGCAAGACATGAAACTCCAAAGGTGGCCAGCAAACCAGGGGACTGAGGGGCCTGAAGCAGCCTCAGAAGGAGCCATCCCTGCCAACACTGACACCTTGATTGTGGATTTCCAGCCTCCAGACCGTGAGACAATACAGTTATGCTGTTGAAGCTGCCCTCTCGCTGGTGCTGCATCACAGCTGTACCAGCCCTTCATGACATTCCCAAGGACCTACACCTGGCTTCTCCCAGCCTCTTGCACTCAGTGTGGGGCTTCCCAGAGGAGGCAGGAGGTGGTCCTTATGTGAGCTGCCTGTGCCCCAGGAGCACAGGGCTGACTTGCAAAGAATCCTTGAAAAATAGGCTGCACCCTGCAGATTTAGCCGGAAAGCACAGTGAGGGCTCAGAGAAGGAAGACACCACCAAGTCAGGGATGAGAACCACCCCGTGTCCCTGTCCCAACCCCCTTCATTGAGACTGAGGATTAAAACCCAGGACGAGGGAACACGCTGGTCTGTGTGGGCATAGGGCCGCTGGGGAGGGGGCAGGGGGCGGGTCCTGAGGTCACTGGCATCTTCAGTACTAATGTTCACTACCCCAGCTTGGCCAAGCCCGCCCTGCTGGCAACTCCAACACCAACGAGCACCTGAGACCTCCTTCCGGTGGAGCTCACACCTCGTCTCAGCTCCAACCTCTTTGGGACGTTCAAGCACCCCGGCTGGGCAACAGCTGGTGCGCCTGCCTCCAAAGCACGAGGTGAGGCATTGTCTCTGAAAAGGTAGGAGGTGAGCGAGGCCATCTGGCCGCCTGTCCCCACCCAGCCCCGCCATGGAAACCCACAGCCATAAGGAACAGGCTCGGAGGGTCTGACATGGAGGGTGGGAGCGACAGTGACGCCTCCCGACCCCAGCAGACCACCCAGCAGAGTTGCAGCTGGACCCTGGGCAAGACCTTCAAGCCAGTCCCCTCTTTCTCCACAGAGACCCCCTGCCCAGCCCCCAAAGGGCTCTTCTCCCTGCTCTGGGACCAGCTCAGCAGCAACAGAGGACCCTCAGGACTGTGTCCTCCATAAATTCTGTGCTGAGAGTCGAGCTGAAGCAGCATGAGATGGAGAGCAGTGTGAGGGAGAGCAGGAAGGGGCTGACAGACTCTCCCAGCGGGGAGCTGCCCCCGCCGGCCCCATTCAGCCAGCACCCCCCACACCCGGCCTGGCCCTGGCTGAGACCTTCACTCTCCTGGCCCAAAATCTCCCTGTTCAGACATCCTGTCCAGAAATACTTCCACCGTGGAGCTCACCACAGTGGGACCACCCCAGGCACTAACCCCCATGGCACTAGGCCAACGAAAGGATTTCAAAAGTGCTGTTTTGGAATGTACAGGAAATGTTCAGATTCACCTCTGCAGCCTTGGAGTGATCGTGCTGTTGCCCAGGCACAGGCCCTGAGCACCCCTGGGCCATTAAGCCACTGTGCCCCATGCTGGGAGAAAGGGCCGGAAAGCTTTCAGCCTCCCTCCAGGGCACTGGCATCACCGCTTCCTGCCACTCGGCCCAGACAGTGCTGCACCGCCCGGCGGCGTCTCCCTGCCCTCGGCTGGAGGAGCAGCGTGTGCTGAGGAGCACGGAAATGAGCTCCCTGCATCCCTTGTCTGCACAATGTCACCGTGATGCTGCCCGGGCGTCCCCACATTGAGTCCACCTTGATGCTGCACCATCTGTACATCAGTCACCCTCTCTGCCTCCCTCTTCCTTCCCCACCAGGGGAGTCTGCTTGCGGCTGACTGGCCCGAAGCAAGCACCACTTCTTCCTGATATTCACACCTATGTATTTCTGACATCCTAATGACTCTTAAATATGCATAATCATTTCCAAGAAGGACATGCCACACGTTTTAGTCACTTGCATAAACCGCCCAATTTGGAGCGCACGCCCCTGGAAGGGGGCACAAGTGAGCCGTGAATTTAATTTGCTCTCACATCTGCTGCCGTCGCGGCGGGGCCTCCTGGGCTCGCCGACTGTCCAGGACTCATATGTTCTAATGCCTCGTTTTTGTTGTGACTGTTTTTAATTATAAGCGCTTCCACCAAAATGAATCATCGTTCAGAATTCCAGCCGGGGAAGCAATTTTTTCCTACTTAACTAAACCGAACCAAGGCACATCAGGGCAAGAAATGAGGAGGCTCAGAACGAATCCATTTCAAGAGCGGTCACTGTCTGCTGCTGTCAGTTTCTGTGCTCCCATCAGAGGGGGCTGAGCGCACTCTGGGATCTGACAGAAAAAGGCTGTCAGAGCTCGAGGTGCATGTCAGTTTCAAGGATCCGAACGCCTCCTAAACTTGCATAACCTTACACGGAGCCAGCTCTTCGCTTAGAGGTCACTTCCTCACTCCACACTTTTCCCTGTGTTATTCTGGGATTACTTGACACCAAGGAGTAAGTGTTCTTAAGAAAGGCATGGCTGTGGGTGCAAATTGGCCAATATGGCTGGTGCCTGACTGAACCACTCTGCTCCACGCCAGGCACTCTGCGGTTGGTGTGATGCCACGTGGCTGACAGTGCATCAGGAGAGAAACATGGCATGTAGCTCCTAGGACGCTGTAATGGCCAGAGCTCCCAAGGCAGATGCGGCAGGGGAAGTCCAGGTGGAGGTGACCTTCAGGATGAGGATGAACATGGAGACGGGTCCACAGAGCAGTGAGGAAAGCCATGGGATTGAGTCATCCTTGATGTCTGAACTCCGCCTTTTGTAAAAAGTAGTCCAAAAAACAGACTTGTGGTTACCAGGGGGAAAGAGGGTAGGGAGGGATAAATTGGGAGTTCGAGATTTGCAGATACTAACCAATATATATAAAATAAACAACAAGGTCCTACTGTACAGCACAGGAAATGATATTCAGTTTCTTATAATGAGCTGTAATGGAAAAGAATCTGAAAAAAATACACATATGTATGTATAAGCATAACCAAATCGCTTTGCTGTACATCTGAAACTAACATTGCAAATCAACTACACTACAATAAAAAATAAGAATTAAAAAGTAAAATAGGGGTGAGGGTATAGCTCAGTAGTAGAGTGATTGTTCAGCATGCACGAGGTTCTGGGTTCAATCCCCAACACCACCATCAAAATAAATACATAAATTTTTAAAAACCTAATTACCTCCCACCCAAAACATTAAAAAAATTTTAAGGGTAAATTTAGAAAAATAAAATAAATTAAATTAAATGGGTTTGTCTACCCTAGAGAAAATTAACAAAGCAAAAGTTGGTTCCCAGCGTCACACCGGTAAATACCCTTCCCCAGGAGAGGGGCATAGACCCACCCCCACTGCGCTCTCTGAGTGTGGGCTGGACTCCATGACTCGCCTCCAAAGACAGAGGATGGAAAGGGAGAAGTCAGGTGTGAAGGGTCTCCTTACAGCCTTATCTCTGGGGAGGCCTCCATTCCCAAATGACTCTGCAGTGGCCAAGTTTGCTGGGTGGTTTGAGGCTTCTGGCTCTTTCCTGTGAGACCCCTTTACGATGTCTCACTGCTTCCCTGGCCCTTGGCCTCTGGAGCACATCCTAGGGCCAGGTATCTCTGAAGACCGACAGACACACAGAGCAATCTCAGAGACCAACCCAACAAATGCATTCCAATAAAAACGCAGATGAGCAGAAAGGGCCACTCGGCTGTAGGAGGCTTCTGAGCCCCGAGAAAGAGGGAAACAAGTAAGTCTTGGCAGCATCCTGAACTCACAGAGAAATTTCATCTCCTGATTGATCTGCATGACATCTCATTCTGCCGTGGTCCGTGGCGGTGGTGTTAGGAAATAATAATAAATGTCCCCGTCACCTCCACTGCCCACCATGTCTGCAGATTTTTTTTCTCTCTCTCTTTTTTTTTTTTTTTTTTTTTTTACTTATATTGGATTCAACTCTACAAACTTCAGGGGCCCTTTTACGAATGGCTTTAAAATGCCACATCTACAGCTGAGCTGAAGCTTTCCTTTCTGAGTCTTCCATATCATCTGAGCATCCTAAAAGTTGAGTCACAGTAAGTCTCAGATGTCTGCTTCTCTCTGCCCGGGAAAGGGCCCTGGAGGATAGGTTTCCTTCAGGTATGATAAGCCGGAGTAGTGTCAGCAGGCTTACCAAGGTGGAGATCTCTCATGCCCATGTTTGCGAGGTCTCTGTGTCAATGACAGGACACCCTGAGCATCCCCTTTCTGAAGCCATTTCTTCACCAAAGAAGAGATCCAAGAAACTGATGTTGTGAGTTTTGCCAGCTTCTCCACTCCTCCGGGGCATGGAAGAGTCCACAAGAAGGTTAGTGACCAAGGCTTTAACCCAAGTGGTTCCTAGAAGTGAGGATCTTGAGACACAGACGATGACAGTGTTTCAGTATCCTCCATACCCACCATGGGGCTCCTGTGAATGCTGCAACTTCCAAGGTTCTAAAACAGCTTGCTTCTTACACTTTTCATTTGAGCAAACTTTTCCTAGACTTGTCTGATCATAAAAATCTCCTGGGAAAGTGATGTAAAATTCAGAATACCAGGTCCTCACACGAAAGATTCTGATTCAGTCTTTAATCATTACCTGGAATCATGAGATCACATGAGTTTGGAAATTTAAGTCATGGTCTTCGTATTTGGAGGGACAGCTCTCAGGCTGAAGACTTTGCTGAGGGTTATTTTCCACCTTCTGATCGACACTGAGTAGGTACAGAGAGCAATAGAGGACAAGACAGAATCACACCCCTTCCTACTTACTGCTCTCTGCACCTAAAAGATGCTGCCCAGCCCTAAACACTTTGCACAAGTACCCTGGGGGAGGGGGTATGCAGTGATGCACGGATGGCCAGAGTGGAAAGGAGAGCTGGACGATGTGTAGGGGCATCAGGAAGGGGCCTGTGCCCCCCAAACAGCTGCAGGATCCCCACCTGCCCACCCACAGCACCGACACAACCCAACAGCTTGCTTGGCCTTCTCATGAGACGATCTTCCTGGTGAGGGATGGTCTAATGGGATCAGTGATTGGGAAGCCTGTCATCTAGTAATGATTACCTGTCTCTGTCTTCTCACCCCAATTCATTCAAATACGTTTATCACACTGGTTCTGTGTGCTGAGCCAGAAACTGGGGAAAGAAGTGAACAAAATGTTCACTGTGCATGGCCTTGTGGAGTATTCTGTCCTGATAGAGGAGCATTCACTGAGCAAACCTCGGTATGTAACTGAGAGCTGTAACGAATGCTGGAAAGACAATGTACCAGGAGGCTCCGAAATCCCAGCATGAACCTGAGGGAAGGGGTGGAGCCTTCCAGGCAAGAAAACCCCACTGGAAAGTCTCTATTCAATGTCCATTATTTTTCAAGTTTCAACAGTGCACATTAACACTAATAGCATGTGTGTGGGGACTGGTCCAAGCCCTGTTTACAATTCTCTTCCTTACCGCACACTAACTCTGAAGCCCTTGCCCCTCCCCGAGGAGGTCCCAGTGGCCTGGCTTTGCAGGGCTGAGGGGCCTGGTCCTCTTTCTCCACACTTCTGCCAAATATTATAACGAAGCCTGGTTTTTTCACTTTTTTCACTGTAGGAAATTTAAAAAATATAAATAAACTTGATTGCCTTTAAAAACTGTAAGAACTCACCAGTACTGATGTGTGCTGGGCCCTGCCTGGGGGGGCTTGCTGCCCATTGTCTTATTCACCCCGACATCAACTCTGAGCCAGCAGCTGAGTAACACTCCCAGGGTCATGGGACTGAGGAGCGAGCCGGCCGCTCTGGCCCAGACCCCAGCACCCAGGCCCCAGCATCCAGGCCCCAGCACCCAGGCAAGGCTGTGCCTTCCTGCTGCCCATCCTGGAATCCCGCCTCCCAGAGATGAAAATGGTCAGCAGTTTTACAAATGAACCATCTTCCAGCCTTTTCCTTTGTGTATGTGTGTGTGTGTGTGTGTGTGTGAACATTTTTAACAAAAACAGGATATTGCATAGACTGCTTTTTTCAAACTAATTCATCGAGGTCAAACATATATATAATAAACCATTTTAAAGTGGATAAGTCAATGGCATTTTGTACATTCTCTCTGTTGTGTGGTCTCCACCTGTGTCTAGTTTCAAACCTGGAAGTTAAATCCACTCATCGCTAAAGAGTCTCTTTCCGTCCTCCCCTCCCCCCAGCCCCTGGCAACCACCAGTCTGCGTTCTGCCCCATGGATTACTCTGTTCTGGACACTTCATATAAATGGAATCATAGATATGTGACCTGTTGTGCGTGTCTGCTTTCAGCTGGCACAATGTTCTAGAAAGTTCATCTAGGTTACAACGTGGATCGGGACTTCATTCCACTTTATGGTCCAATACTACACCGTTGTATGGATGGACCACATTTCGTTTATCCGTTCATCTGTCGATGGACGTGGGCTAGGTCTACCTTTTGGCTATTGTATGTTTATATTTCTACCTTTTGCCTATAACCATGTACTTGCTGAGAACTTGTTTTCAACTTTTTTGAGTCTATACCCAGGAGTGGAATTGCAAAGTCATATGAAATTCTATGTTTAACTTTTTGAGGAACTGCCAAACTGTTTTCCCCAGAGGCCAAAATATTTTACATCCCCACTAGCAATCCACGAGGATTTCAGTTTCTTCAGAGCCGCACCCACATCTGTTATTTTCCTCTTTTTTTTTAACCACTATTATAGTCATACTAGAGGGTGTGAAGTGGTATCTCACTGTGGTTTTGACTTGCATTTTCCTGGTGACACACGGGGTACCTTTTCATGTGCTTGTTGGTCATTTGTCGATTTTCTTTGGAAAAATGTCCATTCATCGTCCTTTGCCCGTTTTCTTGATTGGGTTGTTTGTCTTCTTGTTGTTGAGTTCTAAGAGTTCTTTATGTATTCTGAATGCTAGATATGTAATTTATAATTTTATTATAGACATAATTGATAAATATTTTCTTCCATTCTATACATTTTGCTTGTTCACAATATCCTTTGATGCACAGAAGTTTTTATTTTAATGAAGTCCAATTTACCTATTTTTTTCTGTTATTGCTCATGCTTTTAGTGTTACATCTAGGACTCCATTACCAAATACAAGGCTGTGAAGTTTTACTCCTTTGTTGTCTTCTAAGTATTTTATGATTTTTGCTCTTTTATTTAGGTCATTGATCCATTTTGTGTTAATTTTTGCATAGGGGTCCAACTTCACTCTTTTTATGTGTGTACTTCCAGCTGTCCCAGCACCACTTGTTGAAGAGACTATTCTTTCCCCCACTGAATGGTCTTGGCACCTTTGTTGAAAATCAGTTGGCTGTAGGTGTACACATCTACTTCTAGACTCTCAGTTTTAGTCCATTGGTCTACACATCTGTCTTTATGCCAGTACTGGGCCATTTTGATTACTGTAGCTGCACATATTCCTTTTTTAATTTTTTTGTTTTATTTAATAAACAATAATTTCTGCAAGACTAAATGTTTTTCTGCAACATCATGATATGTCAACCTTGTTACATTTAGGTTGTCCATATTTCTTTATTGTCAAGAGCATCATAATAAACACACTTCGAGTTTAATGAGTGAAATTACCTCCAGCTATTTCTCAGAATAACTTCCTAGAACTAAATTACTGAGTTCAAGGATATTTAGAATGCCCAGACTTTGAGTAGCTGTTACCAATTTCCATTCTAGAAACGCTCTGCTGGTGTACCTTCTCTCTAGACTAGAAAAGCCAGCTCAGTTCCTGTTCTCAGTTATCTTTTTGCCCCAGGTGGACCCCAAAGATAAGTATCTTTTTTTTTTCAATCTTCAACTTAGTTGAATACCAACTCTCCTTCTCAGTTTCAAAATTCATTTTAAATTGGAAAATGTAACACTCCCTTTTTCTTTCTTTGGCCCAGGGATTAGAAAGGCCAGCTCCCTTGAAAAAGCCCCAAAACCCCCTTCCTAATGTCCTGGGCCAGCAAGGGCTGAGCTGCAGCATGACTGCCGCCTGGTTGTTGACTCCACCGAATACAACTGAAGTGACAGTTGGCTTCCTGAATCTCAGTTGAGCAATATTACTGCTCAGTAATAGCCTGTAGAACAGAGATGATGGATTAGTAATGAATGGTCAGAACTGCTCAGCATAAATAAAGTTACTATCTCAACTGGAGTATGCTGGCAAAGCATCCGTCTCAAGCCCACTGGGCAGGAACGACGCAGCAGAGAGAAAGAACGCCTCATTTGGCACAAGAGACAACCCTTTCTTTCTGGACCCCTGAGAAAAGCAATGCTGACAATTCCTCCTCCATGGCTGCACCTCATCCAAGTCGCATGGCTGTGAAGTTTTACTGAGAGGGAAACAGCTTCCTTTGCCAAAGAACTCAGAGTGGCAATTACTGAACAGAATGCGGAGAAAAAGAGAAGCGGGGCTGGGGCAGCTGCAGTGCAGAATGAGAGACGGTAAACCCTCTTGGCTCTAAATCTCTCTGATTCTGAGATGCCTGTTGCAGCTCAGAGGCTGCCAACAAAGTTTCCTCACCAAGGGCCTTTCACTGACTAGAAAGCCTTTAAATATTCCCTTTTTTTATAAGCACCAAAGCACAGAAGAGTAAAAGTGTCAAGAAATTTCTTATGTAATTGAGTCATGAACAACCCCAAAGGAAAAATTAACCAAGTTTGGACTGAGCTGGGAGAAGGGACTTCCAGCATGCTTGCCACCACTCCCCAGCCCAGCACCTGCCCAGGCATCACCAATTGGTAAACAAACACCTTCTGGGTGAGCTGGTCCTTCTCCGCAGCACGCCAGGGAGCCAGAGCCATCATTCGGAGTGGACACACGAGAGGAGTCCAGTTGGCCGTGTCAAGGTGAGACGCTGCCCTCTCCAGGTCTACAGGGTCGAATCTCTCCTTTACTTCTGGTCCTTGTCCCTCTCCCCTCACACCTCTCCCCCAGAAAGAAATACAAAAGAATAAGAGAGAAGATGAGGGAGGAGCTGGAGAGCCTAGCACATTTTCTTGACATGATTACCCTGCTGCGGTTGCAGGTGAGGCTATGCTCAGTAGGTGCATCTGAAGGGAAGGGATGTTTTCCATCCAGAAGGAGGACCATCCATTTAAGTCATCTTGGCACTTTTGCTTGAGGGGTATAGGTTCTGGCCATCAGTGCCAGGGACATTAGTCAGTACCAAGGACATTTCAGAGCTCAGAGCTTCTGGAGTTTGCATTTATTTCCATGCTCTCTAAAGAATATCACCTAAAGCAGATGGAAACAGTGGAAATAAGGAGAAATTCAAAAGATGCTAGATGCGAGTAGGGTAACAAGAACATGCAAGACAGAGTGATGGAAGAAGTGGTCTGTGATGAACTCGGGAAGCAAGGTAAGTAGCAAGAAACATAAACAATTAGACACTACTTTCCATTTACATTTTCAGCTCACAAAGCACTTTAAAAATTACCATCTTGCACTCTCCCAGCTATGCCTCAGAGGCAGGTAGCATGAGCCCTTCTTTTCAGGTGAAGCGATGAGGAGAGACTCATCCGGTGGCCCAAGCAAGGCCCCAGAGCTCATCAGCGGCAGGTCCCTGGCTCCTGCTGGCTCATCAGCTAGTGCTGAAAAGACAAAGGTACAAGGAAGAGCCCCAGGTAGAAGCCGAATGGAAGGGGGGTTGTAGAATGGCTTGGAGCAGAGGCCACGTTTAAACACGGAAGGAAACAAATTGGGAAGAATCTTTGAACAGAGAAGAAAAAGGCAAGGTTGGGACAGGAACAGGGCTTCATTCTATAAATTAACAACGCAGCCAGCCCAGCCCTACAGGGTCTGTGGGTGCCAGGGAAGATGGCAGCGGGTGGAGGGAAAGAGTGCAGAGTGAGCTGCTGAAAACACGGACGCCAAACGTCAAAAGAGCAGCGACTACCGCTGGTGATGGGGAAACCTGCAAGGGAACACATGAGAAACAGCCGCACAGGGAACGGCGCTGACTCAACGTGGAAAACGCCACCAGAGGGACCCCGGGACAGGCGACTCATGCCTCCATGACTTTGATGAAAGCTTTTTTACTGTTTTGGGTTAAAAGCGTCTGCTGCCATGCCTTATTTACCTATTTTCGCCTACCTCCCAAGACCATTTTGAGTGAAGGACATGAAAGCGGATCCAAGGCTGTCCACAGACAACTGCGCGACTCGTCGTGAGCAGCCACTGCTAGCATTGTTATTTTAGAGACCTGCATTCAAAAACCATGGTGACTTGTTTTCCTTGGAGAAATAACAGAACAGAGTAGCTTTTAGTGCCCATTAACCCTTGTGACCTCATCTGCTATTCTCTCCAAAGAGGGCAGAAACCAGAACCGGGTTTCAGATGGCAGTCTCCTAGTGAGCAGTGGCAGATGGGCAGTCAGGGTGGCCCTGACCCTGTGATCAGCTGCTCGGTTAAAAGTGTCCCCTAGGAAGACAGCCCTCGGGCCTACACAAACACACATCTCACCGGGACGGCTTCCTCTCTCCAGATAACCCGCCTCTGCCTGTAGTTTCCTGGTGCTGTCCCTGTCCCCTCCTCCCCACCAAGGACCAGGCTTAGAGGTCCTGGGAGTAATGAGTCTGAGTACTCTCTCGGACCCAGAGGTTCTCACGCAGAGATGAGGCTGCCTCCCCGGGGACGTTCAGCAGACATGCTTGATCATCAAGCTGGAAGAGGCGGAGTGGTGCTTTTAGCATCAGTGGGCAGAGGCCAGGGACACAGCTCCCTGTCCTGCAAGGCGTGGGCCCTAGGATGATATCTGGGCCACTGTGTCCATAGAGCAGAGGCTGAGAGACCACGATCAACTGGGAGACACGAGGAAGTCAGAGTCGTCCTCTGCCACTCCTGAGACAGGGACTGGCTCACACCCAAACCCCGGGGCCTGTCTCTCTCACAGACACTGGCTTCCAGTAATCACATGTCCACATAGGGGTGCGTGTAGGTGACGCCCTTTGCTGTCCTCATACTCAAGTCCGAAGCACACGGCGCTGAAGAGCAGGAAGGGGCGGCTCCAGAATGTGCGAGTGCGCGGGGTGGGGAGTGAGGGGGGTGGGGCTGTGGTGAGGAAGGGCGTCGCCGGGGAGGGGACCAGCTGCAAAGAGTTAACTTCATCAGAGACACACGTGTTAATTCTTCCGCAGGAATTCCAGTGGTCCACATCCTCACCTGCACCCCGCATTCCAAAGGCCTAAGTCTTGCCGGACTTGACGGAGCCAGCTACCCTCTGGACGCTTTCCCCTGCGCTGGCTGTTGACGGGGGCGGCGGGGATGCTGAGGAGGTGCAGGCCGCTCCGTAATCCCAGTCAAGAGGTTACAGGAGAAGTGGAGTCTAGAATGAATCTAGAAGGGTGAGTTGTATAGTTTTAAAATTTTGCGGCAAAAACAACAAAGAAAAAGGCCTTTAAAAAACCTGCCCATCACAATAGCCAAAATGTGGAAACACCCAAAGCCTTCATCAATTCACTGCTGAGTGAATAAACACACTCAGTGTATCCATATAACTCGGCCATAAAAAAGAATGCAGTAGTGAAATATGCTGCACCAGGGATGAATTTTGAAAACATTATGCTAAGTGAGAGAAACCAGACACCGAAGGGCACAAATTGCATGATTTCACTTGTATGCGATGTCCAGAGTAAGCAAATCAATTTAGGCAGAAGCATATTAGTGACTGCCAGGGGTACAGGGTCCCCATTTTTGGTGGGGTAGATAATTAGGGCTTTACGTATTTATTTATTTATTTTAATGGAGATACTGGGGCTTGAACCCAGGACCTCATGCATGCTAAGCACGTGCTCTACCACTGAGCCGTACCCTCCCCCTGCCCAGGGTCTCCTTTCGAGGTGGTGAAAATGTCCCAGAACTAGATAGAGGTGATGGTTGCATAATGCTGTGAATGTACTAAAAGCCACTAAAATGTATACTTGAAAGTTGTTTAAATGGTGAATTTCACATTATATGAATTTTATCTCAATTTCAAAAGAATATCCTGGGAAACTTCACTTGGGGAAATATATGATGAAATGAGTTCCCTTGAATGAGAGGGCAGTTAAGTATGAAAAATTTATTCAGGATCTATTGACTTATGAAAAAATAAAGCCAAACAAACAGCAACAATTGTCAACACGCACGGAGTTTGTGGATGTAAATTAACTAGCTCTTCCCGCTTGGTGCTAGGCTGCACCGCTCTGGGCCAGGATGAGTTAATACACATCACTGAACACAAGTCCTTCCTCATCTCATTAGCCAGGTGTATTGCTGTGCAACTCCCACTTATTTTTAATCTTTAAATTTTTTGAGCTTTTTAAAAAAATATTTCACATTTTTATTTTTATTTGTTCTTTTTTAGGGGGAGAGGTAATTAGGTTTTTATTTCTTTATTTTAATGGAGGTGCTAGGGATTGAACCCAGGACCTTGCACATGCTGAGCACGCGCTCTACCACTGAGCTATGCCCTCCCTGCCTGCCACTCGCACTTTTCATCATTCTACACATCTTCATTTTGTTGTGACTCAGAAAATTGTGTATAATCATGGTCAACACCCGCCTTTGGCCTCAGTGGCTGCCTGTCTATCAGGACTCTGAGATCTTCCTCCCCAGGCACAATTCCACCACCGGCACCTGTGGGTCCTCAACCCTGGAATGGAAACCTTGGGTAGATGTTCCCGGGGAGGAGACAGTATCATGAGATGTATCTGTTAAGTTTGCACAACACTTAGCTAGTGAACAGCTCATGGGACAAGTGCCCAGCAGCTGAGTTTCCTAAACCACAGTGTGCTTCCTGCAGAGGCTGGGGTCAAACTGGGGAGCCCTGAGGCCTTCACAGAAAGAGGACCAGAAGGAAAAGGCACAGCCATTCTAAATAGAAGTGGTTTCACTGCAGTGAGGTACCACCTCTCACCAGTCAGGATGGCCTTCATTAAAAACTCTACAAATAATAAATGCTGTAGAGGGTGTGGAGAAAAGGGAACCCTCCTACACTGCTGGTGGGAATGGAAATTGGTGCAACCACTCTGGAGAACAGAATGGAGATTCCTTTAAAAACTAAAAATAGAGTTACACATGATCCAACAATCCCACTCCTGGACATATGTCTGGAGAAAACTTTAACTCAAAAAGATGCATGCCAATGTTCATAGCTGCACTGTTTACAGTAACCAAGACATAGAAGCAACCTGAATGCACATTGACAGATGACTGGATAAAGATAGATAGATAGATAGATAGATAGATAGATAGATAGATAGATAGATCGATCAAAGTGGGCTGGTTATGGCCAGGTCACTTTCCTTGAGGGGACGGCAGGGTCTGCCAGGCACATTGCCTAACCAGCCCTGGTCAGGAGATTCCCGATTGACTGGCGCAGGGTCCCAGGTCTGGGAGAGCCGAAAGTCTAATTCAGTTGTCTCAGTCTGGGGCTCAGCATAAGCAACTCCATTTGGGGCTGCTGTCTTGTTTTTAACAGCAAGACTGGGGTGTTTTCTTCCTTGATTTGGAGCAGGGTTTAAAAATCACTATGGCCAACATGAAGCTATCCAACCATGAAGAAAAAACAATTTCCATTTTAAGATTGTTTAGATGTTAAAATGGGTTTTACTTTGAATGTTCAAACAACAGCAGAAGGCTTTAATGAAGCGGAAAAGAAAACAAACTGACTAATATATAAAGTTCGGAGAACTATTCATCTTTTTCTAGGCTCCCGAAGTGTGCAGCCCACGCTCGTCTGGAGACACATGGAGGGGATATGGATGGAGGGCCACCTGCTCCTCCGGGCTGTTCGGTGATCACTCTGTCACATTAGCAGAGGCAAGGGCCTTGGTTTCACTGAATGCCCTGGCCTCTGTGCTGGGGAGACACAGCAGGGGGCACTTGCTTTACATACCCTCCGCTGCCCACTCAAACCCACAGACCCACGGGACTCCCTCTCCTCGTCTTCCTTCCTCCTGAGGAAGCTGATCTGTTTGTAAGACGGGGCCAAACGTTCAATCCTCTGCTGGTGGAACCAGGGTCAGAGGAGCTCTCTCAGGACAGAAGGCAGGACCACGTGGGTGCTCACCCTTGCTGGGGGTCCCCGTCCTCCCCCACCAGGGCTCTCACCTGGGTCTGGTGGGAGGACTCAGGCAGGGCAGACCCGGGAAGAGAGGGAGGGGCTGATGCGGAGGCTGGGGCTGGTTACAAATGCCAGGATGCTCCTTGGGCTCAGGGGAGGGACAGCGGAGGCTGACAAGGACCTGGGGTACAGGGGTGTGGGGTGCACTGCGGGGTTTATAAGTTGGAAAATCCACTGAATATGTGTCGGTGTGCAGTGAACATGTGTGCACGTATTTGCACTCATATGAACGTACCAAGATGGATATAAAATACACAGTGCACCTGCTCCGGTCAGCTAGGACTGCCATACAAAATCGCACACCCTGGGCGGCCTGAACTACAGAAATGTGTTCTCCCACAGTCTGGAGGTGCAAAGTCCAAGATCAAGTTGTTGGCAGGGTCGGTCCCGTCTGAGGCGGTGAGGAAGGACCTGTTCCAGGCCTCTCCCCAGCTTCCGGTGGTTCATTGCCGTCTTCATTCTTTCCTGGCTCCCGGAAGCATCACCCTGCTCTCTGCCTTCATTGTTACCTGGTTTCCTCCCCGTGCATGTCCGAGTCCAAATATCCCCTCTTTGTAAGGACAACAGTCATACTGGATTCGGGGCCACCAGCTCCAGTGTGACCTTATCTTAAATACACCTGCAAGGACCCTACATTAGGTGTAAGTGCCAAGCCTTAATCTGTCCTCTATTTTCTTATAGATGAGAGGTATTTTGCCAAAATGTAAGTTTTCTCTCCACCTAAAATGTTATGGTATTGTGATTGCCTAAAATTCTTCTATATTGCTTCAGAAACCGTCGTATTGTACAACATACTTGCATATTGTCCATAGAGTGTTTTTGACCATTTGAAAATGTTGAAGATTGAGCTGCAACGTCAACTTGTCCCTGGGGCTCCAGCCTGCCAGACTGCCCTGCAGATTTCAGACTTGCTAGCCCCACAATCATGTGAGCCAATTCCTTAAAATAAATGTCTGTCTGTCTCTTTCTCTGAGAAAGAGAGAGGATATATTTACACATCATATGGTTCTGTTTCTCTGGAGAATCCTGACTAATACAGTCCATATGAATAAGTAAAGAGATTATTGAGTTAATCCCAAGCCTTTGGAGACACACTCAGATTTAATAGAGATTGTGTTCTGGGGGAAAGTTCTATAAGCAAAACATGGTTTTCACTTAGAAACAGTGTTCTAATAACCTGCTACTAAACACTAGAACAGGGCTTGATCCTTAAGGCTAAATTGGAGGCAGGCAATTGAAACAGAGTATTCTTTATAAGTGACAGGTGTCACATCACCTCTGACATCATTGTCTTCATCACTGCCACCACCGTCATCACCACCATCATCACCACCATCATCACTGTTACCCCATCATCATCCATATTATTAGCATCACCATCATCATCATCATCATCATCATCATCATCATCATCATCATCATCATCATCATCACCACCACCATCATCATCATCTCTATTACTGTCACCATCATAGTAATTGTTATCACCACCACCACCACCACCACCACCATCATCATCATGCTGGAGCTGGTGGATTCCTTCTGCCTTCTTTTTTTCCAACCTCACATACTGCCGAGTGCTCCACTCCAGATCTGTGAATCTAAATGCTCCTAACCTTGGTGTGTTCTCCCTCTCTGACCATATGAAAATGGCAGGGATACATGTCAACCGCCAACTGTGCCCTGTTTGAGCCAGACACTCTGCAGATGGATGCCTGGCTTTGAGCTCAATGGATGCAGAGTAGGAGGAACCCAGTCCCAGGAGGTAGTGTGACCAGATGGCTGAAAATGAAGATGTTAAGAAGCTGGCTGCCTGTGATCTTGAAAGTGCAGTGACCCGTGGCCCTCAGGGAGCCCTTCTGAGACTCTTTTGCCTTGATGTTTTGAATGAAGCTCATTGTGATACTTGCCTGTTCCACTTATTTATAGTGATGAGATGAAACCCAGGTGAGTTATTTGGCAGCAGGGAATGCTGCTGTTTTTAATCAAAGCAAATAAAAAGACAATCTCTTTACAGAAAGGTGTCTCCTCAAGGCCCTTCACAGATGGCAGATGTGTGCACCTTAATCTTACATTCCTTTAAAAAGAGAACACTCTTGAAAAGCAATCTATATGTTCCTAATTTCACAATAAAATACTTGAATAGGTCTGTCTTTTTGAATCAGGAAAGAAAAGAAAGAAGAAGAATAAGCTCGCTGTGACACAGGAACCATCACACAACACAAGCCCCTTGAAGGTGGCAACACAGGATAATGCCGGGTTCAAGGCCACCAAGACTCAGGCTGATAAGAGGCAAATTTGATTTTACAAAATAACCACAAGAAGTCAAGACAATAAATAAAGTGTGAGGGCACAAAATGATAAACAGAATAGCAGAGCCCAGCATGTCTGAGGATGTTGTAAGTGTGGATTTACCTACCAACAGAAGAGACTTCACACCCACAAGAAAGGTGAAGTTGCATCCTGCCCGGTACATCCCAGGCTGCAACAAAGGAGCATAGAGGCAACTGGGTGATGATCTTAAAAAGCAACCAGAAACACATCAGCCTCTGTGATTGCTCAGGAAAAACCTGAGAGGCAAATGCCCAAGAGCAGCTCCTTTCCAGCTGGAGCAGACAGGAGCCAGCAAGATTTTTCATACCAGGCAGGAGAGAGAGATGATCTGTTCAGTGATGCTGGTAAGAAAACACATCTGATTTCTTAAAATATTCGGGTCTTGTGACTTTATAGAAGACAGATAATGTATAGAAAACATACTGTCTCTGGATTTCTAATTTTTCCTAGCCAACTAGAAGAGAAAAAAAAATTTTGCCAGGTCACTCTTTATTTTTTAAAAGCTGATTTGTATGAGTGCAGATACAACTCTGCCATCTCTCCAGTTGCTCTACTGTTTTCAAATGACTTGTACCATGAAACCCATCAATATCTCAAGGAGGTTTTTAATTACAAAAAGAATAAGTCAAGCAAACTAAATGCCCACTGACAGATGAATGGATAAAGTTGTGGAATGTTTATACAAAGGAATACTACTCGGCCATGAAAAGGAATAAAATAATGTCATTTGCAGCAACATGGATGGATCTAGAGATTATCATACTAAGTGAAGTCAGACAGAGAAAGAAAAATATCATATCATATCACTTATATGTGGAATCTGAAAAAAAGGATACAAATGTATTTACTTATTTACCAAACAGAAACAGACTCACAGACATAGAAAACAAACTTATGGTTACCAAAAGAGAAAAATGGGGAGGGATAAATTAAGAGTTTGGGATTAATAGATATATACTACTTTATATAAAATAAATAAGCAAGAAGGTCCTACTGTATACCACAGGAAACTATAATCAATATCTTGTAATAACCCACAATAGAAAAGAATCTGAAAAAGAATATATATATATTCTTTATTCTATATTATTTTATATATATATATATATATAAATGAATCACTGTGCTGTACACCAGAAACTAACACAACATTGTAAATCAACTCTACTCTAATAAGGAAAAAAAGAATGTCAGTCAAGCAGGATGAACATAGCTGAGGGGCACCAGGACTTCTGAGCTTGAGAAGATAAGTACTTGTGTGGTCTGGGCTGGGAAGGAAAGTGTCTCCCCAAGACTCACGTCTACCCTGAATCTCTCATTGTGACTTTACTTGATAAAAGGCCTCTGCAGGTGTAATTTGTTAAAATGAAGTCACTCTGGATTAGGCTGGGTTCTAACCAACGACTCTTGTCCTAATAGAAAGAAAAAATAGAGACACACCAGGAAAAAGTGCGTGTGATGACAAGGGCAGAGACTGGAGTGACGTTCATGCAAGCCAAGGACCACCAGGCAACCACTAAAAGCTGGAAGAGGCCAGGAGGGACCCTCCCCGGAGCCTTCAGTGGGGGCGCAGCCCTGCCAACACCTTACTCTCAGACTTCTGGCCCCAGAGCTGGGAGAGAATCAGTTTCTGCTGTTTTAAAGCATCAGATTTGTGGTAATTTGTTGCAGCAGTCCGGGGAAAGCAACACCAGGTCCCTTAGCCTGGAGAATGGAGCCCACAGACCCAGCACCCATCCAGGGATCCATCAATGCCTGACATTCACGTGTCCTTTGAACTCTGTGAAGGGCAGACGCTAGTGGAGTGGACTAAACAGTGCTTCGCCTAAGTGACCCCGCCGCGCGTGGGGTTCTGACAGACACGTTCCCTTCCGTGAGTTCTGTCAGTCCTCTGTGTGCGGTACACTCATTTTACTCTTGATCAGGCTTATAGAGAACTCTCATCATCTAACCTGTATTTTCAAAGGCCCGAGATGTCTTTCAGTTGACAGTAAATGGCTCTTAGCCGAGATTCTGGGGTTGCCCGCTGGTGTTTCTGGCTGCCCGTGCCCTCCCTAGTCTTCCCTGCATCCCCGCCCCCCGGCCCTTCCTGCTGTGCCGAAATGTGCCC
This sequence comes from Camelus ferus, assembly GCF_009834535.1. Lineage (NCBI taxonomy): Eukaryota > Metazoa > Chordata > Mammalia > Artiodactyla > Camelidae > Camelus > Camelus ferus. The sequence goes on along the minus strand of NC_045698.1, from coordinate 3,750,771 downwards.
AGGCTCCTCCCACTGTGCTCCAGGCTCCCTTGACCCCCGCCCCTTCTAACCTGCATGCCATGCCTTTGCCTCTGAGGAGCCTAGAACCGTCAGGTCCCTAGGACTGCGGTGACACAGCGTCCCAAATTTGGTGGCTTAAAACAACAAAATTGTATTCTCTCGCAGCTCTGCAGGCCAGAGGTCTGAAACCAAGGTGTCGGAGGTGTCAGCAGGTGTCCAAAGGCCCCAGGGGCGAGCACCATGCCCCACCCCCAGTTTCTGGTGTTGCCAACAATGCCCAGCGTCCTTTGGCTGGCAGCTGCACCTGGTGATGATCTCCATCACTGCATGGCGTCCTCCCGGCATGTCTCTTGGTCCCTGTCTCTCCCTCCTCATCAGTCAATGGATCAGAGCATCAGTCAATGAACTAGGGCCCATCTGGTACCTATTCCTGGACCATGCTCTCTTTCAGAGGTTCTGTCTTGCAGGAGCTCCCAGCGGGTCCCCAGACCTCCCCTCTTTCTGGTCCATCATTTGGGGCACGTGCAGGAGCTGTACCTGGACATGTCACATCTCAGATGCCATTAGATTCTCAGGTAAAGACTCTATATAATTAGATATGAAAGTCTGTGTTTCAGGATACTGGTTGTGACTGGAGATAGAAATAGGAACCAAGAGTGGATGTGGGGTAGTTAACACCAGGAGCCCTAAGTGCAGACAGAGAGGGAAGAAGTTGAGGACAGAGCCTGAGGCACACTGAGCCTTCGAGATCAGAGGGAGAAAGCAAATTCTGCAAGGAGACTGAAGGGAACCCTGGAGACAGGAGGAGGCTGCGTGTTCCAGGAGCTGAGTGAAGGTGGCATTGTTAAAGGCTCAGCTGGGAGCACCTGCAGCTGGGGGCCCTGTGAGAGGAATGCCCAGAATTAACCCCTGGATGTAGCCTTGGGGCCACTGTTTGTGCCTTTGACCAGAGATCACTGAAGAGGTGGGGACAAAAGCTTGATCTGAGTCATTTCAAGAGCAAACACTGGGGCAGGTCCTGCAGGGAACAGTGGAATAAAAGGAAGTTTGTTTCTCAGCACTGCTAGAAAGAATAGCAGGTTCACTTGCTGATGGAAATGACCCAGCAGGGAGAGAGACACCATCAGGAAGAAAGAGGAGAATTCCCGTGTGATGTCTTCGAGGGGCTGAGAGGGGATGGGGTCTAGGGCACAGCCAACCCGAGCACAGCAGGGAGTCAGGGGGTGTGGGCACAGCTGGCGGACGGCGGTGGAAGACACGGCGGGAACTTGCTGCTGTTCTATTCCAATCATCCCTAATTTCTCCATGAAACTAAAGAAGCAAGAAATCAGTTCATGTCGAGGATGGAGGAAGAGGTGGTGAGTATTTCGAGAGGGACGAGAAGGTATACATCGTGACCTGGGGGTGTAAAGAGAAGGCCAGGCAGCTTTCAGGGCCCCTAGAGGTCAGCTCTCACGAGTCCCAGGATAGAAGAGTGCAGGCAATTGTGTTTTAGTCCAACCTTATTCTGCTGCCCAGATGAAGGGGGCCTGGGGCTTCACAAAGAACACGAGATGCAGAAATAGAGGAGCAAGGCAGCTCATTGTGTTAGTTACACCGCCCTGTGAAGCGTTGTTCCTTCTTTAAGGTAAGGAAAGGAATTGAGTAAATTGCCCAGGACCTCTGAGCTGGTGAGACAATGATTTGGTGTTGAAATCCAGGTCTAGCTGACTTGGAAACACTGATCTTTCCGCCACTACATTCAGTCACTACTTAATAAGGAATTTTGCATTATATATACCTATTACATTGTATGTCTGCTCTAAATTCCCTTTGCTGTTATATCATTAACACCACATTTCATTGCACTGTTTTTATTATTAAAACATTATTTTATTAATGTTTTAAAGCATTAGTTCTTTGTTTTTCCAAGTGTTCTGAATTTAATTAAGGTATAGTCTAAATACAGGAAAATCAGAATTCAGACATGTATGGCTTGATGAATGTTGCAAAGTGATAATTACCAACAAGTCTCTTGTATCTGTGAATTGATGTCTTTCATTGGTTTTAGAAAATTCTCAACCATTGTCTCTTTCAGGATTGCCTCTAGTTCATTCTTGTTCTCTCACCTTTGGGGGCACCAAACCTATAAATGACAGGCCTTTTCCTCTTGCCACTCAGTTTCATCACTTACTCTTTCTGTGATTCAGCTGGGATATTTTCTTTCGCCGGTTCCCTAGTTCTCTGGTGACATTCTCAACTTGGCTTTAACTTCTTGAACAAATTAAGCACAGTTGCTTTAAAGTCTGTGCCTGATCATTTCAATCTCTGGATGTCCAGAGGTTGGGTTCCTGGCTTCTCTCTGTCTGTCTTTGGTCTGTCCCTGTTTACTTTCACCCCTGTGGTTTTACTCTGCATGTAGAACATCAGGTAGGAGAAATCAGAGACTGCTTGGGTGCTGGTTTATGGTATCATTCTTCAGGGAATCATTCTCCCTGCCGACAGGCAGTCGGGGGTGAGGGGGCGCTGGGCTGCGTTCTTTGTGAGACCTGATCTATTTCTGGTTCACTCTTACTCTGAAGTGCTACCCTGAAGGGTTCCCAGCTGAAGGCTTGAGGTATCTCCAAGGTCTTCTCCTTCATGCTGGGCTCTGATCTCTGGTTTCCACTGAAAGCTCTGCTCAGAGACTCAGGTGTTCGGCTAGTACAAGGGCCTTGAGAGAAAAGTGGCACCCTCCTCAGGGTTTCCTCAGTGCCTCCCCTTCCTTCTGGGGCCCTGGTCCTCAAGTCCTTGCTGTCTTGGGAGTTCGGCAATGGCTATAAACAGGCGGGCCTTTTCTCTTTACGTTGTGTTCACTTTTTCCTGTTGTTACCGGTGGAGAGTTCAGTCTGCGTGATCTCATCATTCGTTACAGGAAATAGGAGTCCTTTCTTAATTGCTTACAGCATTTCACATGGGTTTTATAAGCCTCCACAGCCCATTAGCATGGCAGATGCCTGGAAAGACACATTTCACCGGCCAGTGCCCACAGACGTGACGTCTGATGGTGCAGTGCATTAATTACATCCTTCCAAGTAATTTCCTTAACAAATTTTTTTCCTGCCTCCTTTTGTGTCAGGAAGGGCCTAAAGAGTTAATTTTTTATAAAACTAAGAAATCTCTCTCAGGGTTCTTCAAAATTGTTCATCTTTCATTAAAGCATACCAGATTATTTAATTATAAGTTTCAAGTAGTGGTTGGGACAGAATAAGGAGTTTCAGGATGTACAACATAACCTCAAACCTAATAATGCATTTTCAGGAGGGAAAAAAAAAACATTTTAATTAAGAAAGCAAGATGACAGACCAGAGAAATGTAATCAAGCAAGTCAATCTTCAGAACCTCTTTTATTAGCCGTTTCCTCTCCAGATTCAGTTCGGAGAATGAGAGTCAGTGATGAGTTTGAATGGAAGACTGGCTGGAGTCAATCAGCGCAGCTCCGGCCCCAGGTCTGCTCTCAAGACCCCCCCGAGCCACCTGCTTCTGAGGGCTGGCGTCCCGGGGCATGGAGGCCAGGAGGGCAGCTCGCTGTACCAGGTGGAGATGGGCCGTGAGGACCTGCCTCTACAGGAATGAACAGACGTGAAAAACTACAAGTTCTGTGCCTAATGAGTATTTTAGCTCACTCAGAAAACATACTCCCTAAAACTAATTCATCTCATGTGCCAAAGATAACTCATTGGCACCGTGCTGAGAAAGCCTCTGAGGCTGAATCAGGGTCAGCGACAAAGGGGGTGACTACAGGAGTGGTACCAGCCACAGGCTTGGGGGGAGCAAGGCCTTGCAGGTGCTGTGAGTCTGCCTCTTCTCTCATCAAATGTGCATGATGACAGTCACCCTACACGTCACTGTGGTATGTCGGGGAACATCATGATGTAGAGAAGACAGGTATCATAAATCCCATTTTACATGAATGGGATGCAACAGGATTTAACCACATAATTCATAATCCACATAACTTAGTCCATAGTCCATAGCTCCTTACTTACCATCACGTTTATTCCTATTCCGTCTTCCCACAGCTGGAAGGAAGGCAGTCAGTACTCGCGGACCAGAGCATCACATAAGAAAGGGGACTATGCAGTAATGCTCATAGCATTGCTCTCAAAGGACACAACGAATACTCCCTGAAGAGTAGCAAACAATTCTGTCCATTCATGTCAAAAAATTAAACAGAACATAAATAAAAGATAAAAATCATCAATGATCATGAATAAAGTCTTTTTATATTAAAATGAAACAACATAAGTACAGTGGACCCTTGAACAACATGTGTTTGAACTTATATACAGCTTTCCTTCAGTAAATAACCTGCCATAGCACCACAAAATCCGTGACTGGTTGAATCTGCAAATGCAGAACTTTGTACACAGAGGGCAGACTGCAAAGTTTTATGTGAATTTTCTACTGCACTGGGAGTCAATGCCTCTGGCCCCCGTGTTGTTCAAAGGTCAACTGTAGTTGATGCTGCAAACACAGAAGGAAATATAAAAGGTGCCTTCGTGATGGAAAACGTTTACTGCTAATTTTCGTGCATACCCCAAAACAAGGCAGGAAAAGAGCAGTTTAACTAAATTAAAAATACATATTTGGGCCACATGCTAAACACATAGAATACACTAGAATATAATCCAGTATGGGTTAGATTAATGTATAAATAATTATAATCCAAGACAGGATATAATATTTGCCATTGGAGAAACACAAAAAAAAACATAATGGGACATCGTTGAGTCAGGAGATTTGGAAATAATCATTCAGCATGATGATTGAATGAATCACATTTTTGTAAGTATATAAAATTTACTGTCGAATTTAAGAAAGCAAAAAAAAAGAGAAGGGGGGAAAGGAATTCTGTCAGTTTTCTGGTTTGACTCCGATTCTGTATGTTTTTCTTTTACCTGGAATCCTCAGGTGGGTGGGCGCAAACCCAGTCTACGATGTATTCACGTCCATCTCCTAGAAGCCTTCTGGGGCTGTATATAACAAGCGTTCGCTAATAAACCCATTTTACTCTCAGGACTCATAGTGTGGATTTTAATTTCTACTTATAAATCTTCAAAGTTTACTAAAAGAGAAAATGGGTTTCTACAAATGAATCACAGAAACCAAGAATTTGATGTCATTCCTCTTACTTTTAAATAGAAATGTTTTAGACTTTCCAGCATGGACTTCCACCCATCTCATTCCTTAGCACTCCTGGAAACAAGGCCGGAGAGCCCTCTGCGTCCAGTGTTTGGCTCCTCCTGAGGCTGAACAAGTCCCCTGCAGGCGGGGGGAGGGGGACTTTGGCTACATTATTAATTTCTAACGTCTGGGACACATGGACACTCTTAGCAGTGACATTCCTTCCGTCCACTTGTGATTGGTGCTTAGGTCCTTGTAGGCAAAAGAGGACAGTTCACAACTTCTTTGACACTCTTCCTATCTAGGAGCTGAGTCTGTATCTCCTCCCCTTAAGCCAGTCAGCAATGCAGGGGGAGAGATACTGTGTCTTCTGGAGCGAGGCCAAAAAAGCCATGCTGCTTCCATGTGGTCTCCAGGAACACTCTCTTGGAGTGCTCCTTCTCAGAACCCAGCCCCGTGCAGTAAAACCTGAGCCGGGGGAGAGGCCATGTGCAGGTGCTCCACTCAACTGTCCCAGAAGAGCCCAACCTTCAAGCCAGCCCAGCCCAGGCAGCAAGTGTCTGGGTGAGAAAGCTTCCAGATGGTTCCAGTCCCCAGCTTCGGGTCAGCCCAGACATTTAAGTCTTTCCAAATGAGAGCCCAGACCTCCCTCCTGTGTTCTACACAATTTCCTAACCCACAGGATCTGTGAACCTAATAAAATAATTGCTGTTTTACCCCACAAAGCTTGACATTGTTTGTTACGTGGCACTTAACCAGCATACCCACCATTGCCTCTGCCCACATCACTCAAACTTGTCCTGGGTGCCACCTCTCAATCCATTTCTATCCTGAATTCTCTGTCAGTCCTCATGCAAATTTTCCATCTTAACACTCACCCCGTTTTACACTCCTGTTTTTCTCATTGTAATATTTTGCTGTATTTACTTCCATTTTTAAAACCCTTTTACTATTTTGAGATGTTTCCCTTCTTTTCCATCTGGAGTAATTATGGATAATGCCATCACAAATATTTGTATGAGATTTTATGCTTGAGTTTCAGATTTGTTTTAAAGGGTAGATTTTCAGAAGGTCAATTACTGAGTTAAAGAGGATGAATGACTTTAGCTCTGGAGGCATACTGGCAAATCTATTTTCAGAGTCAGACAATTTAGTTTCACCAATAAAACATGAGCATGTCTGTGCCACTGTACCCTGTCCAGGCGAGTCAAGTTTTATAATTAAGAAAAGTACTCATGTAAATCATAAAATTCATGGTTTTACTTATCACACATTCATGGACAGGTGGAATGACAAAGACACCTAGAATCACAGACAGGTTACAGCGTGAGGTCCCAAAATAGACAAAATATGACTTAGAAGAAGAAAGAGAAAAAATGCAAAAGGAAGGGGGGAAGGTATAGCTCAAGCGGTAGGGTGCACGCTCAGCCTGCATGGAGTCCTGGGCTTAATCGTCAGTCCCTTCATTAAAGGAAAAAAATAAGTAAACCTGTCCACCTCCCCCCACGAAAAATAAGTAATTAATTAATTAAAAATAAAAGGACATAATGAAAGATGACAATAAAATTAAAAAGACTTTTAAAAAAGCAAAAGGAATGGTTGTGAAACCCACAGAAGGAGAGAGAGAAACAAAGAGCCAAAAAGAGATGGAGGAATGTGGCAGAAGGGACACTCAGACCCTGGCGAAGCCCAGACGCACAGAAAGAGAGAGACAGACAGACAGAGAGAGCGCGCACGCGAGCCAACAAGAGGTTAACGCCGAGCGGCCCGCAGGGGTCATGAGGCTCCGCCCAAGCTCCCTTCCGGTTGCGTTGCTTAGCGTAGTGAAGAGTTCTCACCGGGGTCTTCAGGACAGCTGTGTCCGAGGAGTAGACCACGGTATGGGACAGACCCAAACAAGAGTCACTAAGAGAATGAGGGAAAAACACTCTCTGCAAGGGGCAGCCCTAAGAGAGAACGTTCGCCTTGCTTACCGTCCCACACTTTCCTCCGAGGGCAGCAGGATGAGAAAACACAAGCTTTAGGTAAAAAGCATTAGGGAAAAAAATAACAAAATATATTTGGAAGGGGCGGAAATTCAGCCAAGCAGATTCAAACACCCTTAGCGTCATTTTCTGAAACAATAACACTGCATCTTCTCTGGGGTAAAAGTCACTTCCATCGCTAAGAAATGTGTAAGAACATTCGAAGCGGCACTTTCAAGAGTGTGGTCCCTGAAATTTAACTGTTTAACGACCAGCCCACTGCACTGTTTTATTTTTTCCCAGATACCAAGGACTTGTGATAAAAACATCTGGTCTAGGGGAGCTTGTTTTTGGTAGCAGTACATTTTGTACATAAATATCAGCTTAAAAATGCATCACACAGTTGCAACTGGTATCATCGGCTACCCAGTTTTCCAAGAACAATGTGAGATGAAGCACCAATTAAGTCTTCTAAACAAGAGGAGAACCAGAGATAAAATAATCAGCTTCGCTCAAGCCCTGTTCTGGGCTGGCCTCAAGGACCCATGTAATTTAGGACACTGAAGGCTGCTGGACCTGCAGAAAGACACAGATCTTCCCCCCCCCCGCCCCCGTCACACTCCAGCGCTTGGCACACACAGGTCACATATACCAACAAGGGAGCGTTGTGTTTTCCGCTTAGCCAGGAAACGGGCAAACTGAGAACTCCAGTTTGTAGCACAAGCCCTATTTCCACGGCGGGTGTGAGCAGTTGTGCTTGTGCACTGACCTGCGCTAGGTGAAGGTGACCTGCATGAATTACCGCATTTCATGAGCACAACAATTCTGACAAAACTATTAATGTTTCCATGATTTTCAAAGCCCTGGTCCTGAATAAATCCAACTGCTTGCCTACGTGGGGGTAGCTCAATGCTGGGGGAGGAATTATACAATTGCCACATGATTTGATTTCAAATCAATGTTCTCCTGGCTCACCTGGGCCCTCAGACGCCACCTGCACCCGAGGCCTCAGACCACATCAGATTAAAACTGACCGCAAGCATGTAGACCTCAGACTGGTTGAAATCAGAAGATTGGTGATGCTCAAAACAACCTTTATGCCAACCAGTCCAAGAATTGTGCACGAGCTGGTCATGTACCTGGCAGCCCTCCTTCATACAGCCCTTAAAAACCCCTCCCTGAAAGCCATCAGAGAGTTTGGGTCTCTTGAGCTGAGTTTTCCATTCTCCTTGCTCGGCCCTGCAATAAAGGCTGTACTTTCCTTCACACCCCGGCGTCAGTAGATTGGCTTTACGGCACACGGGCGAGCAGACCCAAGTCCAGGTTCAGTAACACGGCCACCCCCCATGCAAAGGAGACTAGAAAATACCTTCCTTACTTGGGTTCATTGTTGCTCCAGAATGAGGGTCCCGTGGGTGTCTGAGTTTCCCATTGCTGCTGTGAAAAATTAACACAATTTTGAGGCTCGAAACAATACCCATTCCTTCTCCTACGGTTCTAGAGGTCAAGTCTGACTTGCATCTTAGTGGGCTCCAAACAGGGGGCAGGCAGGGCTGCATCCTCCCTGGAAGGTGAGGGGAGAATGTTTCCCTGCCTTTCCCAGCTCCCAGAAGTTGCCTGCATTCCCTGGTTTGTGGCTTCCTCCAACCTTGAAGCCAGCAAAACACAGGCAAGTCTTTCCTGAAGTTTTATATCCCTGGTTCTTCCTCCCCTGCCTCCCTTGTCTGCTGTTAAGGACCCTGAGATTACTTTGGTTCCATCTTGATAATCCAGCATCTCGAGATTAATTAAGGAATGAGCAGCTTTAATTCCCCTGCTCCATGTATGGTGACATAGTCATAGGCTCCAGGAATTAAGGTCTGGATACTTTTGGGGGAGAGGTCGTTTTTCCAGCCTGACACAGTTGGAAGGGAAGAAAAGAAAGTAGGTATTGGGTGGGCCACCAGCGACATCCACCAGTGGGATGATGACATGTAACCTTGCAGGAGAAAGTTCAATTAAAATAATGCCATGTCCCTCTTTCAACAGGATTATAATATCAAGAAATTTAAGAAACAACCCTTAAGGATGTGGGTTTTAGCATGAAATTAGGAAACTGAGGCTCAGGAAGTTTGAGCATCCTGCCCTTGGCTGTTGAGCAGCACAGCTGGGGTCTGAAATCAGGGATCAGGGGTCAGGGCGAGTGGGAACCAGAGCCTGGGTCTGTTTCTCCCTCACCAGCCATGGCCCCTTACCTGCACCACACTGCCTGCGAAGACTTGACCACAGCCAGAGGTGGCAGGATTCCCTGGGAGCTTGTGTACATGTTGTGTACAAGGTGGAGACATTTTCTGGAAGGGACCAGAAGCTCGTTATTTAGGCTTTCAGGGCTGTAAGTGCTCTGTCTCAGCTGCCGGAGTCTGCCATTGAAGTGCAGGAACAGCCACCGACAGTGTGAAAACCAGCAGGCCTGGTGGCTGAGCAGAGGGTGGACCGGGCGTGGCCCAGGGCAGAGACCCCTGAGCCCTGGTCTAGGCGACGGCAGGGCTGCTGGGCGTTTGATGAAACCACCCCGAAGACGGGGTTGGTCAGCGCTGAATCATTGCTCCTGGGGAAACGGGGTCAGGTTCCTGGGCCTCTGGCCACACATTTTTGTCAACTCATCAATACATAACGTGGTTTGTGGTTTTAGGTGTCTCGTTCAAAGGCACTGGTTTCATACAGAGCTGAGTGCTTGACGCTGAACTCACGCCAGCATCTCTGTAACTGGCGCCTGGACGAAGCTCACCTGACACGTGGTTTTCTCCGTAAGGCACAGCCGGCCTCCCTGCGCTCTGGACACCGGACAGCACACCTGCAAGAGGCTTGAGGGCAATTTCAACCTGCAAAATCGTCAGTGAGAAGCACACCAATAAGAAACATCAGTCACTACATAGACGGTGGAAAGGACACTTGTTTCCAGGGTGAGAGCTGGGACCGGGAGGCAGAACGACTTGTTCCCCTCAGCAGGGGACGTGTGTCAGGACCACGTCTGCCAATGACCACGAAGGCACTGACAGTGTTATTTGGGAGTACAGATAAATGTTAGCAGGTGGATCCACAAATACAGAATTGAATCCACAAATACTGAAGACCAGCTGCATATAATGATGGTAACTTGGTTACTGTAGCTACGAGAGACGTCGTGTTTGAAATGTTCAGTGACTCAATGGCACTGCCATCACCAAGGAGAACGGATCCGCCCTTAGCAGCTGTAGGACACATGAGAGCTTCCAGCAGCCGAATACCAGCCTCCCCACCAGAAAAGGTCTTGTCGATGGGTGAGGTCAGCTGGGCCCTGTCCACAGCCTTCCGTCCCTCATGGGGATCTAGAGGCCTGCTGATCAGTGTATTGATGGCGCTGTGCTCAGAGGAATAGCATGTGGGTACCACATTGTCCACAGGACTGGGGTCCTAAAAGCCCTGCCTGGCTGGAGCAGTGACTCAGGTGATGGGTGTGAAGCCTGGTGCTGGCACAGGGCCCGAGGAGGGGAGGAAGGGACCTCACACATGTGACCCCAACGAGTGACCAAGCTCGAGGCTTTCAAGAAGAGCTTCTGAGATCTGGGGACACAGAAGTAAGAGCTTAATACAGCCCGAGGGGCTGGGGGAGCAGGGCTGCCTGCGTCACGTGGGTGTGGGCCAGGGAGGGTGGACAAAGCCCCCTGCCCCGAGCTGTTCCCCTTACCTGGAGCATCTGGGGTTCCAGTCACACTCGAAGCAGTTAACTCCACGGCGACTGTGAGAAGCCGACCTTCACCCACTGCTGAGTTCACTCTAGAGTAATTGCCCTCAGCTGGAAGAGGCACCATGTGGTTAAAAAGCCCCCAGCCCCCAGGAGAAGAGAATGTGGTTAACAATTTTGCAGCTCACCACTATTTTTCATGGAGGAAATAATGAACAGGTACCCCATGAAGAATGAGGTGGTGAGCAGCGCAGCACCCCGTTTCAGGGAATCTGGACCCAGAAATATGAATGTCCTGTCCCCAAAGGTGCCAGCTGGAAGGGACCCTCATCCATCACTTCAGGAATGCGTTCTTCCAAATAAACGACCTTTCACACCGGGCCACCTGCTCCTCTGACTCAGGATGCTGGGCTGGTGCAGAGGGAGGTACAGCAGGTGTGTCAGTCTGGGTTCTTCAGAGACATGGAGGACATGTTCATCATGGACATGAGGTTCTGGGTCTCTGGGGAGCAGTGATATGGTGAAAGGATAGACAGACAGACAGACAAGTAGGATTGTAGCCACAGTCTGCATATTTCCCGGGACATGTAGGTATGTAGGGATCCCTACATCAATGTCTATGTATCTCCACACACCCACACATCACCTCTCTCTATATCTATGTACAGATAAGGATATAGAGAGACAGAGAGAGAGATTTATTTTAAGGAATTGTCTAACACCATTGTGGGGGCCAGGAAGTCTGAAGTCCATGGAGTGGGCTGGGAATTCAGCTTGCTGAGAGTTGATGCTGCAGTCCTGAGTCTGAATTCCAGAGGGCAGCAGGCTGGAAGGCAAGGCAGGGTTTCTATGTTCCCATCTTGAGGCTGAATTTCTTCTTTGGGAAACTTTGGTCTTTGCTCTGAGAGCCTTCAACTGATTGGATGAGGCCCACCCACATCGTTAAGGGGAAACTCCTCTATTTAAAGTCAATTAATTGTAGATGTTAATCACATCTAGAAAGTACCTCCACAGCAACATGTAGATGGGTGTTTGTCCAAAGCACAGGGCAGCCCAGCCTAGCCAAGGTGACACCTAAAGTTGACGATGGCAGCTGGTGGATATTCCTTTCTTTCTGGAACTCCACAGGGAGAGAATTGTCATGTTCCCCCAGAAAGCAGCTATGCTGCTGGGTCCCTTGCCTCGCTGCCCCTGAACCAGAGAGAGCACGGAGGTGGGCACCTGCAGAGGGCAGAGGCTCTGAGGGAGGAGCAGAAGGAGCTGGTCGTTGCGGTGATGTTCTCAAATCCGTTCTTTTTCTTCCCTCTAGAAATTTCCATGTGAAGGAAACTTCAAGTATCAGCTCTGCTCTTTCTGCTGGGGGTGGCAGCATTACCCAAATGCACACAAGGAAAGGTGTCTTTGAATACAACTTACACACATTGAAATGCTCAGATAGCAAGTGGACTAGTCCATGAGGCTCTGTGAAGAGGCACAGAGCACTTTCAACAGCAGACGCTAGTCTCATCTCCTCCTCCCACCCAGAAGCAAGCACTCATCTGACTTCTACCACTGTGGGTCTCTTTTGCTTATTCCAGACATTTATTCCTACTGAATTATACAGTGTGTCTTTTTTGTCTTTGCTTATTACATTCAGCCTGTTATTCTGAGACTTAACACGTAGTGCGTGTGCATCAGTAATCTATTCTTTTTTTTCTTTTCACTGAGCAATTTTCGACTGTGTGAACAAACATAGTTTATCCATTCTGTTGATCAGCAGTCCAGATTTGACTGTTATAAACGTCTTACAGAAGTCTCTGTGTGGACATACACATTTATTCTGGACAAATACCTAAGTGGAATGGAATTACTGGGTCATCAGATAAGTAGATTTAACACTCCAAGAAACCGACACTTTGCCGAGTGGTCGTTCCATTTCACACTCCCCCCAGCAACACGTGAGGGTCCGGCTGCCCCAGGGCTCTCCAGCGCTGGCTCCGGTCAAGTTTGGACACTCCAGTGGAGAATGTAGTGACTCCTCACTGGGTTTTAAGTATGCATTTTCTTGATGATTAATGATGTTGAGCAGTATTTCACGTGCTTACTGACTGTTTATGTGTCTTCTTTCGTGACGTACTTGTGTGCCTTTGCCCCAAATTGGGCTGTCTTCTTGTTATTGGGTTTCAGGAGTTCTTTATGTATTCTGGATACAAATACTTTGCTTTATGAACACATCCTCAGTCTGTGACTTGCCTGTTTATTTTATTGATAATGCTTTGTGGTCCTTTATCACCTTTTTGTATTGGATGAAGTCTAATCTATCATTTTTGATTTTATGATCATACCTTTGCCTCACAAGAAAGCTTTTCTTGCCTCAAGATCACAAATACATTCTTCTATGTATTTTTTGTTTTAGTCTCTACATTTAGGTCTACAGTTTATCTCAAATAGATTTTCATTTGGAGTGAATTAGTGACTGAGGTTTTTTTTTATTTTTAATGAAACTCAAACAAGCACATTTTAAAACCTGGCTTACAGGGTATTAATATAGAGCAACAATATAATCTTTCCTCAGTTTGATTCTTCACACAAGTTTTGACAACTGGCTTTGATACACCTGGGGGCACTGGATGACCTCACAAGATGCAACTCCTCCTCTTGCATTTTAAGCTCCTCTGCAGCAGGAGCAAGGCCACTCTGACTTTCCAACCACGTTCGTTTATCACTGTCCGTCTCCTGCCGTCAGAACAGCACTTCTTTTCTCCCCTCCTGCGTGCGGCGTAGCAGGTGTGACCGTCTCCAGATGCCATTACCTCTCTTGGTTTCTTTCCCTTCCTACTCTAAAATTTTGGAATTTACTATTCAAAGATATATATGTGCAGTTTCAAGAATACACACACATTGATAAGGTCTTTTAAATTTATACAAATATGCACCTTTTCTGGTGATCTTCATTGCTTCCTACAGATTCAGGGTTGAATCCGATATAATTTTTCTTTAGCCCGCAGAAATTATTTCAGTGTTTCTTGAAGAGAAATTTTGATGGAGAGAGATTCTCCCAGCTTTCATCTCTAAAAATGTATTTATTTTGCCTCCAATTTTTAAATTTATCTTTTTACTTTGGGACAATAGCAGACTCACATGTAAGGTTAAGAAATACAGAGAGTCCATGTATCCTTTACTCGTTAGTTTCCTCCAGCGATAACACCTTACGCCTTATAGAACCATGTGCAACATTGCCAGGATGTTGGCACAGATGCAATGCCAGTGGAACTTCCGACACTGAAAGGATCTCTCATGTTGCCCTCTCTCCTCTCCCCCCATCGATGACCCCTAGTAACCACTAATCTGTCTCCCATTTTATAATTTTGCCATTTCAAGAATGAAATTATACAACATGTAACAGTTTGAGATTGGCTTACCTTTACTTGTAAGGCTATTCTTGTAGCATATGGAACTCTAGGTTGACGTTTGTTTGTGTATGTATGGGATGTGTGTGTGTGTGCACACATGCGTGTCCTTTGTATTTTTCCTGAATGGTGTTTTCTGAGCTTTTTGGATTTGTGGGTTGATGTTTTTCATCAATTTTAGACCATTCTCAGCAAATATCTCATTAAATATTTATATTTCTTCTGTTTTCTCCTTCTTGGGGCTTCAATTACAGATATATTGGGCCATGTGATACTGTCCCATAGGTTAAGACATACTTATCTATTCTGTTTTGTTTTGGTCTGGTTTATTTTTTTTGTTTGTTATTTTTTCCTCTTTGCATTTTAGTCTGAATGATTTCAGTTCACCTGTCCTCATCCTCAGGTTCATGCCTTATTTCCTCTGCTGAGTCATTGTGCTATTAGACCCAATAAAATATGTATTTCTGATATTGTATTTCTCATTTCTAGAACTTCTGCTTGGTTTATTTTTGTAATTGCTTTGTATCTGCTGAAATTCACCATCTCCTCATCCATACTGTACACAATTTCTAGTCGATCATTTAGCAAATTCCTAGGTATTTTAAAGCTCCTCTCGAATAATTCCAGTATCTGGTCTCCCTACAGTTCTGCTTCTATTAACTGTCTTCTTCCTTCCTCATGAGATGTCAGAACAGGAGAGGCTGAAGTAAATGTTTTCCTTTAGAAAAGAGCTTTCTTTCTTGTGTCAGGTCACTGGCCTGGAGTGACTGAGTCATCTTGTTCTATAATTAAGCTGGGTCTGAACTTTTGGGCAAGCTTAGCTGGTTTAAGTTCACTGCTAGCTGCAAGTATTTTGAGGGTGGGCTCAGGATTTCCATTCTGCGGTAATTTTGGCGTGAACGCCAGCAAGATTCTCCGAATCGATTCATGCTTTCCACACCATGATAGCTTGCCTTCTGACTTACGACTTGACCGACAGCATGGTAGGCTGTTGGAGCGCTCTCTTCGCTTTCCCGGCTGGCCCCAGGCCCTGGACCCGTGTGAAGGCCTGGTTCTGCTTGGCCGGCCTTGGAGGGGTCCCTTTCAGCGCTCCTGCCCCTCCTGCAGCGAGGTCAGTGGGGACCCTGAAGTGTTGGGGGAGGGCGGGGGGAGGACGCCCGGGCCTCCTGCTGGTGCCCTGTCGTGGCAGCTGCAATTCCAGGCAGTCTTTGGCTGCCCTGTCTCAGTTCTCACACTCTGATTCTCCCCCCTTTCGTGGCTGCTGCATCAGCTCTCTGGTTTAGAAAGACCATGGTTTTGCGGCTCATCCACCTTGTTTGGGTTCCTGAGAGCAACAGTCTCTTATTTTCTACATTCTAACCAAAAAGACATCGTCTGCATCTCTTACCTTCTCTCTGTTTTCTCTCATTTTGTCTCTCTGAGTTGTTTTCTGGGTAATTACTGCCAGAGAAATTTTATACCAATATCTCATCATTTGAAACTAATTTGCTCTTA
Source organism: Camelus ferus (assembly GCF_009834535.1). Classification (NCBI taxonomy): domain Eukaryota; kingdom Metazoa; phylum Chordata; class Mammalia; order Artiodactyla; family Camelidae; genus Camelus; species Camelus ferus. The sequence continues at coordinate 3,735,076 of NC_045698.1, read as the reverse complement.
TCCTGTCCCTTGGCTTCATACTTGGAAATAAACGTGTGTGGGCGTATCTGTATCTTTTTTGTTTTTAGAAGTTCTACTTTGTTCTTCTTCAAATCTGCTGTCTCATAAATTTTTACAATCTCTTATTCTTTTGTCACACTTTCATATTCCCCTACTATTTTTAAAACAAATTAAAGACAATTATTTTATGTATTCTAAACCACATAAATAAAACATATACAAATCCCATAAATCTGACAACAGTTTGTTGTTTCTGGGTTTATTTCTCATCTGTTTAATAATTTGGTGGGTATGGGTATGAATTCATGCTCCTTGGAACTTTATCTGTAGTGATTCTTCAAAGACGGTTTAGAAAGAGCTTTTCTCTGACGAGGATGTGCACTTGCCTTTCCTGGGGGCATTAGTGCTGCTGAATTGGGGGCCCTGTAAACTAATTTGGAGAGATTGGGGCCACGTAGGTGGTGTCATTCCTGCCCAGGCTCCCATGAGTACGGGACTTCGGGTAGAAATTCTCATGCAAGATACTGGTGAGTGTGTGTGCATGTGTGTGTGCGTGTGTGCGTGTGTGTGTGTGTGTAGTTTTTCTAGCTTTGCCCACAGCTAGGATGGAGGGAGGTGCAGGTGTTCCCGTACCTGCCTTCTCCTTCTGTGGATTTTTTCTTGGCTTGACCCAGGGGTTTATGAGTTTATGGGGCGGAGTTGTCGGTGATGAGAACATGTTCTTCTGGCCCAAGGCCTTGTCTCCTGTGACCGTCCTCAACAGGAAGGCCGTTAAACCTCAACCTGTTTGCCATCCAAGACCCGTTTCCTCCCTTCCGTTCCCGTCCAGGCCTGTGATCCCTCCCACTGTGGATTCCAGTTTCCTTGTCCTTTCTTCCCTGTGGGAGAGTCCCTTATTTTCTGTGGGCTCAACTGTGCATTATATTGTAAATATTTTATCCAGCATTTTCAGCTGTGCTCTCTGTGTGCACCTCTGCAGGGTCCCCCCTTTAGCTCCCATTTCCGCCCTGCTCTCCTGACCACGGGTGGGCGTGTTCACAGGTTCCAGGGGCCCCCGGAGGCATATTTTTAAAGCACACCTCAGGGTTTGGGTGCGTGGGCGGAAGTGTGTGTCCTGGGACGAGGTAGCTACACACTCAGGTGGGTGTGCGCTGTGCAGAGCTTCCCCAGGGCAGAGCCTGCCCCCTCCCCTGGCTGCTGGCCCACTGCGGCTTCACAAACGCCGCGTTAAAGTGAGCGTCACGGTAGCCTTTCGTCTGGTAGCTGTGAACGCCGACATGAAAGTAGATACTTTACTAAGTTTAAAAGTAAATGTGTCACTACTACGAAGTTACTGTTTTAAATCTCAAATAAGCCCTTATGACATAAAGGACAATACTTAAGTTACTTCTAATTTTAAATTAATTGTTGGGCAGAAACATGTATTTTAAATAATGACAAAAAGCTGCTGTTAATTGCTCTCAGAGGCTTTTGTGAGTAAAATGTTGAATAAATCTGTGCAAGATTAATAACTGAGAAGGGAAATGCATCGTCAAATCTGGACTCCCACACACACGTTGTGAGCGAGTCCGGGGTAAATTCATCCGACAGAGTGGAGGTGACTGTGAGGTTCCTGATACGTGCTGGCTTCTCCCTTTCTGCAGAGGAGAGGAAGCCTGCCCCGAGGACACACACACGGGGCGGGGAGCCGGCTCCGCACGGGAGCCTGAGGCCTAGCTTGCGCCTGGCCTCTGCCTCGCCAGCCCTGCCCCGAGCTCCTCGCCGCCCCCGGGCGCTCGCACCTGGCTGGCGCCCGATCGGTGCTGAGGTGACCGCGGAGGGCGGCCGCGGGGACGGCCGCTGGGGCCGGGGAGCAGCCGGGGCTGATCGCGCTCTGGGCCACCGCGTGTCCTCTGCCTCGAGCAGTCGGCTGGCCGTCCTGCTCTAAAGGCGGGGAGCACCAGGCCCCCATCTATCTTCTTTCAAGAGACAAGGGAAGTGGCTGTAAACCACGTCTGGCCTTTCTGCCACTTTCCCCATCTGCTCAGCCTGACGCGGCGAAACGCAGGCTCTGGACGGGAAGCGCGCCTCACGCCCGGCACGGCGCACCGCCCGGGAGGCCAGCCGCGGCCGCAGGTCTCTTCGGCTCCACTCAGTGTTCTTCGCGAGCCACATTCCGCCGGCACTGAGGTCACCTCGCCGCCCGGCCCGGCGTGGGAAGCCCGCGGGGATCACAGCAGTGCCTGATTTCCAGCAGGCTCCGAGGAAGACAGAGATACAGCAGTCCTCTATGTTAAAAAACAGTAGTTTGTCTTGACAAACTACCAAGAAAAATCTATAAAAAGTTAATCAGTTGAAATCAGTGGCACGTAATTGCTGATAGTTAACAAAGAATATTGTGATACCTGTGCAGGAACTTGGCACATTGAAAGCAAACCCCCACTCTCCCAACACCCCCCGTCCAAAAAAAAAAAAAAAAAAAGAAAAGAAAAACAACAGAAACAACAACAGGAAAACAACAAAGGCAAATAAAGCAATCACAGGAATTTCATTCCGATGGTGAGCAAACACTAACGGTGTCCACTGACAAACGACCAGGACCCCACTGGGGTCACAGACTGAAACGTGGCCTTTGCCAACACAAAGACACGTCGCCAAGGCTGAACATCTCCTGCGCGCAGATTCTCAGTGTCTGCAGCGGATTTCTTCTGGCGCGTTATTTGTATTTTCTAGAGAAAAAAGTTTTGAGCCCCACCAAGATTTCCGGGGTGACCCATAAAAATATTTATGGTATCTGCACGGCTTGTTTCATCATTGCTACACTAAGACAGAAGACGAGGCCCAGGGGTGCAAAGAGCCACGTGAAGTCACAAAGGAAGACAGGTCGACTGACGCGGCGTTGCCCCAGCCCCGCCCCGCGCCCCCCAGCCCCACCGCTGTAGCTCCAGGTGAGCTGCGGTGTGCGACCAGGCCGAAAGGTAACGGTGTAACTGCACAACACTCGCTCAAAACCTCTGCGCAGGACGCTCCCTCCCAGGTCCTCCAGAGCGCGGCCACCACCAGCTGACGCAGTCTTTGCTCCATGGACGTTTCCTCCTTAGAACACACCGGGAGCATGTTTGGAAAAAAGAAAGCAGTAGGTTCATGTGAAATACACCTCTGCGTCCTTTTGTCTCTTCTCTCTCCTGAGCCTGTGTTTATGTGTCTGGGTGTAGGAGGGTCTCCGGACCAGTGGATGGTTCTGGGCTCACGACCAAGGTGCAGAGCGCCCCCTGCCGGGAAGGCCAGGTGACTGCAGGCCCCAGCTCCGAGGAGAGGAAGGGAACTGAGGTCAACATTGAAACGCACTTGCGTGGGATTTAAAAAAAAAAAACTCAACTTGAGACAGCAGGCACAAGGGTTTTCTTAAGATGGCTTTTTCTCTCTCCTTTCCCTGCACTCGGTCAGATGGTGGGAACTGAGTGGAAAGGAATGCCAGGCGAGGACTGTCAACTGAAAACAATGCACAACCTAGAAGTTGAGAGTTATACTTTACTTGGGGGAATTCCTGAGGACTTAAGCCTGAGGTGTAGCCTTTTAGATGGCTCTGAGGGGCTGCTCCGAAGAGGCCAGGGAGGATCCAGGATATATAGGAGTTTTTGCAACACAGATCAGGTAGTTGGGACATCAGATTTCTGTTAAAGAAAACAAGGTATCTCAAGTTACGGAATTTGGTGCTTTTCTATGTACGGGAAGATACAACAGTCTGCGCTCACTGAAACCTCTCCTTTGATGTGCACCGAGGTGTCCGGGGCTGGTGTCCTGTTCATTCCCATCCTGAGGCCCCTCAGGGGGCACCGTGGGGGCGACAGCAGAGGCCCGGCTGCCTGCTGGCCTCCATCCTGAGTTCCCTCCCCTCCCCTTGCTGTCGGGGGTGGCGGTAGCAGCTGAGGACAGCGTCCTTTGTTTACTACATGGCTGCAATATTTTTCATTCACAGGACAAAATGCAAAGCTCAACGTATGAAAAAAAACAAAGCCTTCACAATCAGATTTCCTTTTCTTAAGTGTTTTAAAAATGGGATGTACAGCTAAAGAAAGCCAGAAAAAAAGTGAACTTACAGTTTATGAAATTGTAGCTTTTTTGATGCCAATATTTCTATTTAGAAATTAAAAGTTATGCATTTTAAAATTGCATGAAAATCCAGAAAACTCATTTCCTCTTCAGGGTAAGGAAAAGCACAAATCACATGCTGATAAAGAACTTGTATCCACAATATAAAAAGAACTCTCAAATTCTATGGTAAAAAGGCAAAAACTGACTCAATAAAAAAGTGGGCAACAGATTTGAACAGACATTTTAGCAAAGAAAGATGTATGATGACAAAAACGCATGAAAATGCTCAGCATCACTTTGCCAGCATTTGGCAAGATGTGTCTTTTCAACATTAGCCATCAAAAGGCAGATTAGTGCCCGTGGCTTAAATTTGCATTTCTCTCATGACGAATGATGTTGAGCATAAAGCACTTCTTCAGCTTTTAAGGCGGCACATGGGTCATGTTTGGTTCTCCTGGTCCACCCTTGCTCGATAACATGGCTCCGCAACTGACAGCATGACTCTGGGGCGCAACTGTCACCACAACAGAACCCAACTATGCTCTTCTTTTCTTTTCTTTTTAATTGAAGTATAGTTGATTTACAATGTTGTGTTAATTTCAGGTGTACAGCAAGGTGATTCAGATTGTCTATATATACACACACACATATATGTATGTGTGTGTGTATATATATATATATATAATTTTTCAGATTCTTTCTCATTATAGGCTATTACAAGCTTTCAATACAGTTCCCTGTGCTGTACGGGAGGTTCTTGTTCTTTATTTTACATACAGTGAAGTGTAACTGTTAATCCCAAACTCCTAAGTTACCCTACTCTCCTTTTCCCATTTGGTAACCATAAATTTGTTTTCTGTGTCTATGAGTCTCTCTCTGTTTTGAAAATAAATTCATTTGTATCATTGTTTAGATTCCACATACACTTTTCTAGATATTTGCATGCGAACAAGACTCCAGAGGCAGGAAACGCCCCACACTGGCAGGTTCTCCTCTGGGTGATGTGGGAGCAGAAGCCTGAGCTGAAGTCCTGCTGGCCTCTGGATCAACGACCGATGGGCGCTCCCCAAAGGGATGGTGCCTTGGGGTCACGTGACCTTGGCCCTCCTCTGCAGGGTCAGGACAGTGGGGGCAGGGGACTCCACTCAGAAAAAGAAGCCCCTGCAGGCTAAATGCCTCTGTGAGAACTCACTCCTCTTTCTCCAGAAACTTACTATTTTTTCTCCAAAGGTGAAGCAATGGTTGAAAAAAATAGAGGGATATAGGTCAGCAGATCTCCCTCCTGCAGAAGCACACTGACGCCCCAGGTCTTCCTACGAAGGCCGCTCCTGGAGGTCGGATTTGGACTGTCCAAACACTTGCAAACATGACCGTGGTTTTCTCTTAAAAAGCCCCCAGTTATCCGCAGGCACCTGACAGACAGGCCGGAGGAGGCAGGTGGGCCAGGTCCCCCCACCGAGGGCCACGCCGGGCAAGGAGTCCCGGCAGGGCAGGGCAGTGCCGGGCACTCGTGTTTGGGGCTTCACCACCTTGTCAGTCACCTCCCAGCTCCAGGCCCCTCCTGAGTCCGAGTGACCAAGGCGCCTTCAGCACAGCAGGAGCGGAGCAGGTGTGAATGGGCACGGTGACGCAGGCTCACCCGTGCGCGGCACAAGGTGACCTCATCATAAAGGCGCCGGCTGCCTCTAAAAGCCAGCCCCCGAGACAGCACAGGCGCTCTTTTCCTTTAAGAACTGTCACGAAACATGAAACGCGGTTTTTATTCAGAAATCAGAATGGTCACCTCCTCTCAGGCTTTGCTGCGTCTCTATTAAGGCTGCTTTGAAGAAGCTAACTGAGGTTGGCCTGGAGTTTAGGGAACACAAACAAACGTCCTTGGAGTCAGGAGCTGCGGTGTTCGTGCTGCCTGGGGTGGCAGCTGGGTGGAGACCCCGCAACACTCGCCTGCCCCCCAAGTCAGTGGGGAGCAGAGGCGAGGTGTGGGCATGTGGGGCTCTCCTCCCTCGGGGGACAAGAGGACAGCAGCCCCGGGGAGAGGGGCAGAGCAGAGGGACAGCCCTCCAGACCTGACCTCCTGGCAGGATCGGCTGCTCAGTTGACCCGAAGTGCTCCCTTGCCCGCGCCTTCCACCCTTGGGGACAACTTCCCCAGTGGAAAAGCAGGTGGGAGACGGGGGAAGTGTCTGAGTCTGTTGCTACCCTCCAGGGACCTCAGGAGGGGAGCAGAGCAGGTGAGGCCCTTAGGTTCTGCCTCCATCGGAAGGAGCTGGGGGTGGGCACAGGACCCTCACCTCTGTGGACCTGGGGTCTCTGGAAGGAAGCCCACAGCCTGGTCACAGAGCTGCCTGGGAAATCAGGGCCTGAGTGACAGGGACAGACATTCCAGTGTGTGACCTGTTTTGACATTTCATTCACTACATGCACACAAAACTAGGATGAAAAGATTAAATCAAATAATAAAACACGTTGAATTGAAACTTAAACCATTAAAATGGATATTTAATAATACAAATTTATATATAAGAACACGGCAGCCAAGAGTGGCCCTTCTGTGAAAGCCAAGGGTGGTGGGGCCAGGGTCGGGGTTCACTTCTCCCACCCCCCGTTTCCTCCTCTGTGGAGTTTTGTCAGTTGAACGCTCACGATTTAGGGTGAAATTATCTCCCGAGCAGCAATCAATGGCTATTTGTTAGGGAAAAATAACATTCTTAAAGATGACATAAAAAAATGAAAAACAAGAGACAGGGACTAGATTCAGTTCCAGAGGGTGGAAGGCAGTTAATGTGCACACCTCATCTTCTCCCAAATTCCCACTGACACGGGTCAGGAAGGGGACAGGGGCCCGGCTACCTGGACAGCGGGGATCTGACCTGAACACAGAGGGGCCCGGGAGAACAGGTGGTGCCCAGGGCAGGACAGGGCTCCCCCGCTGCAGGGAGCACGCGTCTCACCTGGAGGCTTGCACACACCGGACAGCCCCCGGGTGAGGCCGTGCCCTGTGAGAACCGCTGGTCTGGGGGTCAGCCCGCCTCACATCCCGCCTTGTCCCCAGGATCCAGCCCCTGGACAGGTGCCCGGGCAGCACCACGGTTCCCAGCAGAAGCAGAGCCCCGCAGAGGGCCGGTGCCAAGCACGGGCAGGAAGCCCTGGTCCTACAGTCCTTCCCCAGACCTGAAGTCCTTCATAAATGGATGCTTCCATCTTCATAAAACTGGGTTGAACCCTGTCTCACAGCTTCTCACTCACCATTCTGTCTTTGGCTACATGGTCACAATGCTTTCGCTGAACAAACTGACTACAGTACGGCGGCGGCTCTTTAGTTCATAACAGTAACGGGAGCACACGAAGGCAGATGTCACGCCGTTAAAGCAGGTCTTCCCTAAAATTCTCTTTAGAGGCAAGAAAAGGGACTTCTCGTTTGCTTCACAAGCAAAACGAGCACACTGAATTTCTCTGAGAAAGTGTCAGGCAAATGAAGAGATGAAGAGAGGAAAGCGTTTAAGTTAATGGCTCTGTCTTACTTTCCGAAGTCCCTCAAATTTCTGGAACACCCCTCAGGGAGACCCTTGGGTCCTCAGTCGCAGTGAGGCGGGCTGGTCAGACCGAGCCGTGCGCACCACGGAGTCCGTGCCGTGGCCCTGCAGGACAGCAGGTGTCGGGGTGCGGTGTGAAAGCAGCTGATGCGTCCCTGTGGGCAGGGGACCCACGCCATCCAGCGTGTCACAGAACCGTCCTCCCACCGTCACTCTCACACCTGGCACTTTTTTTTTTTGGTCAAAGCATTTTGCTTTAGGATCATTAAAAAATGCCCAGGAAAGAATCTGACCAAACAGGGAAAGTATTTGCTTCTACTTATTCGGGGTGGGGGCAGGGGGGCTATTACCTCGAATACCACTGAGTCCACATGTTACTCTTTCCACCTGTTTTTCCTACTTGCTTCTGGACATAATGGGCCAAGGCAGTAAAGCTCACTCTCTTCAAGGCTCAAAATACAAACGGAAAGGCTCCCGTAGAGCAAACTGCAGCCCGAGGGGCCCTTTGTGCGCCCGACGCTGCTGTTCACAGTGGGGCCATGGCGCCCCCTAACGGCCGCCGCGTCCAAGGACACAGCGTCGCTACAGTGAAAATCTGAGAGATGTGGCCACATCCCACCTTAATAAACAAAGCAAGCAGTGTGACCTGGTATTCTTGGGGGGCGGCGGGGATCACAGCCTGAAGTGTCACCTACAGGCTGATTTTGTGCTTGTAGTGAAAAGCGGGGACCTCCCTAGGAATGTGCATGAGGACAAGGCCCAGACGTCCACTAAGAACACTGCTGTCACCTGCCCTAGCCGCACGGCTGCAGGCAGGGCGGGCCAGGCCCCCCTGCGCCCCGTCCGGGCTGCCTGCAGGGCCAGCCCGAGCCCCTGGCCCCGTGCACCTCCCGGGCCCACAGGCCGACGCCGGCCTGAAGCCCCGCCCAACTCCAGGCTCACAGGCTTACCCACCTTTTCGTGTTTATTCAGCTTTTTTAAACGATAAAACTCTACAACTTCTGCCTGGGGACCAGAAACTAAACTTAACAACAGCTTAAAACTGCTTCACCCTCTGAGGGAGACCCTGAGCAGGCTCAGGCCTGTGGAGTCAGCGCCGTGCTGACGAGGGGCTTCCGCACCCCGGGGGGGCTGTCAGGTGCACCTCACCCCCAGTGAGAACGCGTGCAACTGTTGAGCTTAAACTAACGTTTGAACCATGTGATACACCTGTTCTCTGGGAGCATCTTCCCCAAAACTGAGTCTGCAGACCCGCTCTCTCCCTCACCCCTCTGACCCGGCAGCATTCTCTAAGCCCGTCTTCCCTGGGAAATGCCCACGGGCTCACCACCCCCGCAGGAAGCAGAGGCCACCCACCGCCCCGCTCCTCCACTGGCGGCTCCGGCGGTCGGCTGCCTACCTCTGGCCTTCCAGGATGGGGCAAGGGAGCAGCCAAGGTGCTGCACGGCCACCTCCTGCCCTGGGGGGTCTCCTCCTCCTCCCTCTCCCACACAGCTTCAAACCACAGAGGTGCTGAGCCAGGAAGTTACCCTTCTCCCTAGGTTACCACGCACGCATGCGCACGCACTCCCAGCTTTAAACAGCCTCCAAGCTCTTACCCACTCCCTAACTTTTGCCCCTTCTTGCCTGAACTCCAGCCTTTTGCCAGTAAAGGCTCCCTGTCACCTCCACTTGGATGTATCATGTCCCAAACATATACCTAGGGTTTGTGTCCCCAAGCCCAGGTGCCGAAATCAACACCCTGGCAATCTTGATTCCCACCTGTCCCTCACCCCCAGGCCACAAACTCAACACTGATTCCACCTCCAAGACCCATGTGACACCCACCCCGATGGTCTGCACAGCCACCAGCACGATGAGCGCTGACTCCTGGATAGGCCTGCTCCACGCCTCGCCCCCCTTCCCCGTCACAGAGCAGCCTGGTGAGCTGTGCTCATCTGACGCCTCTGCTCAAACCTCCCGACCAGCGAGTGTGACCAAGCCCAGGGCTGCCCAGGTCCCAGTGACTGGCGGTTTACCCGTGTCACCGAACAAAGGAAGCTCGCCCCCTTACATAGCATGTTCTGCCCACACCAGCCTCTTGCCCACGCATGGCAGGCTCTTGCCCTCTCAGAGCAGAGCCGTGCACACCTGTCCCGGACACCTGTCAGGGTGCCCTCCTTTCCAGGCAGGTCCCTTTGCCTCAGAGGGACCCTCCTTAGCCAAAAGAGACAGAGAGGGGTCTCCCACTCTCCTACCACAGACCCCCATGTCTCCCTCACTGCACTTACTGACATTGTTGACTGTTCACTGATCAGGGTGCCTGGGCAGGGTTCTTCTCTACCAGCTGATCACCAGCTCCTCTCAGCAAGGCCTTGGCTCAGAGCACGTGCTCACTAAGCAGTGGCAGAAAGAAGCAACACACCAACTACAGCGTGCAAAGGGCAAGGCAGAGCTGTTTATAAATCTGTTCGTGATAATCACTTAAAAACAGGAGGAGGGAGTGACAACACAATTGTCAAAGGGCAGTGACTGCAGTTAGACGGACAAACCAAGGACGGAGGGCCAGCGGTGTCTGCTATCACTAAGAGCCCGCGGGAGAACACGGAAAATCAGCTAAGTACTGGCAGTGACCGCGCCTCTACCCGGGGGGTCTCCTCTGGAGGCCGCTGCTCTGTGGCTTTGCTTTAGTGCAGGGTTTTCTCTTCAACTTTGGTTGGAACAGAAGTAAGGCCATGTGCGACTCTACTCATCAGGACAATAATGTGCATGGCTTACTTTTATTTTTTATTATAAAAAACACATACAAGAGTTTTAAGAAATGATGAAAATACGACAATCAGGACCATGGTGAGTTATTAAACCCATTTCTATGTACAAACACTAAAATTCCGAAAGTGGAACACCATCAAATGTGAGACACATCATAGCTGCTCACGTGCACACGGCGCGCGCAGGGGCGCGCCCGCCCGCGCCTGTCTGCACACGCTCACGCAGGCGCCCGCGGAGACGTCTGCTCTGCTCCTTTTACTGACACGTAGTTAAATATTTTTAAGGACTTTAGAGATACGAAGAAATGCACTAACGTGGGTTTCTAAAGGCTCTCCCTGTTTTATTTACTCTGATCAGCTGTGCACGACACCTGGAGGGGAACTCTGCAGCCCATTTCCAGCTAAGACAGCAGACGGGCCTCCCAGCTTTTGGGCCACCTCATTTTTTCCTAGTCAGTCATTTGGGCACAAAGTCCAAAATTGGCTCAGGAACCAAATCAATGTTTTTATATTAAATTCATTACAAAATGCCACTCAATTTTAAAAAGCGACTAAAAGGACACTTTCTGCAGCAAAAAAAGGGCTAAGTTCAAGTTTTTGTTGTTTGACCAAGACACAACGAAACACAATGCATACGTCACAAGATCACTGATGAGATGTATGTGGTCTGGGGGAAAACAGCCTCTGCGCGCTCCCCTGCCTCTGCCACAGAGAGGAGAGCCTCTCGGCGCCTTTTTCTCCCTCAGGTCTCGCTCTCTGCAACCTTGGTCTGCATCCTGACGCGGACTGATCTGCTCCCGCTGGGACGCGGGAAGGCACTTCTCCAGGCGCGAGCCGGGTCAGGCCAGCTCGTCGGCGCACAGCGCGCTGACCTCCTGCAGGTAGCCGACCACGGCCGAGGGCACGCTGTGCGCCGTCTCTCTGCGCCAGGCTTCCAGGATCTTGGATATTTCCGCGGGATTGCTGGGACTCAGGTCACACAGAGCGTACACGGCTGCCAGCTGTATACCCCACGGTATATCTGAAAAGAGTTTTCATGTCAGTCAACAAGGAGAAAATCTTCGTTATTCAAAATGTTTTATGTTGTTAATCTACTGAAATACTACTCAAATACAGAATAATATCTACCAGCAATGAAAACCAAAAATTAAAAATAAATTCGACAATGAAAAAATTCATTTAAGTCCCTTCTATAGATAGAGAAAAAATCCCCAAACCAGAGCAGCTGGATACAGGTTCCTAGGGTCGCCCCGAGGGCAGTGAGAGCCGGGGTGGAGGGCACAGCCTGAAGCTGCGTCCTCTCGTGACCAGGCTTGCCAGCCAGTTCTGGAAGGATCACACCCCACACGGTTAAGTTCTGACAAAATGCGGGCCCCAGAGCATTATCAGGTAAATGACTCCATTAAATACCCACCGGAAGTATTTGTAAGTGGACTTTGGAAACGGAAACCAGCAAAGTAAGAGCAAACGAGAAGCTATTCTCACACCACACCTTCACACACTAGATTACAGATCATGGCATTTAACTGTAGACTGGGTTAGAGGTTACGGTATAGAGTTCTCATTTAGACTCTCGTAAGTGTATTTAGCAGTTACTTAATTCAAATTTAATTTTTTTAATTTTCGGAGTTATTTCATTAAAATTTATTATTAAGTATATACTGTTAGTGATGCAATACCCTACAGGGCAAACTACTACTATTTAAAAGCGAAGAGACGCCGTCACAAAACCCACACATGCAAATATAAAGCTGCCCTCCCCTAATCTGCAGGGCAGCGAGAGCAGCACAGGGCCGGCACGCGGTGCAGACAGAGACCCGGGTCTAACGGTAAGAGAAGCAGCAATTCACGACGACTGCAGCCGGCGGGGGCGCGCGCCCCGTGCAGGGCTGCGCGCTGGGCGCGGGGAGCCCGGCCGCGGGCTGGCGGCGCTGACCGCCCCAGGCCTTAAGCCCTCTTCTCCTGGGGCTTGTTTCCTGTGCATAAAACAAGTCAAGACCACCCCTCGGACAGTCGTCCTGGGGCTCCCGGGCTGCGCTGTGGGGCAGGGCCCAGCACAGGGCCTAACCCAGCGCGAGGCCCTGGCTCCTGGGAGCGGGGCCACGCTGCCGAGAGGGGCGCCCACAGCGCGGCGGGAAGACACCCGTCAGCCGCTCGCTCTGCTGGCTGCTCTCTGACGGTGATACACGGTTGAGCCCATGAAAGGGGGCACTGTCACGCGCACCCTCAGCAGCTCTGCTAAAGTCAAAGAGAAAGCAGTTCTCATCAGCTCGACCTGCCAAGCCTCGCCCTGAAAGCGGAAGACAAAGAACTTCCCACGGGAGGAGCACCTGGCATTAAATTTCAGGTGTGCCCATGTGTCTCTGAAAGGAAGAGGGTAACTGCATCACTCCTGGATCGCATAACATTCAAATAAAAGACTCATCACTTTGAGGGGTTACTTTGAGTTTTAAGCTCTTCCCACAGAAGAGTAAGCGTGTAAGAGCACATGCCGTGCGGTACACGAAGCAGAGGACGCCACCACCATGAAGGCCGCCTCACAAGGCATCCAGGTCCCCGCTCCCTCCCGATGCTGAGCAATGACCGCTGGCACTGCACTGGGGCTGCCGTGCACTCCACACGTGACCTCGTTTGGTCATCGCGACGCAGCTTCAGCTGGGCCCCTGCAGGTGGCTGAGGTCCAGTCACCCTTCGGGGTTCACGGGGCAGCAGGAAGAGAGTACCGACATGCTGAGACAGGAGGTCAGCGCTGGACGGCCAGTGAGCCCACCTCCTCGGGGAGGCGCTGCCCCATGGGGCACGCGGCCACACTGACACCACAGGAAACCCACACACAGTCAGATGCCAGCGCCGAGGACGCAGACAGACCGCCGCTCCCACAATCACCCACTCCTCACCCCCAGCAGAGACGCACGAGCAGGGCACAGCAGAGCAGGGCCACAGTAGGAACTCAAAAAGAGGTTCAGCAAGAGGAACACAAATGATTTAAAAATAATAAACAAAAGTTTTACCTTCATCCTGGGCATGCTGTATAAACATACCAATAACCGCACTAATATTTTTCACAGCAGATGGAAACCCTTCCTTCAAACCCAATTGGCCTAAACGACCTAGAGGGAAAAAAATAAACCAAAATGTAAACGACCTTTGGTTAAATGTTAACTTCTCATAGGAATTTAAAACTTACATTTTCCTTCATATAACATTAGGTACATTAAGCTTCACGATGAACCGAAGTTAAAGTGGGTACCTATGCTTGAAAACAGATTAAGGTAAAGCGTCAGGACCCAGCAGGGCTCCGTTTGTCCTGGGCGGGGGCTTGCTGGCTACACGACTCACCACCGCTTCTGTTTTTCACACAAACACGACACACAGTGTGTTGCTTTCCCAGGTGTCATATAATTAATGGAATTCAGCAGAATGAATGGTTTCAGCAGGCTCAGTGTGAAATGACTAACGTCTGCGGGGTGGGGAGACGAAATGCAAGACGTGGCCCATCACAGACTGCGCGCTGCTGCAGCAGGGCCGACACAGCCGCCACCCCCTGCAGGGCAGCAGCTCTCAGCTGCCTACGGACCCGGGAGCCCTTGAGGTCAGAGCTGCTCCTCCAGGATGCTCAGCAGTTACGTGCTTCCTCCCCACGCCGAGATGTGGACTGACGGCGCGAAGGCGGCATCAGGGCCGTGGCACCAATGCTGCATGCGGGTCACTCTCCGCTGCCAGGAGCTCACGGTCAAAAAAGCTGAGTCCACGTGGACTGTCCTTGACGAAGCAGTGACAGCGGTTCTTACCCACTCCAGACCCCCAGGCACACGACTGCCGTCTTCTGTGGACGGGCAGGCAAAGCAGAGCACTGGCTGTCTCCAGGTCAGCCCCTGTGCGGCTGCCTCGCTGTGGGGGGAACTGGCTGCTCCTTCCCTCAAACACCCACTTCCACTGAAAGAACGACGGACAACATGGCTACCTAGACCGAGAAAGACATTTTCTCAAAAACGAGTAAAGTGAACCTGTCATTGCAGGAAATGCATCACTGCTGTCAATGATAAAATCTGAGCTCTCAAGCAAGATTAGAATTTTGGAAAAAGTTCCATCAGCTCCCCTAAGCTTGACAGCTTCAAATACTTAAGATCTCTCTGATGAGATCGGTGAAGATGTTAACGTCTGTTCTGACATTGCTGACGTTCAGAAGATCTGTGCAAATCAGTACTTCTCACGAGAGCAGCGCACGTTACAAGGCCCTGAGTGGGCAGAGATCTCCTCGGTGTCAGCTAGACCAGTGGGTTTTCGGACAACAAAGGAGCAAAGTCCGCCGACGAGGTTTCAGCTTGCACACTGCCACCAGCCTTTAAGAAATTATCACTTGTTGAGTTCCACTGTTGAATGGAAGAAGAATATCCACAGTTGCCTGAAAAGGCTATTGAAGTACCCCAAATCAACTACACATCTGCACGAGACTGGATTCTCCTCAAACACTTCAATCAAAACAACAGGCAGCCAGAGACAGAAGGCAGTGCAACAACAGGAAACCAGCCCTTCCACTCACCCAGACACTGAAGAGGCCGGCCACAAGAAAACGTTCCATTCTTCTTTTCTTTTTGCTTTCAAAATAGTTATTTTCCATTAAAAATATCAATTATGTTAACATGAGTTTATTATTATTAATTTCAAATGAATAACTATTTTTTCCAAGGCCCAGTTTTCACATCTGATACAACAATAAATGACACAGGAAACGTGGCGCACAAAGCCCTCCTGGGGTCTCTCCAGGGGACCCAGATGGGACAGCCCCTCTCCCTTCAACCCCAGCCATCTGGGCCTTCCTTTGCCGAACAGCCCTGGGGGCCCCAGCCTGCTTCAGAGCAGAAGCCTCTCCCCACCATCGCTCAAGGTCAGCCTCACGCCCTCCTGCCCCTGGGAGGACTCCGGGCAGGACTCCAGGACAGAGCCTGGGTGCAGTTTTATCCAAGTCCTCGTCCCATGCTTTAGGGCAGCCTCATCTCACAGGCCCACTGTGCGTGTCCACATTCTCAACACTACAGACCCCCCACAGGTTGACGTACACCTGTCCGTCCACCTCATCTCTGGGCTGACTATGGAGACACCGAGGCATGGGGACACTAAAGGACTTTTAGTTCTCTGTAGCCCCTAAAGGAACGAGCTTAGTGTTAGTCAGCAGACAGCAGGCATTTCATTCAGTAAATTCCTACTGATTAGTGACTCCCTGGATAATTCCTAATCCAGGATGAAGCTGTAAACATCTGGACAATCCCCCAGGAAGTCTTGCACTGAGGTTAAAAAGAAACGTACTTCAGAGATCAGAAATTTCAAGGTACTGATCACTCTTAAGTAACTCCCTGCCATTAGATCAAAGTGCTAACTGCATGCCACCAGACCTGTCATCTGAGACCATCTGTTAGGAGTACTCAGCACACGAATAACTGCAGAGAAAGGGACAGGGCGTATGCCTAACGCAGCTACGGGATCACTGGGCTGTGGGAAACGCACGTGCTTCCAGATGATATATGACTGTGTAATGGCTCCCTTCCTTTTAATTAAAAATGCTTAATGGGTTAGGTTCTATAAGCTACCTAAGTTGACAGAGCTATCAGAGATAAAATAAGAGAAAATCATGAATCTGAAGTAGTACATGGTTTGGGTAAAAAGACACATATGTGATGACTTGACAAAATGAGGGAAAAATCTGCTAAACAGATGGGAAGAGCAGTCCCCCTCCAGGAGGAGAGTGAGTGAGTCCAGGGCAGCTCAGCCACATGACAGCTCAAATGAGAAACGCGGAGCTAACCTCAGTGTCAGACAATACGCTCCACACTCCGGAGGGCCTGGGGAGGGAGGCTGGGAGATCAAAATATTTAAAATATTTAAACAATTAAAATATTTAAAATATTTAAACATTTAAAATATTTTTAAACAATGATTTTAGTTTTTCTATATTCAGCTTAGAAAATACAGAAACAACATGAAACTAGTTTCCAATTATGAAAGTACAGTTATGTTACCCTTACTGAGCAAGTAGGAAAAAACCTGGGTATGAACAAGGAAAGATACACTTACTTTATAAATCACATTAGACTATAATGTAATTTATAGCAGTTTATGGACCCTGGTGTGTATATGTAAGTGTGTGCATGCATGCGTATTAAAATTAATGTCTGAGAATCAAGAGTTCAATTATCAATAAAATGTTCTAACATCAGAAGTCTTAATCTATGGCAGAGTCGAATAAAGCACTGATTTTTAAAGAAAGAGTATGAGTAATGAAAATGAATTTAGTGCAAAAGCACCTGCTGTGATGGCTGTAAAATCAGTTACCACAGTGAAGTCTCAGTCACCATATATTATTATACACTTATCCTTCCACCAAGACATCATCAAGAACGAGAACAAATGTAACAGCACAGACCACTCACCAATGAGCCTCAGGATCGATGCTATTATAATATCCGGAGTGTAGGCGATGTTTGCATGGCCTTTCCTGTATTTTATCCACTTGTCCATCACAGGCCACAGCTCCTTACTGTAAGACAACAGTAACACACACATATGTACGTATGCACGTGTATGAAAGTCTGCACACCCGCCATCACTCAAACACCGAGAACTTATCTTAAAAATGGTCCATAAGAGACAGACAATTAGGGAAGAGGAGGAACTTCTGCAGATGTGGCTTCTCAGGTTAACACGACAACAGACACTGGAGCTCACGCACCCTCCAGCTGTGGAGGATCTCCGTGCCCATGCTGGCGGAAAAGAGGCTACAGACTCCCATGCTTGCACTTTTATTCTGTTTTAACTGTTTACAGTGCTTTGCGCTGAGATGCTGAATAACATCCCCAAGTCACAGCACTGGAGGTGGACCATCCACACTAACGCAACACCTGTGCTCCAGAAGCTGAGTTTCCCTGGGAGGCTCAGGGACAAACAGCTGTATCTGTAGGAAGAACTAAACCGGGGAGTGAACCACACCTACACGGATTAAATCACCTTCTACTGACTGGGAACAGTGGCAGTTCCTCTGTTTCGTCTTTCGAAAATAATACGTACTAACTTCTTATACAGTATTTATAATAGTAGAAAGTTAAATACAAACAAAAATGTAAATTAAAAGCACTCCAAATAACACATTCTCAGATAACTACCACTCTTCTAATTTTGAGCTTTTCTTGCCACATCCTTGGTGTGTGCACGTGTGCAGAAGACATGGTCAAAGTGACCACAGTGCTTAGGAATCAGAGTCTAGAGCCGCTTAGGCAGAGATCCTGAGATTCAACACTGTCCACACCACCAGCAGAGGGACCTTGGCCAAAGCATCTCTGACTGGCACCATCCCCCATGGTCTCATCTGTCACTGGGACGGAAGGGCCGCTGTCTCCTGTGCTCCCAGGAAGATGAGGCCAGGGTGGCCACCCACACACCATGACACAGACAGCACTGAATACACTGTCCTGTCACTTCCTCAGTAACAGACTGCAAAATGCTTTCATGTCAACACAGAAAAATCTGTGCATAGCTATTTATTCTAATATGGCTGCATCTCATTATAAAGATGCTCCATAATTCAATTACCTATTATTTGACATTTAGATGTATCATTCTCTAGTGTTGAGAGAAAAAAAAAAGAGAAAGAACAGATTTCCACAGAATATATTTGGCAGGCATCTCAAAGACAGAGACGTGCAATCCTTCGGTGAATCCTTTTCAAAGTCATAAATTCCTTTAAATCAGCCCTTCTCAGTCAGGGGTGTAAGAAAATTAAGAACTCCAGAACATTGTTTGACTGTTTCTCCATTCTCCAAAGATGCAACCCAGATAGATGCCGCAGACACGTCCATTCATTCCTAAGACGGAGGCCCGAGCGCGTCAGGCTCGGTTCTCTCCCGGAGCCCCAGGGAGAAGGGCGGCTAGCCCAGAGTCTGAGTATTTCCGTTCCTGTGGGCTCTTTCAGAGCATCTGCACGTTGAGATATGCCGACCACCCACTTGTGTGGGCGCTGCTCCCTCCACACGCTAGGGGGGTGCCAGTGAGCCCGAGTCCCCCCTGCCTGAGACTCACTTCCTCCTTGGGAGACGGTAATAAACAGGTATGACGAAAAGCAGTGAAGGCATCACAAAAAAAAATGAAGCAAGGGGACGGGACACTGATGCGGGTACCCTAAAGGGCAGTTCTGTTAACTCTTACCCAAATGAAAACGTCACCTGGAAATGTTTCAGCCGCCTTCAACAGCAAACACATTCAAACCACAACTCAGCTGTCACTGAACAGACCCTGCGACCCAGGGAGCCCCACTGCCAGCCAGCCCGGTGGCCCTGCACCTTATGATGTTGTCGTGGGTCCAGATCCACTTCTGATGGCAGCAGAGCAGGTCGATGGCACAGATGTACTCCCATGTGTTATCACTCAGGTCTTCCCCAAACCGCTCACTGGTCTGAAATTCCGTCTTTGGACATAACTGTATGGTCAAAAGCAGCTTCGAAACCATGATGCCAACGTCTATAGGTGCATTCTAGCAAAGAGAAAAAGAGAAAAAGAAAACGTAGAGTTTCAAATATAACATACCTTATGGGCATCATCTCAGAGTATGACGAGCACTCGCTGAATAATCATTTACCTTTAAAAGACACCTTTTGAAAGCTGTGTTGCGCAAGGAGCTATGTTTACCTTGGTTCTAATACCTGGCCTGGCAGCTGACAGGCCAGACAAAAACAGTCCAGCAGAATGCAGGATCCAGTCACGTGAAGAAGACACTGCAATCCAGATAGGAATGCAGGCCTCCTTTAATTCAGATCAGAGAATGAGTTATAAAGTTAAGATATAATAAAAAATTTCTTAATTTTTAAAGAAATTTTAAAATTCTGTCATTTTTCTAACCCTAGATATCAATCTGCTTTTTCTAGAAACTGATAAAAGTGCATCGCCGGTACGGGACTCCCTCGTCTGGCTTCCATAGTGCGTGTGCGCGTTCTCTGACACGGCTCCACGCGCCTGCGCGCACAGGCGGTCTGAACGTGCCTTCTGACTGCTGGGTAGCAGCCCACCAGGTGGGCGTGCCGCGGTTCGCCTGCCCACCCGGTGCTGACAGTCGTCTGGGTTACTTCCAGCTTTAGGCTGTGATGAGTACTGCTGCTGTGAACACTCATGGATAAGCCTTCTGGTGGACATAAATTTGACTTCCCCTGGGTCCCCTTTTTCCTCGTGTTATTTTTTACCGGGTTTTGTTATTAAAAATGAAGACAGCTTTCAATCTTCTCTTATAATCTGAAAAAGACTGGAATTAGTTGGTTCTTTAAAGATTAGATAAAATTCAGGTGGAACCTATACATATGTCTTGTATACTAAATTTTTTATCATCTTTTCTACTTTTTATAATTGAAAACAACTGGTTTATTCAAGTGCTCTGCCCCTAAAACCAGCCTTCATCATTTTTATGTTGCTAAGAAACCATCCTGTGTTCCCACGTCTGTCGCTGTGAAGCTGCAGGTGGCAGTCCTCTCACTCTCCATCCTGTGCCCGCTTACACCCGCTCTCACTGCGAAACCCTGACTATTATTGTTTTCCTCTTTTCTCATTAATCTGAACTGAGTTACCTGTTTCACTAGTACTTTTTAAAGGAAGTTTTTTTTTGTTCTCTACTTCATTACTATTACCTTTTAAACTATATTCTTTTTTCCTAGATTCCTTCTCAAATTTTTAATTTATAAGATTATCAGCCAGCTTTATTATAAGTTTAATAATGGAAACATTTAAACTATTTTAATGAATGTAAAGTTTTCCAAAAACGAGAGATCTTTGGTATGAAGGGTTTTCCACATCAATGACTTAAAAAATTGATTTTACTCTTCAGTTTCTCTTCATTCACAGATTGTCTGAGACTGTGCATCTCAATTTCCAGGGAATTTTAATGAAATCTCTTCATTACTTATGTCTAATTTGACTGAATTTTTACCAATTTACTAGAGAATTTTGAGGGTAGACTCTTCACTTTTTAAAAATTAAGGTTTTTGTGTGGCCAGAATCATGATTGGTCTTTGTAAATGCCATAGACATACGAATAAATACAGCCTTCATTCAAGTTTACTTTCTATATGATTGAATTTCACTGTCTGTTGACTTATTTTTGTCTAGGACATCTGTTGAATTCTATAAAAGAGAACTGAACTATAATGGTATTTTCCCCCAAGTATTCCTCATTGTTTTTACAGCTTTGACTTTATATTTTTATTTGATATAGGCTAAATACATTTATTAAAATTCTACCTTCTTCATAAATCATGTCTTTTATCATCAAACCACATCTGGCTTCATTCTGAATGGGCCCCAGGAGATGGCTCCCCTGTACAAGCAGGAGGACCAGGCAGGGGCAGAAGCGGCCCTGCAGGTCCCCTCGTGGTGGGGGAGGGTGTGTGTGGCGGGTGGCAGCAGGCGGCTGCCGGCAGGACACAGGAGTGCTCTTCTAAGTGACTGACCGGACTGTGATGGAACCTCACACGGACACACTCTGGTTTGTCCAGATGGACTGATGAAGAGATTACAAACTTGCTTTTTAACATTCCCCTAACTTCTGTCCACCAATAGCCCTTTGCTTTTCTTTTCATAAGAAAATAAAAGTCTAATGAATATTAAACATCAAAAAGTACTAAAGGGAAGCAAAGTGGCATATGAAATTCTACAACACGCATGGCCAGAGTTTTTTTAAAAGAGGGAAGTCATACAATCACTAGAAGAGGGTAGAACAAAATGAAAGTCAACCCCTCACTGATGTCAGTACCTCTTCTTAAAGTTTACCACTATCCACCTGGCATCCAGAGACTCTCGCTGGAGAAATCTATGAATGAAAGAACACCAGTCTAGGTACTAAATTAGCACATCTGTTACTAAACAAATCAAAATGCTAAAAGGAAACAAGAAACACAATATTTAGAACAAAGACAAATTCCACCAACTGGAAAGAAAAACACAGAACATTAGATTCAGAAAAATCACAACAGGGAGGAGCTGAGATGCCATTTTTTTCACCTTCCTACCTACTGTAGAAGCAGACGATTTACATCTCCTCTCAGCCCACACATACACACTTGTGTGTATGGATTCCATCAGCCGTAATTAGTACACAAATAAACTCTGTTCAGTTAACACAGTACATAGGTCTACAATTCTTCCCAAAGAGTCTCATTGCACAGTTAATGAGCAAAATGCATAAGCTTAGACTAAAATGGCATTTTAAAGGATCTGTTATGAAGAATACTATCTCTAAAATGCTCATGAGGTAATACAAGACTAAACTTAACAAAACTAAACGCTAACATTTACGTAAGACCTGCAAGTGCAGTATTACAGAAAGCAGACAGAAACCTCACCTTTTCCCAGTTGAGGAAGGCTCTCAAGCAGTTCAGAACCTCCCCCTTCGCGCGCTGCCTGGCCACTAACTGCATCGCCTTGTTGATCACCGACTGAGAGATAAACACATCATGCCACATGTTCGCGATGAACAAAGTCAACTTTTCAGACTCTGGAAAATCTGAGAAGGAAAACAAGATAATAAATCTTTATGTCTGATGAGGTGAGTGAAGTATGAACAATTTCCCCTTGTGTGATGCGAGGGGACCCACCCTGACGGGAGAGAGCAGGCTGAGTCCCGCCCTGTCGTTTTAAATCTGCTTCTCCCCAACCCCAACTCACCCTTTTCTTTGGGCAAACTTTCTTTAATAGGATTTGAAACACAACACGCAAGTATACATGAAAAGGGCAATAAACCCCAAAGCAGAAGAGAAGACAAACCTCCCGTCTCTAGACCCCCGAGCCCAGGACCCTCCATGTGGTGAGTGTCGTTTCAGGCCATGTTTTGTGCATTTACCACACAGAGCTCACTGGAAGACTGAAGAAACAGCAGGGAAAGGAAGAGCATCAAAGGACAGCCTCCCTTCCATTTCTCCTCGCAACTCTTCATGAGCTTATGAATCCAACTGAGTTTTTCCCTTTCCAGCTGGTGACACAGCAGAGTGGTCTGTCACTTAAAAACCATTCCCTTATCTTGGGTCGGCCGTCACTGACTCTAAAGCAGCTGCACAAGGAACGAAGCCAGAGCGGCAACGAGAGGGACGAGCACACACCCGCGGGAATGCCTGCGCAGACGTAAGCGAGCTGCAGCCACAGAAACTCCTGCTGGAAATCAGGCCCAGCTGGGTTTGTGGCTAAGGCTCCTCTGGCAAATGCACAAAACAACATGACTGTAAAAGACACACAGCAATAACTTAACTGGAAGTACAGATGCAGACAAAAACGCAGTAATACGTTCCTGACACAAGCAGGCCACCCTGTAAACATACCCTCCTTGAGCAGGCTGTAGCAAAACAAGCGCGCCCTCTCCAAGTCCCCCAGCTGCCGGCAGATGCCCACGTACACCCTGCAGAGGGCATGGATGTAGCTGTGCTCCACGGAAGTCTTCTGAGTTTTCAGTTCTGAGAGAATAGAGTGAAGCAAGCACTCTGCTAAATGCTGGATGGGGAAAAAGAAGAGAAAATAAAAAAGCAATGCTCACTGGTATTTATCTTCAACCTACTGAAGGACAGCTAAGTTACAAACTCAAGTGCCTTTGGCCCCAGGGTATGAGCGGGCCCGCAGCTGCCGAGGCCAGTGGTGCCGCGGGGCCCAGACGGCAGCTCCATGCACGCCTGGTGGCGCCCGGGCACCACCGCCACTCCAACACGTGACAACTTCTTGGTTTTCAGTGAAATAATCTGTGTGTGAGTGTGTGCGTTAAACCCACTCTAATTCTACTCCCATTCCTGTCTTCTGAACTCCAATGTACTCTGCGCATTTATCCTGTTTAGATCTTAAAATACTGGGTATACTGGGCAGCGCTTTCCTTGCTCAGGAAAAGGAGCATTAAATAATTTCATACATGCAGTCATTTGAAAATAAACATCTTTTCAAAGTTAACTGTACTGCTCTCTATGCTTTCTGAAGGTAAGCATTCTAAGAAAAATAAATATTTACACCATCATGATTCCAAGGATGCACAGACAGCCAATAAAGTAAAATCCATGGAAAACTGGAAGTCTTCCACAGTATCAACTTGAATGTTTGTAAATTAAAAACCTATGAAAGTCCTAATAAACCGTGTATGTAAATCTGCACAATCCTCCCCCGCCCCTTTTTGAAACTAGGTATCTGCTCCTGTTTGATTTGTGACACACATTAAGGGAGCGAGGGGAGAAACCCACACAATGTATTTTTCTGACTCTCAAAACTCTCAGATGTGTGGACAACACTATTCACAGAAAAGAAGGCTCCATTGCATAGCAATCTGACACTTCAAAGCAAATCACTGAGCCTTTAAACACGCCGGGATCAATGGGAGATCTGCATCTTAAGTCCTGATGCTTTTTTTTTCCTTTAAAATTTTAAGTTATCTGATGAACGCACATTATCAAATCTCCAGTGTCCTATCATTTCTCAAATGGGTAAAACGCTGGCGAGAAATATATGTTTACGTGGCCAGCTGCCCACCTTTGAGATTAAACTTGTGTCAGCTTAAACTTGCCACTCCGCCCGCGGGAAACAGCCTGTTGTCTGGGGACCTGCAGTCCCCACGCTCTCAGAGAAAAGCAGCCACGTACCTTTTTGGTTGTGCTGAATTCATAAACAACGTCCTTCTCTTGATCTCTCATCACAGGCTTTTTGGAGATGTTCCCCACATACACGTGACTGCGAATGACAGGTAGCAGGTCAAAGGATGACTCTGCGATCTTCCTCAGGGCGTCGGCTATGGCTCGGTCGTGGGACTCCACGGTTTCTTTGGGGTTCAGAGGTACCTGTGAAGCCGTACTGGCGGCTGGGAGAGAACTCTCCTCCTCCGTCCTCACAGCTTCAGCCTGAGAGAGGTCCTCTCGGGGGTCCCCGCTGACTCCTTCTGCGGTGGGTTCCGGTTCGGGGGACACGCCGTCCAGGCGCAGCCTTTTAGCGCTTCTCAGTGAGGGCGCCGACAGAGTCCTCTTCCCGCCGGAATCCTGCCCCACGTCCCTCGGCTGACCGTACTTACAGTCAGCTCCAGCGCTGCCCCCCGTTTTAACAAAGGCGGTTGAGGCAGAAGTGATCGCTTTGAAGCCCGCGATGGCGCTGACAGGCCCGGGGCCGCTCCTGCCGTCGGCCGGGGGCCCCCGAGCAAGCTGGACGTTCCCCTTTAGGATGCTGAGGGTGCGGGCGCGGGCGGACAGCTCTGGGTACATGGTGTCCAGGATCTTCACAGAATTCTCCGAGGGCGCTGCCGCCACAGGGTGGGCAGGTGCGAAGGCGGGGAGGCGGCCAGGCACGGGGAGGGCATGCTTTGGGGTCGCAGCACAAAACTGCAGAGGAGATGACAAGACCCTCTCACTGGCCAGTGCAGTGGATGGGGACGGGGACGTGCGGGGAGGAGAGGGGCGCCCCGGCTCCTCCGGCAGAGGGGACATCACAGGAGGCGCCGGGATCTCAGCCAGGGGAGAGGCCTGGCCAGCAGGAGAGAGGGGAGAGGAAGGGCTGGAGCTTGAAATCAGCGGGGAGGCCGGCAGTGAGGCCCTTGGAGGCGTGGCTATCAAAGGAGCAAGCAACGGGGGCAGGGGAGGCCCCACCTCCTGACGTATTTTACTCAGCGTCTCAGCACCGCAGTCTGCAGGCGTGGAGGTGTCAGCGTTGGCCAGAATGGTCTGCGTCTGACTCCTCGGAGCCTTTGCATTGCCTCTTTCCCCTGAAAACGGTGGAGCATCTTCACTTTGAGTAGTTTCAACCCGGCTTGATGCTGAAGTCTTCACTGGTTTGTTTGACTGATCTTTGTTAGAAACCTTTGATCGATTCTTATTTTTGCTGAATGGCTCTAGTTTCGAGTTATAGTAAGTGTGATCAGACTGAACGGTCTGAGAGTCAAAGTTTTGATCGTATATCTCAGAGCTAATCCTTACGCTAGGTTTAACAGGTCTATTCCGCAAACGACTTTTATCAAAGTTAGTATTCTGCCCACTGCTTGAAATGTCCTCCTGGGTACCTGGCACGTGACTGCCACCCTGGAGCTCCGGAAAGGGAGGGCCAGGGTGCCCGGTCTCGGGGGACTGCTCTGCAGAAGGAACTGAAATGAAGCCAGCCCCCTGCCCCTCTGGATCCGGGGAGACAGGGGCGTCTTCAAGAGCATCACACAGTATAACCTGGTCCACGTTCGGCATGAGAGCCACGCCATTGATGATGGTCCAGTTGTCCCCCTTTTCAATGACGAGGTTGTGATCCTTATTTATCAGCACGTTGATAATTTCGGAGGTCACCGTAGAGATCTGACACTGAAACGCCGCTTCCCCCTCCCCCGCTCCGGAGTCAGTGCACAGGAGCAGGGGGTCCGTGGGTTCCGGCGGGACCTCCTCCCCACCGTCCACCGACCTGATCACATCCAAGTGGCCCTCGGATCTGCCTCGGGCGTTTTTGTGGTCAGCTCCGCCGCTGGTGGGAGAAGGGCCCGAGGAGTCTGAGCCGGCCCCTGGTGGGGGCGCAGCTGAAGGCTGTGGGGACAAGCTGGCGGTTTCCTGAGGCGGAACCGGCTCTTCCTCATGCTCTGCTGTCACACTGTCATGCACATTTAAGAGCAGCACCTCAGCAGCGTCTCCCTCGTCAGCATCCTCGCAGGGAGTCTGCAGCTCCCGCCCCATCCTAGTGAGCACCTCGGACAGCGTCTCCAAGGAGCACTGCGCCAGCCGACTGGGGCTCCTCAAAGGACCGTCCTCCTCCTCGGATTCGACCCACTCCTCAGAAGTCTCGAGCGTTTCTTCTTCACAGAGTTGCTTTCCGTACGTGTCTCCTGATGGTTCGCTTTGCTTTAATTCATTGTTCAGTCCTTTATTTCGGGTTCCTTTGCTAGAACATTCTGAAACAGAGTCCCCTGAACTATAATCTCTTAGCTGACAACTTTCAAGAAACATCACGACCTCTGACGTGGAAAGTCTGTCCATCTCGGAGAGAGCGCTGATGTTAAAGTCCCGCAGAGCTGAGGTCAGATAGCCCACCTCCGTGGAAGGTCTGGGCACGGCCGCAGCGGCCCCCGGAGCTGCTAACTCTGGCCGCCCCTGCTCCACTGCGGCCTCAGGCTCATTCTCGCCCTCGCTGCAGCTGGGCGCCTCACTCTCCTCCACCTCAGTGTCGCCACCTGCCACCTCCCGGATGCCCGTGTAACAGCACAGGGTACCAGGAAGGCTGCTCTGGGGGACAGAGCATTTCTCTTCACCTCTCCTGCCGAATACTGGGGAAAAAGCAGGATCTGCGGCGCCCACACCATCAGGAGAAGCACCACCAGGGGTCTGAGCCGGCAGACTCTCCTGCGGGCAGTGCCGCACAGCAGGCGGGTCCTTTGAGACGGCCGGGGCCTCCCCGCCAGACCTGACTGCGTCTCCAGTGGGTATTTCTCTACCAGGAAAAGCTCTTGATAGTGTCACCTCTGCGGCTGGAATTTTCTGCACATCCAGCCTGGGTGAGTCCACACTTGGGGCAGGAAGATGCGGACTCTGCTTCTGCACCTCCTCTTGCCCCCTGGCTTCCGTCACCATGTCTTGGTTTGGGACCGGGATGTTTTCAGAAGTGAAAGATAATTTACTATTTGCGGGACAACAAGGATTTTCTACTGGTAAAGAACCACTCAGAGAATTAAAATCTAATTTCCTCAAGGAGGTGGAAACGCCTGGTGAGGTTCTCTCTGTGGCAGCTGCCTCCCTGCTTTCCTGTGCTGTGAGCTCACTCCCTCCGCGTCGTGCTCGGGGTGACACACGACCAGCCCCACCGGCAGCATCTGCTGCCAGGGGAGGCTCCGTCCGAGCTGGTCTCATGGGCTCCCATCCAGCACTCTGCGTGGTCTCAGGCCGTGTCTGCTTTGTGATTACTGACACCTGGTTCGGCAACAAGGGCGCTGTGGCCCTGAATGCCACAGGACTGCGACCCTCTGCAGTGCGTTCCGGCTCGGATGCCGACGTCCTGTTCTCTGGGGGGGACACCACCTCCTGTAACTGGCGTCTGGCCTGTTCATGTTCAGGCGAAGCACTCAGTCTTTCTGTGCCACTTCGCCGTAACAGATCGTTGTGGCGCCACGAAGTGTTTTTAACGAAGCCGAGGCCACTCCCCATCGAGCCAGACTGAGGTCCTGCCAACAACGTCAAGTCTGACCGACTCGGCGTGAGCGCGGCCCTTGGACTTCGACTCTCACACAGTCCGCCTCTCATGGCTCCCATGAATCCCAACTGAGGAAGGGAGCAGACTTCGTTCGTGCCTTTTAAGAGGGTCGCACATCCTACCTCATCGCTCCTTTGGCCGTGAAAATCAGGTGCCCGCGACACCGGACTGAAAGCTCGGAAGCTGTTCTCCAGAGCGCCGTCTCCTCTGGGACACTCCGGGGGCTCAGGACGCACCTGGAACGTGTTTAACGTGGCGGCCTGTAATCTTTGTTCGGATGGACGCAGCTCGGGAAGGTCCACCTCAGTGGGAAGACAGGTGTCATCGACATCCTCCAAATCACAGGGAGACCCAAGGTGACCGCAGAGAGACGAGGCTATAGAGGCTGAGGAGGAAGACACCTCGTCTTCGACACCGAGCCCCGCTGCCAGCAGCGCGGCCCCCGCCGCCCCGGGTGCAGGGGCGACTCCTGAGACGAGCTCTCGCGAGCCTTCTCTCTGCTCCTCCAGTCCTCTACACAGGCCCTGAGGACGGCCAGAGACTGACAGGCGGCCGGGCTGAGAAGGGACGCCATCCGCCAGCGTCCACTTGGTCCACCCGGGCGTGGGTGACCCTAGCACTCTGGGCCCCAGGGTGTTTCCTCCAGATGTGCTGGGCTCATTCCACAGCCTCGAGCCAAGGGGAGAACGACGCAGGCCTGCCGTCCCGAGCGCCGCTCCCTCCTCTCGAGCCAGGCTGCCCAACAGCTTCTCCACACGCTCGCTGCCCGGGGGGTTATGGTGGGTCTTCTCTGGGTGCACCGACCAGTCCATCTCCCGACCCTCTCTCTGCCTCGTCACCTCACCTAAAACGCCCCTTCCTCTACGGCTCATGAACTCGGATGACACGGCCCAGCGCTCCTCACGAGCGAAGGAGACGGTGGCTGAAGGCTCTCCCAGGGTTGCTGTAAATGTCCCAAGCCCGACAGCGGTCACTTCACTGACTTCCAGTGCATTTGGAGCTTGGGTGGCTTCGTGCGATCTGAGTGTTTCCTCCCATGGCCCACTTCCTTTACTTTTTCCAGGTGAGTTAAAAGAATCCCGTGATTCAGGTGCATCATCTTCTGAAACGGACTCAGCAGAAACTCTATGTGGGGCTACGTCGTTGTCACTGGAATCTGTACACTCTTCAAAGTAGGCTTCCTTAAAAATAAATGAATTATACTACTTAGTCAGTTATATACCAATTCAACCAACTAAACATAACTATCAATTAAATGCATCTTTTAAAAAAGTACATGCTTCCTGAAGGGTCTGAGGCAA